>NC_140964.1:47287922-47372922 GCF_056783735.1 Eptatretus burgeri
ATATATATATATATATATATATGTATATATACATATACACCATATAATATTACACACAAAAATGATCGACTAACCATGACATCATCGGTCACCTGGTCTGGCAGTCATCTTGGATTTACCCTCAAACTTTCAAAAATATTATTCTCCAGAACAGTTGGACAGATTGAAGGAAAAGTTAACAGACCTATTCACCATTTCTTGGGGATACTAAGGTGACAATCATTGATGTCACATGGTTCGGTGGCCATATTGGATTGAAGAAAAATATTAAATCAAGTTTTCTCTGGAACTGCTAATCTGATCGAAGCAAAATTTATCAAGTATCATCGAACAATATAGCTGCATACAGTGTGGCAATGATGACGTCATTGGTCACTTGGTGTGGCAGCCATATTGGATAGAAAAACGAACCTTTTCTGTTCAGAACAAAACTTCACACACATGATTCTCTACCAAATCCTGGGCAGAGTCGTCATTTTCAATGCCATAGGTTGCGTGGTTTGGCAGCCATGTTCGTTTGAAAACTGCTGATTAAAAAACCTTTTTCTCCAAAACCGCTTAACAGATCGATGTGAATCATTGCATTACATGGAGCAAGAGGAGCGGATCACAGCTGCAAAGTTTCGCATTGATAGCGATATCACAGCATTGATAGGTCAGGTATGGGAGCATGTGCCAGAACAGCGCGTCGCTACGTCCACTTTCCGCCGGTACTCCAGGGGCCTCCGTCTGGCCATCCCCCAGGCAGATGCCAGGCCCATCCCCATCTCCTTGAGATGATGGTCAACCTGTTGCAACCATGAGGCACGTGGTCGGCCCACTGGCCTCCTCCACTCATGAGACTCCCACGCTGAGAGAATCTGGTGAGCAGGATCAGAGTCAGGAAAACGAGCCACATGTCCATACAGCCGCAACTGAAGCTCACGGACTATGCAGGTAACAAATCTCATCCGAGTCTCTCTCAGCAACCGCTCGTTGGACACAAAATCCGACCAGCGATAGCCAAGGATTCTCCGAAGAAACCTGGTACCAAAGGAATTAAGTCTCCGTCTCAGATCCTTGGTCAGAGTCCAAGTCTCGCACCCATAGAGCAAGACTGGAAGTACCAAGGACCTGAAGACTCGGACTTTCGTCCTCCCACACAGGTACCGGCAGCGCCACACCCCATGATCCAGTGAATCCATGACTCCCCAGGCCCGACCCAGACGTCTATTGACCTCTGACTCGCAGCCAGCAGAGACATGAATATCACTGCCAAGGTAAGTGAATCTCTCCACGACCTCAACATCCTCACCACAAACAGACACAGACAGGACAGCAGCATCCAAGATGTCACCGAAAGCCTGGATCTGAGTTTTGACCCAAGAAACCCGTAATCCCAACGGCTCCGACTCCTCATTCAGCACCTCGAGGGTCCCCAAAAGGATATCTAAAGTCTCCGCAAAGATGACTGCATCATCTGCAAAATCAAGGTCCGAGATCTTGACATTCCCAAAGATGCACCGCAACTTGATCCCTCCGACATCCTCCCTAGAATCCAGTCCATACAAGTGCTGAAAAGTGTGGGGGCAAGTACACATCCCTGACGAACTCCAGTAACAACTGGAAATAAGTCAGAGATGGTACCACCACACTTCACAGCACTCTCAGTACCAGAGTAGAGTTCAGACATCAGATCGATAAGTTTTGGTGGCACCCCACGAAGACCAAGAATCCTCCAGAGGACATCCCGATTCACTGAATCGAACGCTTTACAGAGATCAAGAGATCAACATAGGCTGCAAGCAGCCCCTGCCGAAACTCTCGTCTGCGTTCGGTGAGGACATGAAGTGCAAGGATACGGTCAATCGTTGACCTCTTTGGTGTAAAGCCTGACTGCTCTGGACGCTGGTGCTCAAGCAGATGGTGGCGAACCCTATCAAGTATTATCCGAGCAAAGACCTTGCCCGGCACTGAGAGCAGCGTCACCCCTCGGTAGTTGTTGCAGTCTTGGCGGTCACCCTTCCCTTTCCAGAGAGGGACAACAAGGCCCCTCTTCCAGTCAGTTGGGATGATGCCTGTGTTCCAGGCAGAGCACAAAACTGCATGCAACGACACGAGTGCAGCATTTCCACCAGCCTTGAGAAGTTCGGCATGGATGCCACAGATCCCTGGAGCTTTGCCCCGTTTCAACTGGTTCACCGCAGCCCGTGTTTCCACAAGCGAAGGTGGACCACAGTTGATTCGATGGTCAGCAACAGGGATTGTAACACCCTTGACCTCCAACTCAACAGTTGGGGGATCAGCCTGGTACAACCGCTCAAAGTAACCGGCCCAGCGGGCCTTCGCTTCAGACTCCTCTGTCAAGAGCCTACCACTCTCTGCTCGAACTGTAGTGCTCCGAGGGATGGGCTTAGATGAACGTAATGCGCGAATTCCCCTGTAAGCGGGACGAGAATCACCTGTCCACAGGTGATGCTCTACCCCCTCACAGATTCCTCGCACATAGGCCTCCTTGTCCACCCTCAGTGCACGTACAGTTTTACGCCTCAGCTCCCTGAACAGCTCAGCTCTGCCATTCAGCCTGGCCCTGCGACTCTGGTCAATGGTATCCAGTGTCCCTTGAGAGACAAAATTCTTCTTTGCCCTGCGGTGAACTCCAAGGCATCCACCGGCAACATCAAGGACGGTGGTCTTGAAGGTGTTCCACAACTCTTCAGGACCCCCCAAAGCACCCAGACCCCCCAAGTGTCCACTCAGCCTGTTCGCAAACTCCTCAGCTACTCTCTCATCCCTGAGCTTGGCAACATCCAGCCTAGGCTGGGATGGTACCATTCTCCAGGATTTAAGGTGCAGCTTTAGAGTTGCTACAACAAGCCTGTGGTCAGTATTGAGGAACTGAGCACTCCGGTAGACCCTGCAGTTCTGGATCATCCTCCAACGACCGTCAATGAGGACATGGTCAATCTCCTTTGCCACACCGCCAGCGTTGGAATACCAAGTCCAGCGATGAGCTTGTGGGCGCTGAAACCATGAACCAGCCACCCTAAGTCCATGACTTCTTGCAAAGTCAAGGAACTTAGTGCTATTCTGGTTCATAGTTCCTGACCCATGGGGACCAACACACACCTCATAACCATCCCTATCAGTTCCAGTCGATGCATTGAAATCCCCCAAGACTAGAAGTGTATCTCATCTGGGGCACTGATCAACCACAGACTCGAGTGTGGCGTAGAATGCATCCTTCACGGTGAGGTCACTCGCCTCAGTCGGAGCATAAACAGAGACCAGGGAAATGACACCCAAGGAGTGACGAATCCTTAATCTCATAATACGCTCGTTGACCGGTGTTACCTCAATTATCATTGGGGTCAGCTTATTGGACACAGCTACAGCAACTCCTTGGGTATGGTAACCATCAGAGCGACCAGACCAATAGTAGGTGTAACCACCCACCATTATCTCGCCGCAATCCGGTCTCCGAACCTCAGAGAGAGCTGCAATCCCGATGTCCAAACGCTTGAGCTCAGATGATAACAGAGACAGGTGATCATCCTCTCTTAGGGATAGGACATTCCAGGCACCCACCCGAAGGGACCGCCTCAGGTTAACCCAAGGAGACCGCCGTCTGGTGGACAACACCTCAGCACCACTCCGACACACTCTCCCGCAATCTGACCCAGGGATGTTACCCCGTGGTTTCCCAGCTATCATCAAAGATTGGGGGTCCCGAAGGCTTTGCCCCAATCCCGTCATCCGGTGACCTGCCCTGCGAAGGGAAGCTGCACAGGAGGTACTCCCACGGAGTGGGTTTTCAGATTTTTTTGCGTTTTTGCGTTTTGTGGAATGAAGGGTTTTATGGTGGCCGGAGTGCAAATCCTGCCACCATTGATAGCTTTTTCCGAAATATAATTTTAACAAGCTCGAATGAGCTAAGATCCTCCTCCTCTTAATGATGACGTCATAAAAACGAATATGACGTCATTGTGATGTATCAGGTTTGCGATAATTTATCTGTGCTAATGCCCGGCTTGATTCCCGCAAACAAAATTCAAACAGCTTGCCTAGTTTTGGAGATAATGGTATAGGCGATTTCCATTAGCGGCGATATTATGACGTCAACTTTTTTTTCTAGGAAGAATTTCCAAAATTGGGGATGGTTACTGCCTGTGCGTGGGCTTTCTGCATATACATGGCAAGTTTCACGAAGATCCGATGAAAACTCTGGGTTGTGAAACAAAAAAGTCAAAAAACAGGAATGACGTCATAAAAATTGATATGATGTCATAGTGATGCATCATATGTGCGGTAATTCATCTCTGCTAATGCCCTGTTCGATTCCCGCAAACATAATTCAAAAAGCTTGCCTAGTGTTGGAGATAATTTTTTCGGCGATTTCCATTAGCGGAGATATTTTGACGTCATAACTTTTTTTCTCGGAGGAATTTTCAAAATCGGAGATGGTTACTGCCTGTGCAGGGTATTTTTATTTTTATACGCCAAGTTTCAGGAAGTTTCGATGAAAACTGTAGGCTGTGAAACAAAAAAGTCCACAAGAACAACAATGTGAGTAAGACTTAGAGATCCTCCACGAGGATCTAAAAATATTTTCCTTGAAACCAATGTGGCTGCCACACTACGTGGCTGATGACGTCATTTTTAAATCAAATGTATGCAGCATGTGCAGTGGATTATAACTGCAAAGTTTAGTATTCATTGGTCAAATGGTTTCAGATAAATCATTGTTTAATGATTTCCTTAATACCAACGTGGCTGCCACATCATGCAGCTGATGAGATCATTGTTATATAAAATATTTGCAGCAATCTTAGTGGATCATCACTGAAAAGCCTCCCATCGAAAGGCTAAGCAGTTTCAGAGAAATAATTTTTCTTTAATATGATCGACTCGGCATGGGGAATATTTGTTGAAAATTTCAACATCATCGGTCACATGGTCTCACAGCCATGTTGGACAAAAAACCTTATCCGATCAACATGAAACTCCAAAGACGTGATTGGCCACCCATTCTGAATTTGATTTGATAAAGAGGACATCGTGGGTCAGGTGTCTGATCGAAGAAGGGTTGTATTGAAGCAGGGCGGCACGGTTTTTTTTGTTTTTTCCACCAAAGAAATTTCATAAAGTTGTCACCGTATATGTTACTACTCATGTGGAATGTTTGTGTGATAACTATAATGTCATAGGTCACGTGGTTTGGCTGCAATTATTTTTTTGAAGAATAAAGATTTTAAAATCTTCTGCAGAACGGCTTGACAGATCGAGGGGAAACTTCACTCGCATGTTCCCCAAGCCTTGGGGATACGAGGGCGTTCACAAGTAATTAATAGGTCACATTGTCTTGCAGCCATATTGGTTTGAACAAAATTATTTTTAAAATCTTTCTCTTTAACCGCTTCATCAATCGATGTGAAATGTCACAGTTATGATCCAGTTGACATGTGGAGTATATGTTTTAAATTTCAATCTGATCGGATGCATCGTCTGGCAGGCAGAGTTATTGAATATTTTAAATCTGGGTTCAGGGATTTTAATCAAACTTTGTACAAGTATGTACAATGATGTAATAATGTGGGCAGAGGCATCATAGTGGATCAATCTGGCGATGTCGTGACGTCGAAGGTTGTCTTTCTAGTTTTAACTTGAAATGCCCAGCCTCTAAGTCCCACAATTGAATGTAAAATTGTTTCTTTTCATAATTGGTTAATTTACATGTCATTTATTTAATTGTTTTTATTTATTTATAATTTTCATGTGTGTGCATGGGGTGTGTCAGGAGGGATATTCTTGAGGTCCGGCTGTGGCCATCCTATTCCGGGTAAACAATATGACTGCACAAAATGTCAGCATCAAACTACTATTTTTACTTGATCTGTAAATACAGTACAAAGTCGGTCTTTCCTCAAGCAAATAAAAACATTACTTGAGCAGCAATTATGATCAATGTATTGTGAGTTGCAAAGGTGCTTTAAAATGATTGACCTGGACATTAGTTTATACGGTCACTGATCTTGTGTCGAGCTTCGACAGGTATTCATCATCAATCTGTGCAGCCAATTGTCTGTAAATAGTAGTGTGGTTTTTATACCAGATCGAGGCTCATGGAAGAGTGAGCTGATAGAGTTGGTAAAAAAGGCAACAGTTGGACACAATGAGCAAGGGAAATTACTCACCAGATAAGAGGAGAGAGGAGGGGAAGAAGCACAGCTACTGAAAAAGAAGAGTGTTGGGTTGGTTTATGTAGGGTTAATGGGGGTATAACTAATTGTGAGGAGGGATTGGTGGTTATGTAAGATGCTGATGCATTGTTTGCTTGAAGTCCGAAAGGGAAGACTGGTAATTGAACAGCTTCCAGGAGGTGGTTTCACAAATGGGAGAAAAGAGGAATAAAAGAGTTGAGGTTTGCAGTTAGCCTGGACATCCGGAGTTTAACAAGGGGGTGGGGAGAGGGAGTTACTGGAAGAACAGGTACATCCTGCAGCAGCTCTGGAGGGTCGGAGGGCTGAGACAGCAAGCAGATGGAACTCGACTACACACACACACACACACACACACACACACACACACACACACACACACACACACACACACACACACACACACACACACACACACACACACACACACACACACACACACACACACACACACACACTCTCTCTCTATTGTGTGCAGCCTTGAAGCGACTGGTTGCATCATTGGTTAGGTACATGGCTTTGCCACTAATGCAGTGCCCTATTACCAGTACACTGGTGCTCATTTTACCGACCTCAGAAAGATGACAGGCTGAGTCAACCCTACCTGGCGTTAATTCAGCAGCCAACGGTGCTCAACATCAGGACCCTAGGATCCCAAGCCAGCCACCCTAACCGCTAAGCCAACGCCAGGCTTACTAGACTACAGGAGATGCAGTAAAAAATATACAACGGCCATCTACCTGTATATGATGTGACAGCAACATCCATGTGCTTCTGCCTCATCACAGGAGATGACAATAATGTTGAGTATTTCAGATTCCAGAAGAGACGGAGGCAATGCAAGGTCACCAACCCATAGGAGAGAGCAATACTACATTGAGCTACAGACAAAAGCCCTTGTAGGTTTTTCAAGGAATGTAGTTGTGTTTTTTCAAGGAATGACTTACCATGACAGAGTTTGTGTCGAGCTCCGAGCTTGGCTATTTGCTCATTCCAGTAGACATCATGCTGAAGGTGACACCTAGAAGTTAGAGACAACTTCTTCCAGGAGGTGACCATGGAAATTGGTGGGTTAGTATAGGTGGGTTGACAATCCTTCCAGAGCGAAAAGGTGAAACAGTGAGATTTGTCAGGATTGAAAGACATGTTCCGTTTATCAGACAAGCATCTCATCAATTCCAGATCAATAGAGAGTAAGGTAGCTGCTGTCTGCCTGTTCAGATGTTGGAGTTATTACATGACACTATGTGAAGTGATCTGCAAAAATGAAGAGAGGCTTTTCCTGAGCATCAGAGAGTGCATTTTTGTAGATGAAGAACCAGACGAGGACCAATACACTTTCCTGCGCTGCTCCAGCCTCCATTGGGAGGTGGGGAGGGGGTTGTATTGATAGAAATGCATTGACTGCCCGAGTGGAGGAACTCAGAAAACTATGCAGGTATGAAGGTGACCCTGTCTGCCACAGACAGCGAGTTAGCCAGCAAGCACAGCAGGATGCCAGACCGTGTTGAATGCACAATAGATCCAGGAAGATGGTTTTAACGTCTTGTTTATGATTGAAGGCCTCTATCCATAGCTGACAGAGGACCAGCAGCATGTCAATAGTTGAGTGACCGCAATGGAATCCAAACCGATGATTAGAGACTAGACTGTTTGAAAGGAGGAAAAACTTGACATCTACAGCAATGATGGATTCCCATGACCTTGCTTATCATTGGAAGTAAGCTCAATGGTGTGGAGTTGAAAGGATCTGTTTTTGCACCCGTCCTGTGGATGGGAGTGATGTTTGCTTTATATAAGAGTCGGCCGTAGGAGAAGTTCAAGCCAAAGAGTACAGACAGATGAGAAGCAAGAGCTGTGCAGAGCAAGAGTGGAGAACACAGGCACCTCAGCCATCTTGGACCCATCGCCGTAACTGGGTCGAGAGCTCGAGGCTGTACAGGTCTTCCTTCTTTGATACTTACCCCGTACGCGCGAAGCAAAAAGTGAGGTTAAGCAATTGGTTAACTTTACCTGTCTGTCTGTCCGTCTCTCTGTCAAAAAGCATCAGCTTATGATCGAGGAAAAACTTCATTTCAATTGAATGTTTTATGTTGAACATGAATCGGAAAACGAACCTGCGGTTTAGCAGAACTTCGGCTCTGAATTTGTCCCGATCACGCATGCACAGACAGGAGCGAGGTAAGTGTTTTTAATCTGTCTGCCTGTCTGGCAGTCAAACAATAATTTAAATCATTCCAAACAGGAAAGTTTTTTTCGGGACGTGATTAAGGACACAAACCTCAGGCACTCAGAACGAATGTAACGTGTTAAATAAGGTGTTGTAAAAAACGCTGCGTCAATGGCGGTAATCTTCCAAATCTGTTTTTTCCACAACCTTTTAAATCTTTCTTTTATTTCAATTGAATAATATATTTAAACACTGCAGAACACAGACTGACTTTTTAGCAATTTCAAGACCCTTCCGTTTAGCAGTACAGGACAAACTGTTACGGCATTTTACATCATCTCGACCAATCAAATTTGCTGCTCGCAGACCCCACCCATGTCCTGTGTTTTTTCTCAACATTCCATGGGGTAAGGTGTTCTATGAACTCGAGTTATTTGTGTTTTTGTTTTGTTTTTTTTTAAATCAAAATTGATGTTTGATCACAATTCTTTTGATTTGATCATTATTTATGATCATAACTAATCTATTTACCTTCTTTTTATTTTTTTTTTGCCTTTTTGTGTACAGAGTCGAGGCTCATGGAAGAGCTAGACCACTGAACAGGTCAGGGCACAACAGAACAAAAGGGACAGTAGAAAGAAACAGGGGAGAAATAAGATGGACACAGAAGCAATATCTCAAGAAGAAAAAACTGAAAATTTTGAAGGGGTGGGCTTGGGAGTGGGGTATGCGGGTTGACGGGGGTAGAAAAGATCATGAATGGTTTTGGATGGGTGATGATCTGAGATGATGTTGAAGACCTGGAGGGAAGAATGAGGTTGAAGAGGATGTGGAAGTTGGTTCAGCAGGTGGGAAAAAGAAGTACAACTAATGGAGGTGAACAGTGATTCTGGATTTAGGTAGTTTCATCAGAAGGAGGTTGATGATGAACCACGTGCACCCTGCAGAATTTTTTTTTTAGGGGGGCGGGGGAGGGTGTCAAAGCATGGAGAGATCAGAGGGTGCAAGACCAGAAAGGAAGTGATGGAAGACATAGAGACCACTGACCTGTCTGTGATGACAAAGTAATAAGCCCATAGACTGAGATTCATTGCGGGAGATTCCAATGTTCTTGAAGGCTTTGGTTTCCACTCCGTCAGGCTGAGCAAGGTGTGAGGCGGGGGCACCAGGCCAGAGAGGAAAGCAGTACTCCAAGCTGGAGGTGGAGAAAGCCTTGTAAATGCTTGATGTTTTGTTTTCATTTTTTAATCATAAGTACTTGCTGTTTAACCCTATTTCTTTTCTTCTTTTGTTATCCCGCTTGCCACCATCTTGACTTACAGCGTGCACATTAAAACATGTGATTATGGTTGTTGGCTCAAAACTATAATATCGAATTATCTCAAAGTATTAATCCACAAACATTCCTCGTAATTTAAAAACAAAAGCTATGTCAGCTTCAAACCATCCTTTATGTATGTATATATATATATATATATATATATATATATATATATATATATATATATATATATATATATATATTTTTTTTAAATAAAAGATCGAGGCTCATGGAAGAGCCACTCCTGTATTGATTTTCATTACATTTTGAAAGACTGGCAGGATGGCCTAGAGGTATGCAAACTCGCCCCTGAACCGTCTAGCCTGATCTTGAATTTCGGCCCAGCTAGAAACTGTCCTAATGCTTCACGGGCAGGGTGGTTAAGGGCCCTGTCACACCTTGACGTTTTAACCAGCAATGGCAACGTATAAAAATGTATGTAAAACGTTGGCGTACGCTGAAATTTTGATGTTTTTTTTTTTGGTTTTGGGCGTATTCATAACGTGTTGGTCGTATGCATAACATATTAGTAACGGGCACAGAACGTTTCGCTCTGTTATTGATAACTTTTACCAACGAATGCTTAGCCTGTTGTCGGCATTCACAACCTATGCCCAACGATAGTTTAACTTACGCATAGCGCGCTAAAGGTATCGCCGGCGAACTCGTGGCGTAGCCTGTTAAGAACCTGCCGGACGCCGATTAAAATCATAACCGCCTGAGAATTGGAAGTGTCAACATCGCAGTCACACCTTGACGATTTTGCCAGCGTATGCCGGCCTATGAAATATGTGTCTAAAACGCTGGCACACGTCAAATACGTTATAGGTAAGTGTTGTATACGTTAAGAGTAGGCTGGAAAACAATGATGTATGCTGTCGTATTACTTGGTACGTGTAATACGTCGTGAAATTTCAAGCATGCTGAAAATTTTACGACGTACTCGGCATATGGCTAACACGTTCCGCATGCGTTGTCATATGTTCCTGGCACGCTCCGCGATCGTTTACACACGACGGACACACATTACTTGTAGGTTACTCATAAGTCGAAACACGTCAAGGTAATATTTAACATACCCGCATCCTAATTTTCAACCAATGGGTGACGTCCTTTTAACCTATGAGTAGCATGCTATGAACCTATGTTTAACGTGCTTGAAACCTATGAGTAACATGCATTGAACCTATTTATAACTTGCCTTGAACCAATGACTAGCGTGCTATGAACCTACGAGTAACGTGCGTTTAACCTATGTGTAGCATGCTTTGAACCTAAGTATAACGTGCTTCTAACCTTTGAGTAACATGCTATGAACTGAACGTGTTTCTAACTTACATCTACCGTGTACTGGCGTATTGGCAGCGTTAAGGGGAATTGGTATATACAAATGGGCTTCACAAGAGGAACCCATCATTGTTCCAGGCTCCATGTTGAGTAGATGTCAATGCCAGTAGTATCAGTATTAGTAATACTATTAGTCGTAGTTGGTGTGCGTGACAGTAGTAATAGTAGTAGTACTTGTAGTAGTAGCATTGGTAGTAGTAGTATGTCTATGTCAGTAGTAGTATGTGAGCGTGATGGGGAGGGTGTGGGTGCTGATGGATCATCTTATCGTCCACGAATAGGAGACTACTTTGCACCATTGTTCGATGTTCTTTTCAGCTATTTTTTTTTCCTCATTCCCACGATGAAATATTTCTTTGTTTTACTTTTTAAAGTATTAAAAACGACTTTGACAAATGCATAATGTACTAGAAATGAACACAGAACGCTTCGATAACTTATAGATAAGTTATACCAACGTTTGTTTATCTTGTTTTAGTCGTCCACAACCAATGCCCAACGATAGTCTAGTGTATGCAGAGCGTAATAATTCCCAAGCACGTTACTCAGAGGTTATAAATAAGTCACGGGTACCCTAAACATTACTTTGATGTGTTTGACGTCTGAGGAACTTTCAAGTAGCGTGTTGCGAAGTGTGAACAACGTTTGTGTAGCGTGCTTACAAAACGTTACTCATAGGTTAGAAATAAGTTTCGGGTACGCGAATGTTACCTCTACGTGTTTCGACTTATGAGTAACATACAATTAACGTGTCAACGATCGCATAACGTGCCTACAACTTATGGCCAGCGTAGCGGAACGTGTGAGCCAAACGCCGAGTACGTCGTAAACTTTCAAGCATGCAAAATTTTTTGGACAACCAAAAAGTACAACGTTTTAAACCAGCGTAATACGACCTCCGGTAGTGTTTTTCAGCGTGCACATAACGTACACATAACTTACCCACAACGTATTCAACGTGTGCCAGCGTTTTAGACAAATTTTTCATAAATCGGCATACGCTGGCTAAATCGTCAAGGTGTGACAGCCCCTTTATCAATGTGCGTGTGCCATCCCTCAGAATAATGTTAAATGGGAATCCTGCCGACCAGCATTAGTTAGTGGACGTTAAAGATCCCACGGTGTCTTTCGCGAAGAGTCGGCGAACTATTGCCGGCACCGTAAGCAAGTTCCAAATTCCTGCCATGACGTACAAAGGGCAATGCATCAGCGGCATTGCCACACTCCCAGCTATGATGCAACCAGCAGCCATAAGCTGCACACCCAATGAAAATGGAAATACATTTGAAAACTTCTTTCTTGTCAACTTTATACATTGCCCTTTTGAACTTCTTTTTTTAGTGGATTACACTGCAAGTTCACTTTCTTTAATTGGACAAAGAAGCTGGAAATTTTCAATTACCTATTTAGTTTGAGGGAGTGCGATTCGGTGTGATTCGGGGCTTCAGAACTGCAAAAGAGAAGGGAGGAAAGACTTGGAAAGGTTTCAAGTCTCCTCTTGCTGAGTGCAAGACGATGTGCCAACGGATGTGAAGGAATCGTCGACCCAAGCTGCTGGAGATGGAACATGCGGAGCTTGGATGTTAGCCCAAAAGGCCTGTTAGCACTGGACTGAGATGCCTCCAAACTCTCAAACTTTTGGAACCTGCTTATGAAGACTGGAGTTGAGACACCAGTTCACCACCTCAGCCCATCAACAAATTATGGTGATGATTGCAACGTTGGTGATTATTGGCAGCGCGACCTTGATTAAGGATTCCATTCGGAACACACGACCTTGATCTATCCATGATCGAGAGTGCTTGCGCAGCTCACACGTGGCCTGCCGCATTGTTTATTACAATTAAGTGTTGAAATGTCCCCTTTGATGGGAAATTAAGAAAATAAGCATTAATTGTTCAAACAGCCATGGATTGTCGTAAATTACAAAAGAAGATAGTGGAAGAGGGGTCATTTTGCATAACAGGTCATCACCCCTTATCGGCACACCAGGAATGTTACGCTGTGCTCCAAATATCAACAGGAAGCCCTACAGATGTCTGTTGCTGTGTTTGTATGGAGCGTTCACAGTTGCCGCTGAGACAGCATTTTGTGAAAAGTGCAGAACCAGTAGCCTTGGGGTTTTAATGCAGTCCAGACCTGCCCTGCAATCCCTAGGGCTCACCCCCACCACACCATGAGGACATTTTTTTCAGCCATCTGGTGAAAAGCAGATGGAAAGAGCCCAAGTTTTTTTTTATCACAGCAAAGTCACCATGACTTTTGTATGATAGACACCTAGCTCAATCAAACTTTAAATTTCAAATGGCCTTTTAAAAATGGTGACAAAACTTCTGACCTGTTGACGTATTTTGAGACATGAAATTATTTGTCGCCCATCCCTGCACCCTTCAAGAACAGCCTGAGTAGTATACAAGTGAAAAGCATTCTGTACCCATGCTTTGGGAATTTGATCCTGCGACACTGTCGATTTCCTGAAGATACATTTCCTGATGATCCGTTTTCAATAGAAAAGGGGAATTTTAAACATCCCAGCACCATGAATGATTTCCCTGTCCTAATGCTTCATTAGAGCTGGAAGGATGGCCGAGAGGTACACACACTCACCTCTAAGCCGTCCAGCCTGGGTTTGAATCTCGACCTAGCTATAAACTGTCATCCCAGTGTTTCACAGGCAGGGTGATTTGCCAATGTGTGTGCCATCCCTCGGATGGACGTTAAACCGGACCTCTCGTCTGCCAACGTAAGTTGATGGGCATGAAAAATCCCGCGGTGTCCTTCTTGAAGAGTCGGCGAGCTATTGCCGGCACCATGAACAAATCACAGATTCCTGCACTGACTTCCTGAGTCAGAGTGGTGACCCTCTCCAGGATTGTAGCCTAGTAACAGCTTCGGCAGCACCGGCACTCTGCATAGGGCATGGCCAATGAAAATTATAATACGAGTTTTAACTATGACGCAGGTATCAGCCATTAGGTTGCGCTGTCAATTTATGGTTGATTGTCCCTTTTTAAATGTTGAGTGTCAAGCAAGGAAGCAGCATGTACCATTTTTAAAGTCTTTGATATGACTCGGCTGGGGTTTGAAGCGTTTGAACCACGGACCTCCCTGACACAGAGTGGACGCTCTAATCATTACCCCATGGATTTTGGTCAAAATGACGATGATGACAATCATCATCATCATCATCATCATGTTGATGATGATGAATGCTTCGTTTCATTGTGTGGCTGTTATGGCACACATCTGCACGGTCCTAATGAAACAGCAGAGCAATAATAACGATGCTCTGTTATTATCATTTTCTGTTCGACAAATGGCACATCACAATGGGCAACTTGTCCAGCATGTCAGAGGCCCTTGTCCTCACTGCCTGCATTGTTTTTATTTCCCCAAAACGAATCTGCTGCTGCTCCTGGCCCCCAGAACCCAGCCGTTGCTTGTGGGCGCAATTGCTGCATTGTGAATGTACTTTTGCTTGTCACATTGCATGAATTTTTAATGGTACTAAAGACAAATCCTGAATTTGGTGCAAGCGTGGAACACAGCAGATTCGGTGTGTTTACTTCAACTTTGTCTTCATTGTATACATATACAGTTGGTTGCAGATTCAAATAACAAATCGCCTTCACAATGCACACACGTGCGTGCGTGCACACAAACACACGCACACACACACACACACACACACACACACACACACACACACACACACACACACACACACACACACACACACACTTCCATAGCAAGACATTATTTAATGAATAAATGTTGGACAGGGACTAGATTATGAATTTTTCATGCTGGTTGCATCAATATAGATCGTGCAACTGTGCTGCTGATGCAGTGCCCCCCCTGCATGTTGGAGCAGGAATTTGGAATTGCCCATGGTCCACCAACACAGTTGCCCACTGTCCGTCGAAACCCATCCTGGGATCTTTGACGTTCCCAGGAATCGATGTTGACGGACGGGTCCCCGGTTGAACGACCCCGTCTGAGGGACGGTGCACTCATTGATGCAAACGGGTGACAGTTCTCTCATTGATGGGCAGACGGTGCACCGCCTGGTGAGCATCAGGGTGGCGTTTCATAGTCGGGTCTGAAATCGAGCCCAGACTCGACTTGAAGGTGAATGGGCTAGCTCCAAGGTAACCTGCCAGCCCCAGCCTTAAGGAAAATGCAAATTATTATTTTTTTTTTCAAATTATGGAAATGAAAGACTTTTTTTTTTTTAATTCAAGTTTTTTTCGTTGGTGCATTGTGCTGAGAAAGAGATTCGGAGATTAATAACACCTCTGTAAATTTGTCACATTACTAATAATCCTTTGCTGGCTCGTATTACAGCGAATGTAATGCTGTGTGGAAGCATACTTGACATCATCCATCAAAATCACGATTGTATTATGGGCAATTAGAGGTGGGATGTTGGGGTTGACAAGTAAGAATGAGGGTTTGAGTCCACGCAAGCAAAATATGGCAAATCTGATCATGGTTATTACTACTTCTACTCCTACTGTTATTCTTGCACCTATATTTTTGAGTTTCTGTTGCCTATCCTATCGTTCTTAGTCTATGACATCAGCCGACTGTTGCTTGGACTTCCGACTTCGGCAAAGGAAACACAAAAATGTCGTTTCTTTCCATTGTGCATGAGAGTTCTGTTTGACCCACAAGTATTTTGTTATTTCCCCCCCCCCCCCCCCCCAGAAGCACTCGCTTCCACGCTCAGACCATGGCGTTTGAGTTGTGTGCACAAGCAAGCGTAAGAGGGTGAAATATTTTGACGGCGGATGCACAGCTGCAGATTTCTGAGCTATTTTAAGCCAGGATATTTAGACTTCCTCTTTTTGTCTTTCCTTTTGTTTCTCAATGTGAGAAATGTGATGAAATTTTTGAGGAGTCATTAAAAAAGAAACGTGATCATCGATACTATTTTAAGTTTTCTTATGAGTTGTCTTACAAGGAACTTCAATGATGTAGGACGAGGCCATTAGGCTCATCGAGACTACATGCAATGCATGCCAACCTATGCGTTTGTCTGTGCTCTATCCTTTTAAAATGCTGAGTGTCAAGCAAGGAAGCAGCACATACCATTTTAAAAGTATTTCGTGTGACTCGGCCTTGGGTTTAAACCACCGACCTCCCACACTCGCAGCAGAGACTCGAACCATTACACCGCAAGCTTCTTAATTATTTATTTATTTTTATGTCCTCTCACGTCTACCTCAATGGGCAAGTTTGTTTCTTTTGAGCCATTTTTGAAGGTTTTTCTTTTTTGTGCTTCTTATTACCTCTGCCGCCAAAGATGGACGGAGGTTAACTTTTCACCCCTTTGTATCTCTTGGTCTTTCTGGAGCAAGATGTCTCAAAAAGTTATGGACAGATTCGGCTGAAACTTGACAGGTTGGGTGTGTGACAAGGATGGATTGATTAGATTTTTAGTGAAGATCCAGATCCAGATACGAGAATTTAAAAAAAAAAAACTTTTAAAGTGATTCTTCACCATTGAGAGATAGGCATAAAACCGAAATATTGCATGATACTTCAACA
Source organism: Eptatretus burgeri (assembly GCF_056783735.1). Taxonomy (NCBI): domain Eukaryota; kingdom Metazoa; phylum Chordata; class Myxini; order Myxiniformes; family Myxinidae; genus Eptatretus; species Eptatretus burgeri. Next base: position 47,304,511 of record NC_140964.1, read on the forward strand.
AGTTGTGGATGGATTAATGATGAAAATAGGTTGATGAGTTGGGTAGGTGACAACAACAATTTGATTAGATTTTGCTTCAGGTCCAGATGCAGATCCAGCCAATCAGTGGGGTACAAAATGTAAACTCTTCAGCCTGGTATAGGTGTGCACTCCACTGAGTGCTGTTCTAGTTTTTTTTTCTTTGCACGGTATAGGCCCATGTTCGCCTCCTTGATAGAATGGCTAGGAGGTAGCATAACTTACCTGGTGCAACCATAAACTGGCTGTAAACCTGATGTTCACAGGTAGTGTGCTGTATCAGTGGGGACTTTTAGCTGGCTGTCCAATCTCCTAGTTCTTGGCTCGTGTACTTTAAAGGTTCCACAGTACCTTTGTGTTTCAAAGATTATATCACCTGTGCTACCCTGGCCAAATTTCAATGTACTGCTTCGGTAGAAGAACCACACCCCCAAGGCGGGAGGCAAACAGCAACCAGATGTTGTGTACCCACGAATGATGTTAACTCTAGCCCTCACTCCTTTTGCACTACCCCAAAACGCTCATTGTCCCTTTCCCCCTTTTCCTACTCCGATACCACTGTTCTCAAACCAGATAATTTGCTTGTTCCCTGATGTTATTATTATTACATTGCAAATGAGCCACAGAACCCTTCGAACTTAGGTACGAGCATTCGTATTATGCGGTTTCTCAGGCAGGCTGCCATTTCGAGCAAGATGAAAAATGATGCCACAACTGTTAAAAATGGGACAATTAAATCTGACCCGAAGATGTCCAGGGTTTTTCGGAGTGTTTTGCGGTTAAAGTTGCCATTGCTTTCCTCTCCATTGCCTTCCATCCGGTCAATGCAGCTGTGGTTGTTGAAAACAGTCACGAAGCCTGAACTTGGATGACTGCCATCAGACCGATAATGGCGGCGCCGGATCTGGGTCCACGGCATACGATTGCCTTTGTTGTGGTCTCAAAAGAAGAGGGTGCGATAAGATTGCTATAAATAATCGTGTCTGTCCAATTGAAGCTTTTTAAGATGCATTTCTAAATGGTTCGTGTTTCGTTGGGTGCACATTTTTTTGTGTACCTCGGGGTCACAAGGTTACAACCCTGTTTGGTCTCCGGAACCAGTTGCGTTTCACTGTTAGTGCCTCCTATCATGGAATTGCTTTGCTCGTGCTTTGGCAGGAGAGGGACAAAACAATATGGTGAATCTTGTCGGATTATCCAAACGAGGTGCCCTCCCTCACTTTTCTTCCTGGTAGTTATTTGGGGAAAATTGAACAGGTTGCCTTGTAAGCTCTCACATTGTGTAAGCTGGTTATCTTGTCGCTGATTGCAAAAGCCCGAAGACAGAAACAGCACGTGAACGCGTAAGACCGTGCATTTTGGCTTTCGGACCAGACAGTTTTGATGTTTTAATAGGTGTGTCACACAGTTCTGATGGGTTTGTTTTTTGAACCGTTTTTGTTTAAAATGGTGTTTCTCAACAGTGAGACAGGAATTGAGCTTTTGTGAGGCCATGATGCACCATTGGTCCCTTGGGCCAAGGTGTATATGTGTTTCACTTTGACAATGAAACTTTGCACGACCGTGTACTTTGGGCTAACGTATGTTTGTTCAACTTTATCGTACTATTTTGATTATTTCAAATCTTCTGTTATATAAGTAGGTGTATTATATAAATATGGATGTCAGAAAGGGGGAGGTGGATGGAGAGTGGTGAGGGATAGCTGGCTGGTGATAGAGGGCAGTGGAAGAGTGTTATGGACAGAGCAGAGCAGCAACTCGGTACCAGACGGCCTCACCCCATATAAAGGGATCTCGAGGAAGAGCGAGAGTATTTCTCAGAAATGACCAACCCATGTGCAAGACTGATGCTCAATGCTGAGTTTGCATGCTCTCCATTAGAGGTTGTCGGTGCTGCCGGTTCAATCACCTCTCAGTACACAGCCGTGCTGCTGATGGAGTATCCCTTAAGGGTGGGTGAGGACAGAAGTTTTTGAAAACATTGTCGGGGTACCCGGGCACAATGGCCAACCCTTTCTATCCAGATGTGCTGCTCTATGTCACGTGACCTTCTTTCGAGCAGCTCATTGTCAACACGCTCATGTTTGCTTCGGAGATGCCGCATTTTTCCATCTGTAACTGACGACACGTGCCTGACATTTACACCGACAGTCTCATTGACGTATGATGGAAGAGCGTATTACGTTGTTGCCGATGGTTGCCTTTAAATTATTGTGGGGTAATAAAACATGTCTGCGGAAATCGGAAACACGCTTGCTGGGCTTGTTTACATTGCTGAAGAATCATGTATAACTTTGGCAATAATGTAAAATTGCTCACATAAAATCCTGTGCGTAATCGAGATGTGGTCAATGCAACTTACTCGTAGATTGCCTCGTAACTCACTCGCCTTTTGAGAAGTTTACGCGTGATCGAGATGCAAAATTTGTCCGCTTCTCCAGGATTTTATTTGGTAAGTGCCGCAAACTGGCGAGCTCTTGCATATTTAGTGTCCTCGCTCGATTCCCTTTCCCTGCAACACCCATCTCTAACACTGATATTAAAAACAGGGTTGTGTGATTATGATCACACTCGTCCTTATGTCTGACTTTACGAGCCAGGAAATGGCCTGCAAGCTAAAAGGGTGTTCTCTTCTGTGGAGCTTTACAGGATGCAGAAATACTCTTCCAAACGTGAGATGCATTGGCTTGCTCTTCCTAATGTATGCATCTGATGTTTCAGACTTCCATTAGTTGGCTGGTTTCTCCCTTTTTTTTGTCCTCCATCACAGACAGGTTGATAACCTCTGCTGTGCTCTTCCTCCTTCCTTCTTCTTCCTGTCATGCTCTTCCTGCTCTTGCAGCCGCTCCCATCCTCCCCCTCCCCTCTCACCCCCCGTACCTCACTCAAGGATGCATGTATAACCACATCCTCGCTGACTTTATGAAATCCAGATTCGCTGTTCACCTCCACTCCTTCGTTCCTCTGTTCTGACCTTGGATCCACATCCCCGAGTCAGTACTAATCCCACCGTTCCATGTGGGGATCCAAGTCAGTCGCTCACTGCTATCTCAGGGCAGCCTCCACCAATACCCTTGATCTTTCCTACCCTCATCAGCCCTCCCCACATGCTCTCCTTTCACCATCAGGTTATGATCTTCCATTTGCTCTCTTTTCCCATTTGTCCATCCACCTGCTTCTCCTGCGTGTACCTACTTGTTGGATCTGTGACCGGTCGATTACCCACCACCCAAGTTGTCTGTACGAGGATCAAACTCGTATAATATTCTTCTATTATCCTTCACTTTGCTCTTCCTGAGCCGAGATTTAGGATTTGAAATAAATAATATAATAAAATAATCATAAATAATGAAAATAATGATTAATTAAGTAATTATGAAATAATATTGGATTTTTCTCTTTTTAATTGTGATATAAACAAACAGAGGGATAAGAGAGAGAGAGAGAGAGAGAGAGAGAGAGAGAGAGAGAGAGAGAGAGAGAGAGAGAGAGAGAGAGAGAGAGAGAGAGAGAGAGAGAGAGAGAGAGAGAGAGAGAGAGAGAGAGAGAGAGAGAGAGAGAGAGAGAGAGAGAGAGAGAGAGAGAGAGAGAGAGAGAGAGAGAGAGAGAGAGAGAGAGAGAGAGAGAGAGAGAGAGAGAGAGAGAGAGAGAGAGAGAGAGAGAGAGAGAGAGAGAGAGAGAGAGAGAGAGAGAGAGAGAGAGAGAGAGAGAGAGAGAGAGAGAGAGAGAACTGAAATCAGCAAGTAATAAGAGTTAATGGGGTGGCTTCGGAAGAGTTAATGGGGGTAATAAAGATCAGGGGTCAGGATGGAGGATGACAAGAGATGCTGGTGCACTGCCTGCTTGAAGTACTGGAGGGAAGAATGAGGCATAACAGCCTCTGGAAGTTGGTTCTGTATATGGAAGAGGTGAGGACTAAAATAGCTGAGGTGTGCAGTCAACCGGGATTTTGGAAGTTTAACCAGGAGGTTAAATTTCCTAAATCTCGGAGTATGAGTGCACCTCCGTGTTGCAGGGGAAGGTTGGAGGACAGAGAACAGAGGGAGCAATATTAAAGAATCAATGATAGAAATCAGAGAGACCACCGACCTGTATTTATTTATTTATTTATTTTGGAAACAAAGTCAAGGCTCGTGGAAGACTTAAAACAAAGAATGAATCAGGATGCAACAGAACAAAAGGAACAGGAGAAATATGGGATATAAACACACCAACAGTAGGGTTGAGGGACAAAAAGAGGGAGACTTGCACAAATAAGGGATGTGGGGAAGAATGAGGGGTAGGGGAGGACGCATGGGTTGAACAAGATGGATCCAGAAGCAAACTATCAGGAAGGATACATTTGTATATTTTCCTTTTTCTTTTTTTTTAACTCTTTCATACCCCATTTGTCATCTGATCTGCACATTTCCTCTTCGTCCCATAATTTACATAATCACCTTATTTCAACCGTAAAAAAATACCAAAAGAAATTTAGACTAATTGGCATTTCTTTAACACTCTCGGTTCATTTAAGACCGTTTTTGAGGTGCCTACCTGGTGTTCTCTATGAGAGGCAGAGTTGCGCTCTTAGTTACACAGAGAAACTGCCAAATATTTGACATCGTGTGTCACGTTTCGAGTCATAGGCCAAGTGTGTCGGAAGGAAACCCGAGTCAAATACCGCACTGTCTCTGCTTTGACAGCTCTGATGGAAAATAATTGCAGGCAATGACCATAAATATCTTCAGGAGGTTTGTCGGCTGGCAATTTGTCTCACAATTAATTGCATTAAGATAATTCAAAAGAGAAAATAATTTTCTCCATGTTGAGAGCAAAACGTTTTGTCTGTCTCGGCTTTTTATTATTTGCATTATTATTATTATTGTTATTATTATTATTATTATTACTCTTGTTGTTCTTGTTGCTATTTTGTTGTTGTTATTACAATATTAATATTATTATTATTTTGCTTGAAATGTAAAAATACTGCACAGTTCACTCATTGAGGCTTGAAGAGTAGTGTGCACCACGAGTGCAGTTGGAGTCCTGGCACCTGGGCGAGAGAAAGCCTTCGATCGGGTGAGGGCCCTCGATTATAAATTATTGGGGGACCAAGCATTACAGGCTGGTGTGCTATTATTTTTTTTCTGTTTATTATTTCCTCATACACACGAAGCAAAAAGCGCAGTTGGGCAATTGGTCCACTCTGTCTATCTGTCTGTCTGTCTGTCCACAAATATCGGTTTATGATCAAGGAACAACTTGATTTCATTTGAATGTTATATTTTGAACAAGACTCAGAAAATGAATCAGAAAACAAACCTGACATTTACAGTACTTTGGCTCTGATTTCATCCCGAATGTGCATGCGCGGAGAGGAGTGAGATATTATAAAGCGGTGTATCCGCTTCAATATTTGGTATGTCTATCTGTCCCTCCATCAAAAAAAATATTTATAGTGCAGACGCCGAATTGACACAAGGGAGAGATCTGGCTGCCTAGCATCATGAGAAGGAAATGCGAAACTGCACCGCCGTCTTCGGACACACATGTTTTTTTTGTTTTTTTACTCTGTCTGCCTGTCTGGCAGTCAAACAAAATTAAACTCATCCCAAACAGGCAACTTACTGCTTTTACGGACATTATAAAGGACACAAACAACAGACGCGACTAATTAATGGAACGTGTTCAATAAGGCGGTGAAAAAGACGCTGCATCAGCAGCGGTAAACTTCGAAAATAAAATTCTACAAACTATAAAATCTTTATTTTATTTCAATTGCATTATACTCGCAGAGTATCCGCACTCTGGGTGATCTTGTTTCAAGCATGAAACGCATTCTTCTGACACATTCCTTTATTTAGGTGGTGTATAGGCAACTGACAGCTGCCTCAATCGCTCCTGAAAATAATAATAATAATAATAACCCGGGTTATGTGCAAGTAGCAAAAAAACATACCTACTGCCTAGAATTCAAAACACTTCACTGCACTGTAAAACGTGGGGAGAGGAATACTCGACTGTAAATGGTTGTAAAGACTTGTAATACCCTCCCCCACCTGCAATGGCCCGACACAATACACATTTACATCGAGAATTTGCGTCGTCCCCACTCCCCACCCCCTAAGACCACTGGCAAAGATAAAAAAAACGCCCCTATACACTAATTGGGGTCATGCTGATCCTATGTTGCAAGTCTGGATGTAATCAGCCCACAACTGTCGGAGGAGTAGCGCGACAAACAAACACTGGACCATGAATTATAGTGAGGATACTTGAGCACTGTAGAACACAAATCACCTCCCTAGCACTTTCAAAAACATTTAGTTTGGCAGTAGATGCTACTTGGATGAAATATTATGGCATTTTTCATCATCTCGACCAATCAAATTTGCTGCTCGCAGACCCCGCTCATGTCCTTTTCTTAATTATAAAGAATCCACAAGGTAAGTAACGTGTTCTATGAACTCTCTAGTTATTCTTATTCTTCCTCCGTTTTGCATTTTTTTTTTTCACTTTTAATCATTACCATTCTTATTATCTTGCTTAAGTGTAAAAATACTCCGAGGTTCAATCATTGAAGCTTGAAGAGTCATGACTGCCGTTGGAGTCCTGGAACCCGTCAGCCAACACGCAGTTGCTGATAGCATCGCACGATATAGATTCTCAAGCATTCCAAATCCGATGGGAGATGGGTTACAAGATGGCGGCGTAGGTATTCAAAACCATCAACATTTTATTTACACGTTTGTGTTTTTATTCCCTCGTTTTAATCATTTCACAAAACATCTCGATGCAGGCGTGGGCTTGTCCATCAACATCTGCGTTCTCAGAAGGAATCAGGTCTTGTCTAGTTTGCACAATCCTTTCAAATAACAGCGTACTAATATGGATCATCAGCCCTTTCCACTCATCCCTCTCCTTTGTTTCCGTTGCTCAGACTGCAGCTTCAATTACGTTGCCTCACTACCCTTCTTCTGGTGTTGTGCTCCTGCGAGCCTTTCATAAAGCGGGTCCTTCCATGCCGTGTGCCGTGCTGCGAGAACTTTTGGAATTCTTTCCCCCGTGGTGTTTTGTCTAATTACGCCCGTCCATGGCAGACAAAGCTCTCCTGGGTTTTGCAGTTGGGTCAATAAAGCTGGCTCGGCAGATTCTTGGAGTGAAAAGAAAATTGCATACAGTGTTTTTTTTGTTTTTGTTTTTGTTTTGCTCTTTATGATACACTTTACATTTGCACACATAATCAATCAAGCACGCATGCAGTTCAACCTGTTTTGCATACCGAATGTGTCATTTATGCTTCAGCTATCTATTATTCTGAGTATTGACTGTGCTCAGATTGGGAATACCAAATGGGTGAGTGGTGTGGGGCGGCCTATTTGGCTTTCCCATGTGAACGCTTATCTCATGATGCTGGGATCCCAGGTTCAAACCCCCATATTGTGTGTTGATCTGTCTATTGTCCACTAATGTCTTTGTAATTCACGTGAAGGTGAACGACTTCTTCAACGGCCACTATTATTCCCACGTTCTTGTGGGGTTGGCCAGGAGGGGGCTTGGCCCCCAAGTCTTGCAGGAATGGCCTGGCTCGGCCTGACGTTCGACTGACATTCGGGCAGGAATTTGGAATTTGTCCAAGGTGCCGGCGATGACTCGCCTATTTTTCACGAAGGACAGCGTTGGATCTTCAACATCCACCAACGAATGGCAACAGGCGGGACGTCCGTTTAAAGCCCATCCGAGGAGCGGCACACAAATTGATTAATTACCTCGGCTGTACGACACGAGGATGACGGTTTATAGCTGGGTAAGGATTCAAACCCAGGCTACGCAGCTCACAGACGAGTGTACGCACCTCGAGGCCATCTTGCCAGCCGTATGTGAAAGTGCACTGATATCACCTAATATCCTTGTCCTATATCTTATGCACATGTATAAGTTCCTCCATGAGCCTCAGAGCACTGTCAACAACAAAATAATAATAATAAACCTTCTCAAATAAGCAATGTAAGCAACTTTACCAAAAATAATTCTCTGTTCCCAGTATACCTAATAAAGTTGATTGCTTGTTGCTTCGACAGGACAGTACAGAAGTAGTGTACTTACCTTTAAGGTGTCTATAGTCTGGGTTCGATTCCTGACCCAACTATAAACTGTCACATCGGTGCTTCGCAGGCAGGACGTTGCATCTTAAGGCGCACAGCCCCTTATACATGGACATAAAGCCGGGTGTCCAGTCAGCTACGATGAGTTTGTGGACGTGGAAGATCTCCCGTTGTCCTTCACGAAGAGTAGGTGGGTTATCACCGGTTCCATGAACAAATATATAAGTTCCTGTCCTGTTTGCCACTGGAAAAGAAAAGGTAAACCACCTAGTGTTATCCTCGCTGTTTGGCTGCTTCGGGGGCACCAAATCTCTGTTCGGGTGGAGCACCATAAAGGGAGAGAAATTACAATTCCTATTACAGTACTTCTGCTTTTCTGCTGCAAATGATTTCCAACTAGCAAAAGTTGTTAGCATACGCGTTGTGCCCGCCCATACGTTATACTTTCCTTCATCTATGACATCTGATAAAGATCACACCTTGAGCAACCATGTGACCTAATGTTCTCAGCCTTTTTTGTTGGAAAAACGATGCATTATTTTCCTGTAAGTGCATTCTTTTCCAGTGAAACTGCTCCTGGCAGTGATAGTCCATTGTTTTATTTGTTGAGAGTAACCATGGAAACGCCTGAAATGAACTAAAATCGGAGCTGTATTACACAATCTTGAGGAAATCCTTGGGGATTGTTCCAGCTCTTCTGAGCCAGAAATATCTCCTCCAGCTGAAATCGAAGTTCAAAATAATAAACCTTGCTCAAAATATGTCGGTTGAAGGCCACTTGTAGTCGGAATAATGCTGCATAATGGATTGTGCAATTCTTTGGACTAGTCAGAAGACTGCAGTTGTAGCATGTATCCCGTGCCGTCCCAAGCGGCAAGCTAATGGAAATTTCGGCTGTTCTTTTGCGTCGTCATCTCTGCAACAGTGTCCCGATAGGTTCCTCCCACTGCGGGTTCTTTAAGGAGGTGGCAAGGAGGGCGATGTGGGATTTACAGACAATGCGACGAGATATTTCTACCACACCCGGCTTGCCATTTTCACCCTCAGAAGGGGGTTCCTGCTTCTATGGCTTTTTGTCAATTTATCAAACACCACATGGAGTGTGGGAGAAAGAACCAGCAGGCTGCTGTCTGATCAAATGAGCGGGCTGTTTCACGCCCGAGGCTGTGTATTTGCCATCTCATTTTGCTCTTACAACTCATTGCACAGCTCCACCCAACAGCCTCTTGTACCACCGTTTAACCCATCCTCCCCACGTTTCATCCTTCACACAACCAGCCGTATCTGAACACCCCCCTCCTCCTCCTCGCCCCCACCATTCTACTTCACTTCTGTAGACCGTCGACTTTCATTTTGTCATCAGCTCTCGCAGAGCCCTTTTTGTGCCCCATCACAGCAAGCACAACGACTGCCCACTGAAGGCGGGATTTGAGCAATTCCCACTCCTCTGGCCACCGCCCACATCTTTGCCCCCTCCTACTAGCCCGAGCCACCCTTTTGGGCTGCCTTCCCGGTGCCTCCACCCCCAGAGCTGACCTCACAAATTTAGCCTGGCCGTGAGTGAGGCGTGGCACTGCTTCTCAGAGCCAGTGCCGGTGTGCCTCCACGCATGCATGCTGTGCCCACTGCTGTTACCGCTTTAATACTATTTACCGTACACCTCTGCCGAGCCCATTGAGCGGAGCCGGGGTACCACTTCCGCGGCACACTGCGAGGGTGGCTCTGCATCTCACCCTGCTGGCGCCCGATACGATGGTTTTGACTGTGGCTCGGGGAAACGTTGTGCAGCTTCACAGCGACATGTATCTGGCACGCAAGGTATGGAGCGCTGGGGAAATAACGGTTGGGACCCATTCGAGTTGTGGGAAACCAAGTTTGCTTGCTAGAATTCCGACAAAACTGTGATCCTTTCTTTATGTGTATGAAATCCATAAAAATCGCCAATGTTTAATTCCTGACGTAAAAATCCACCGAGCTCACATCGTGCATTGAAAAGACTATATCGGCGGATCAGGCACCAGCAGCTTTTGATGAGGATAAAAAGGAGGTTCTATCTTTGTTATCCCTTTGAGTATATCGTTGACTTAATTGCACCAGATGAGCAGTTGAAATGGTGTCTTCAGAGTTTGTTACCACTTACCAAGCTGGGTCGGCAAAAGTATTTACGAGTACACAGTTGTGCCTGACGGATGGCAAGTGGCAATAATGTCATCGGAGCACGGTGGCTTGTCATATCGTTCCGTTCTCTTCCAGGCCCCTTGTCTTTGATGGAGCCCCTTGTTTGAGGCAGCCACAGGGCAGTTCTCAATCAGGCCTTGATTTTGTGCTCGGCTGTTGAAACTGCTGTCAAATGTCAACTTTTTTTTTTCTTCCTTAAGCTCGCCGATAACGTGTTGACATTGCAGGCAGTGGATTGCAGTGGAGAAGCCCAATCATTTGAAAGTGTCACTTTAAAAAGGGCCCCTGTCAGATATGATTTGGCCTTTGATCATCGGCGTTGCTCGGCATTAGCCGTCTCTTGTGCACAAAGCAGCCCTCACTTTAAAAAGGAAAGGAAAGAAGAAAGGATGTTCCGTAGTTGCACTTGCAGCATTTGTTTTGTGCTCTTGAGTCCTATTGTGCATGATTGCTTTTAATTTACTCCACATCGCAGGTCCAACATCGTGGAAAAGATGTGCGGACTCGGCCTTTGTTGCTGCCGAGATAATCTTGCAGCTGCAGAATTTGCCTCTTTATGTTTCATTGGCAATAAGTGCACAAGCAGGTGTTTAACGATCAGGAAGGGCTTAACGAGCAGATTACAGGCCGAGTGTTCCTCAAATAAGCAATGAAAAGCGGTTGTCCAAATATTTAAGGCATCGGTGGCGAGGGTCTCGATCCTTCTGTTGTCCTCCTACTCATCCGCCTTCTTCCTCAAGCCGAGCCACGAGGCATGTGCACAGCACATGTGGGGATCACCCGGTGGCCTTGCTCGTTCCTTTCACTCCCCGACACTGCGTGCCATGCTGAATGGGCTGCAGCCGGCCCTTCGACGTGGCCCGGGGGACAATTGCCGTGGGCCGTTTCATTCATCACGCCAAGTGGGGCTGGCTTAGTCAGAGGAGGAAGGAGGCTGCCGGTGCTTGCGGAGAGGTTCGCAATGAGAGCTTGTGCCTTCGGTGGGTAGATCCATTACCGGGTAACTTGAGTAACTGTGCTTCGGTTGGAGTACTTTAGCAGGGAGGAATGCTGCGACTGAAGCAAAGGGGTGGGCCTCAAAATGAAAGCACAGAGCTTGGGTCATCGACGAGAGTGCAAGTGAGGCTTTGCACTCCTCACATAATTTGCATCATGAGTCTTCAAATCTAAGTTTATGCATCGGCGATGACACCTTCACTCAGCTGTGAATGGGCCCTGCTGTAATGGGAATTATATCCCAGTTTAGCTGTGCGTAGGTGGTTGGAGTTCACATCCAAAAGGGGAAATTGGAGTGTGATATTGAGCCACCCGCCAATGTGAGAAAGGAGAACTGGAAACGTGTGCTTTGCTCTGCCTTGTTTTAAGGGGGGGAAATGCCTGTGGTGTTTTTTGTTGTTGTTGTTGTTGCGGAAAGGACACAGGGAAGGCTGGGCAGGAAGGAAATGGGTGTTGAGGAGTGCTAAACAGGGCAGACGAGGTTTGCAATATTGCTGTGCTTGGTTCGCGAGGCTTCGGCCCACGTACGCCTGCAGAGGCCTGATATGACTTCCAGGTTTGTGATATCGTTGGGGCGAAGGCCGTGAAATGACGTGGTTGTAACTTTACCAGCATGCATGGCACACCGAACCTGCGGCGGTTTGGTTTGCATGGAAGGTTGGCAACCGATAAATTATAACGTCACCATCAGTACATCTTCTCATGGTAGAAAAAGAAAAACTTGCCCTGCATGCAATACAAAAGTTTCTCGACCACTTCATGGAACTGGAAAGAGAGTATAATTTGTTTTTCTTCTCTTGTCTTGGAGTCCAAGTTTATGTATTCCTTATGTTGTGGTTTTGAGCTGTTGTTTTCATATGTTGTGGTTTTCTTTGGACATAGGGTGTCTTGAGGGGGGAGGGAAATCTGTTGAACTTTTCTGTTTTGTTTTTCGCGTGGCTCAACAAGAAGGTGGGATGTATTGTGGTGGTTAGCGAAGAAGAAGAAGAAGAAAAAGAAGAAGAGGCAGCACTAAGTAGTACTACAAACTGGTTGTGAGTTTTGTTCGTAAGGGCTAACAGGATGGCCTAGAGGTATGTACATTTGCATCTAAGCTGTCTAGCTTGGGTTCGAATCCCGACCCATCTATAAACCGTCATCCCGGTGTTTCACGGGCAAGGTGATTCATCAATGTGTGTGCCGTCCCTCAGATGGTTGTTACAATGGGTGTCCTGTCTGTCAGCATTTGTTGGTGGTTGTTAAAGATCCCATCATGTACTTCATAAAAAGTAGGTGAGGTATTGTTGGCAACATGGCAAAATTCTAAAGTTCTTGTCCTAACTGGCAGAGGGTGCTGCATCAGTGGCGCCGTTGCACCACCAGCCAATGATGCTGCCCTGCAACCTTTTGCTGCATATGAACGAAGAAATTGTGTTTGTAGTTGCACTTGGTGGACTGCTGTGTTATTCTCTCAAGTATGTTGTGCTATCGTAGCAGGATGAGAAATTTTGCTTTGAACCCGAAGGTTTTTTTGGTTCAATTCCAAAACGTATGTCCATGAGAATATGATCAGCGAGAACTGAACCGAGAGACCCGAGATGCATGTTCAAAACTGTGGAATGTTTGTCTTTCGAGGTAAACTAGTTCATTACCTATCAAGAGGCTCCACTTCCATCCCTTGGGGTCGATTACGGTGCATTGGGATGGCAGATCTTCACGACCGAATGTTAAGGAGTCCACGTCACGTTGGAAGGCCTTCCATGTTTTTCCCATGATCCGACAGGCCTTATGGTAATACAAATACCAGTAGGGGGCGTACGACCATTCTGGTGTTTTAACTGATACTCTGTTGCATTTGTACATGTCAAACAATAATTGTGCGGCACATCACATCACGTCATCACTATATCTCATTGTACATTGTATGTACAGAGGAATTGTTTGGGGGGGGGGAAGACCTTGCTGAATAACCTTGGAATGCAGCATATGTGGGAATTTGTTGTCTTATACACACACGTCGGGACATTTATGGAACTTGCACTTAAATTGTTGGCTGTACGGTCTCCGACTGACCCGTCCGAATCAACCATGCAGCGTCTAGTTTCACTTGTTTTATCTTGCTGCACTTGTTGTTAATATCATGTTAAAAACAGCTGTATACGCAAGGATACACAGCAAATTTTGTGGCAGGGGGAGGCCTTTCTGCCCAGGATGCCTGTGCTGTACCAACGCCAGTAACCAAAACCCATCCACACACAACCCTGCCAATATCCTTTCCGCAGCAACCTATGTACGACTGTAGTACGACTGCAGTATGACTGAGGAGCCAAAGCTATGATTGCACCGTATCATATTCAGCAGATTCACGTATTGCATTTGCCTTGATACGGGTTTTTTTAAAAAACGTGCACATCATTGCCCCCAAGGCTGTTGCTTTGTGGTCATAACACAGCTGGCTGGTGTGATGGCGGCACGCCATGCCGAGCAGCTTCTTGAGGAAGTCCGAGGGAGATTTCTTCATGGAATAAACATCCAATTCGCTAAAATGAGAAACTGCGGTCGCTTGAAATTGCAAGATGTTTTGTAAGGAGGAAGGTTATGTATCATACTCAGCTGGTTTTTTGTTTGTTTGTTTGTTTGTTTGTTTGTTTGTTTGTTTGTTGTGATTACAGCATCATCCGGTAGATGAGCAAATTGTATCGTTTGCGGTGAGGCTCGATGAAAATTATTGTAAATCGACATTAAGTGGAAAGTTTAATACACATTTAATAGATGATTGCCTGGAAGCACTCTGACAAAGCCGTGTCTCGTGTTTGTCCTTTGAAAACGATGGTGCAATTTGTGCTACTCTTATTGCAAAACCCAACAGGCACTGGCACAGTGCGAATCAAATTCTCGACAAGCTCGCCGGGCATTTATGAACACAGTAATTGCCCTGATAATTCTGAACAGGGAAGATTCCGTTTCATGTGTGTTAGTAGTCGCGTGCATGACACACAATCACACAGACACACACTTAGATACACACACATGCATTTCAACACACACACACACACACAATTGTACAGTACCAGTTATTCCTGAAATATGATATAATTTAAAGGATTGCTGTAAATGATGTTAACCTCAAAACAGTTCCCTCACCTAAAGCAGGAACCTTCACCTGAAAACAAATGAATGGTTTCCCGACCACACGGATCATCAGCTGGGAACCGTTCTTCCTCAAGGTTTCAATCCTTTCAGCCCAAAACCTCTCCAAACGGCGGGTCCACAACCTTGGTCGTGCATCCACATCAGTAGATTACCGACATCAGTAGATCCACAAGCTTAGTTGCTGTCCAGGCAGTCAGTCAACCCATCCATGCAACATCACTAATCAGACTCGAGTCGCTGGAGGATTTAATGTATTATCGCATCGTTACAACTCCCGTCACACGTTCCATGAGATGATGATACATTAAATCAAACACATCTTACCTTTGATACAACTTTAATACAACATACCCACCAACAAGCACGACCACCCCACTCACCTCTGAATCAAACTGTTGTTGAAATACTGAAACTGTCATTTTTAACGGATTTTCTAGATGCTGTACTTGCGTCTCCGAGCAACCACTGAAAGTGGTTTACAAAAAAAATGTATATATATATATATACATTTTTAAAAATCATGTATTTATAGAAATGTCTTAAACATAATAATATTGTATTGATCAGTGATCACTCAACAAAACCCGACCAAACAATATTGCGTTGTATGCATCAAAATCCTACGTGGGATGGATGGACCTGCAATGTGATTGCTTGTGTTGCGATGTACAGTATACAAAATGCATACCAAACGTGATTGGCTGGTGCGAAGATGAGTATAGACCACACTTGGAACGTGATTGGTTGCTCTGTGATGTACATAAAAGGTAAACAAATTGTGTTTGGCTGCAATGAGTTGCACACTAAATGCGAGCTGATGGATTTGCTTTCTGTCATAAGACAAAATAACAGTCTGCCTCCATCGATTTTTGTCTGCCCTTGCTTTGATATCCTATCTTTTTTTTTATTTTATTGCAAACTACCATTATCTGATATCTCAGCCTACTGTTGTGCAAAGCAGAAATAGCGAGATGGATTTACATCGAAACTGGATTGTCATGCCTGCACTGTCAATGGTGAAGCTCAGGTCGTGCTTGCTCGGCATTTCGTTTCTTTCTATGAGGGGGAGAAATGAAATTCAGGTAACGGCATGCCTACCTGGTCTCAAACAGCCTGGTGTTGGCTTAGCGGTTAGCGTGGTGGCTTGACATCCTCGGGTCCTGAGTTCTTGCCCCGTTTACCACTGAATTATCACCAGGGGGTTGACTCAACCTGTCATCCTTCTGAGGTCGGCAAAATGAGCACCAGTATACTGGTAATAGGAGCACTGCATCAGCGGCATAGCTGCGCCCCTAACCAATGATGCAACCAGCAGTCAAAAAGGCAGCACATGATGGGAACCTGGTCTCAAGGTCCATCCATCTAGGCCTCACATTCCCTCCTGTTCTGCAGTCCTTCGTGGTGGAGGCCATGATGGAAATGGTTTGAATGGATTTGGTCTCAATTACCACTGGGGGTTAATGA
This sequence comes from Eptatretus burgeri, assembly GCF_056783735.1. NCBI lineage: Eukaryota > Metazoa > Chordata > Myxini > Myxiniformes > Myxinidae > Eptatretus > Eptatretus burgeri. The sequence continues at coordinate 47,320,386 of NC_140964.1, forward strand.
GCTGACTCCGTCTGGCAGAGACTTGCCAACTGACTGGCAGGGGCCAATGGCCACTAAAAACCTCCCATTCACCACTATTTGCTCAGAGTATCTGACCCACCTTGTTGGCAGTCTGATGTATGTTTCTTCTTTTCATTTAATTTTGTTGCTTTTTTGTCCGATGTTCTCTCTTCGTTTAGCTTGTGTTGCATCAGCCATTTGCAAATATATGTCTCCGGGCATTTTGCTGAAGGTGAGGGTAAAGAGCAGTCGACAAAAACTGGAAAAAATCGCGCTAAGTCTTCTTGTCATAGACATTGTACTCGGACAAGAATGTGTCCGTGGCGCAGGAGTTTTTCTTTTTCGAGGATGCGATATGCGCGTTCCAATCTACCAGACCATTGGAGAAGAGAAGGAAGAATAAACAGGAGTTATTTCGCATCCTTCGTGGCATCACTCAGCTGGAAACATGGCCGGGCTCTCTTTCAAGGCCTTCAAGCGGTTTGACATTCAAGCAAACCAGGCCTCCGTGACGGAAGCATTTGGCGTTATACCACTAACTGTAGTATCCGGTGTGTTGTAACACCAAGGCTGCGGTTTTCATTCAATTCACCTCTGAAAAGGTATAATACCTGTTCACTGAAGTAACTCACAATAATAATAATGATGACGATTGTAGTTCAAATATGGAGGCAAGCCAGGCTATTGACGGTGAAGAAAGCGAATGTTTTGCAATGTTCCAGTAGGTGGATTCGAGTTAATGTTCCTTTCTCGGTGAAACTCCATCACCACTTACCGTGACGTCAAAACCGCCCGTGGACTTGTTGAAGCTTTGCATAGCAATACGTCACCAGGACGACTTGCCGGTGACGACGATTAGGTACGAGGACCCTTTTGATGAAACCGGCGCTGGGTGTTGTCATTGTTGACGCAGGTAATTGGTTTTCTTCATCAGCTTGCGGTAAATGAGCAAGTCACCACGACCTCTTGGAATTCCGGCACAAGCAGGCTGTTTCGAGTTACCTTGGAGGTATGCCGCCATTAGGTAGGCGAAGGGAAAGGTCTACTCGGTGTTTCCATGACAAAAATAAACAAGACAACGGGTGTTGAACAGTGTTTTCTAAAGCGGCCTTCGATACATTTGGTGATCCATTGCATTCAATAAGGTCTCGTGAACCCTTTGTGAAGGAGTGATCATCCTGACACTTCTACCAATAGATTTGTCCTTTGTAAATGGAGCCATCATCCTCAAATCTGCACCTGGGTCACCACAGCCTCCTGAAGTCCCAGGACAACCGAGCTGTTTGTAGTTGAGATCTACCCCATCGGTGCAGGCATCAATTCTTTCTGAGTTTTTTGGGGTTTTTTTAATATGAAACAAAGCCCTCTGCCATCGTCCGTGTCTGTCCTGCTCTATTGTGATCATTAATCGAAGGATTCAATTTGCTTTAAAACTCAATTGTTATTTCATGGGAGTTGTTGTCTTCTTTAATTTCCTTGGCAAGACCTTTATCGTTTATCAACAGACGGAGCTTTATCGTGTTTTCCAACGCAAGTAATTCGAGATGCAGAAGTAATGTTCACCGACTTCAGTTTAAACGATACCGATAATCACAAGACGATCCATCGTTCTTTTCAAAAGATGTTTCATGGAAGTTTGGTCAAATCCAGGCAGACTGTACTTGGCATCTTAAAACATCTGGGTGTAGTCTTGTTGCTGAGGACACTGGACCAGTTTTCCAAAGGTTGTAGCATAGTGGTCAAGTTCAAGTGTACCAAAGGTTGTGGGTTTATTTCCAGGTGAAAGCAACAAAATGAAGGATTGTGTTTCTGAAAATCGAACTCTTCTCATGAGAGTTACAATTGTGCTGTCGTGATATTGATTGAAAACCAAGACGGATTGTTAATGATCTCCAAGAACAGGGTGATCTTCTTGCAGCGGTTTCTTTTGGTGGATTGCACTTAAATGTGATGCAGATCAAGCAAGCTAAGATAGACACTAAAATGATACCTATGAAAAGGTAGTGTTGCCCACGTCTCGTCTCCATTGCTGACCCTGCTTGGCCATTGAATTACTACTCGGTGGAGTTGGCTCAGCCTGTCATCCTTCTGAGGTTGGCAAAATGAGTATCAGCTTTCTGGGATGATTGAGCCATTTGAGTATCCTTTGTTGGAGTGGTGACCCATCCAGCATTGTGTCCAATAGCCCAGAAGACTGCTTCGGCAGCACCGACGCTCTGTACAGAGAGTATGATCCCAGTGAATGGATGGAATACCACGGTATGGTTGAGAAATGTTCGACATATTTATCACCAAGACCAGCTATGTCGGCCACAGATCCTCTGATTGCAATCTAATACTGTTATCATTGGTGGAGTGACAAGCCCATCAAATACAGTACACAATTGTCGTCTTGCCACAACAATGGGATTTGTTTTTAAGCTTGCAGATTGCAGTTGGATTGAACACTCCATGAGATTGTAGCCAGCCTATTACGATCCAAGATCTTGCTATCGATTCTGTCGGAACTCGCCTGACCGAGCATCAGAAAAATAACTGCGAAAGTAAAATGACTACAAGTTAAATAAAGAAGGAATAAATGAAGGAATTTTTTCCTTGCTAAACCGTAACTTGCGCATACTCGTCGGAGGAATTCTTCCACCCTGCTCACGAAGACGCACTGCTCCGGCATTGTGGTCTCTGGTTTACCGTTGCATTGCACCCATTACAAAAGGGATGTCAAAATTAATTAATTAATTAATTTTGTATGCAGCCAGCTGCGACTGCTGTTCGCATCATTGCAAGGAGCATAGCTGCGCCGCTGCTGCAGTGCCCCCTGTAGGTACAGCAGGAATTTGGAATTCGTTTCGGGTTAACTACTTTGCGAAGAACAAAGTATGATATTTAACATCCACCAACTAATGCTGGCAGATGAAACACCTGTATTTCCGTCCGTCCGAGAGATGGCACACACATTGGTGTCTCGCCCCGCTTGTGAAACGCCAGGATGACAGTTTATTACTGGGTCAGGATTCAAGTCAAGGATTCAAACTTGAATTCTGGCTCTGCTAGTAAAAGTTACCTTAAAGTACGTAATTTAATTGTATTTAGGAGTTCGGATTGAGGCTTCAGTTGCAATTCCCCTGACTAAACATCCAGAACAACATGGAGTGGGATGCACGGGATGTTTCTACATTTTTATCGCCGTAAAAGTCATTTTGCTTCCACTCAAGCCGTGTGTCAATTCTGTGAGATGCTTTTTCTTCCTTTTTTTTATTCCAATACGCTCGGTTTTCAATTAGAGGAGCGTTTTGTTGTACGACAACACTAAACGTGTCAACTGCGCAAGAAAGGTGACCTTTATGCCGACGTTGGAATTATAAACGCATCAGATTTTCCACTATATTTCAGCTTGTCACGTAAAAGGAGAGCGTTTGTAATTTGAAAACTCAGGAAAAGAAATAAAATATCCTTGGTGAGTTTCAACTTTCATTTCCTTATGGCTCCACAAGTGGTTTCTCAAACACTGCCAATGATTGAAGGAGCCTTTCCAGCTCAATGTCACCGATAATGACTTGCGGTGTTGAAACTTCCAAAGGCCCTGACGGACAATGATACAGGAACAAAAATAAAGAACGAGACACAGGAAGCTGAATTCTCATATTGCCTCCACCTGACCAATAAATTAACAGCCGCTCCAGCATCCCTTTGCAGTTGTTGTTGACCTGCTGGCCGCGTCCTGTCATCGCACGAGACTCGCCTTCATCATTCAGATCTGCACGCCGACAGTGTCCACGGATTTTCAGACAACGTGAAAAGCAGACCTGTTCTTACGGGTCACGGTTCAGTCCAAAAAAAACATCATTGAAGGAAAGAAACTTGGGTGCAACAATTGTTCATTAGGCCCATCACATTTACGTCGTGAGCATCCTCCTTTTGAATGCAGCACGTGACTTTGGTTGCATCATTTGCTGCGAGCACAGCTATTCCACTGATGCAGTGCCCGTCTGTAGGTGAGAGCATGGTGCCGGCGATGGCTCGCCTACTCTTCACGAAGGACACCGTGGGATCTTTAACATCCACACCAACTAACACAGGTTAGACAGCTTGGATGCGATTGTGCGTGACCTTGAGGCCATATCGATCAAGTATCCTCTATTCTCGTTGTGTGATCCTCTTCCCTCGTTTGCCTGTTTTACAGCTCACACACCATAGTGTGTAATTTGTTTATGATGGTTTTCTTGATAAAGGTGTATTTATTAGACAGGGGTGTTTTTAGTCATGGTACCTGCTCAAACACATACTCTCGTGGAAAGGATTCCTGAGATGATGAGGGCTTTGACATCGATATGATTGCACACGGTCTAATGTTTTCTCTTGAAGAATGGTATCCCGCATGATGCAGCATGATGATGCTGCTCCTGCTAGGACTGCAGTGTACCAGTAAGTGATCTCGGAAATAAACCGCTACCATTAATCATCGGTGCTTCTCGTAAAGAAATTTTGCTGTTACCTTGCAATATCGGCCTGGCTCAGGCAAAGCAATCGTGACCAACTATCAAATGATATGCTTGTGCGGTTTCAAGGTTTAGAGGCAAGGCTATAAGGCTCTTCTTTGGAACAAATATGAGAAGAAGATGCTGCTTCGTCCACCTGCCATTCAAGCTTCTTGAGGTCCACAGCACGAGCTCTGATAGCCATGCTGGGGGTGGGTCATCTGTACGTACTAATTGGATGGGGAAACTTCAAAATGCAGGGCAATTAACGTAGTTGTTGTTATTTTTTTTTCTTTGTTTGCTTGGTAGAAGAGTGCATTGGGTGGGGGGAAATGTCACATTGTATGTCTCAAGTGTGTGCCGCTCCATGTCGTTTTACAACAATATAGAGTGCGTTTGAAAGCACAGTAATGATGTAAGATTTGCAGGAATTGTCTTGGGAGGTATAATTGGTGTACCTATGGAGTTTACCTGTATGGTATTGGTTTGTCGTTTTTGCTCCATCCTGAATTTATAAACTCAAGCTTGATTTTTGTGAATGTGTATTGTTCTTGATATCCCTGTTTGTGATTGTTCCTGTGATGTCAAATGTCGTATTCTCGTGTTGACCATAGTTACCAAAATGGCCGATGAGCAGATTACCTAGGGCCAAACATGTCTTGAAAACACCTCTCCTATTACTGGTTTATTTCCTATGACTACTACTCCTGCATTACTACTATATCTCCTACTACTACTTCATTTCCTACAAGTTCTTTATCTCCAACTACTGTGACTTTATCTCCTACTACTACCACTTCATCTCCTCCTCCTTCTTCTTTAACGGACGCAATTATTCCCAAGTTCTTGTGGGGTTTGCAATGGAAAGTTTGGACCAAGTCTTTGACGAACCGGCTGGCCAGGACGGACTTTTGGTTGGAAGTGATTTGGGCAGGAATGTGCAATTTGGGCAGGTTGCCGGCGATAACTCGTCTACTCTTCACAAGAGACACCGTGGGGTCTTTCACAACGACCGCATAATGCCAGCAGTCAATCTGGCTTAATGTCCATCCGAGGGATGGCACACTTTGTGATGCAACACCCTGCCTGCGAAGAACCAACCTGACTCTTCATAGTCGGATCATAAATCAAACCCAGATTAGACAGCTCATAGGCACGCGCACTACCCCTGCCCAGTCCTGTTGGATCCTTAGAAGCACCTGATTTGTACATACTTGTTCAAAATCTCCTGTCCATGATACAAAAAAAAAGTTCAGAGGAATCTCAAGCCTCTGATGTTATTGCTGAATGCTTCAGCCCAATTTACGAGAATATTCCCCTTGGACGTCAAGTTCGTCGGCGGGGCGTGCACGGTTGGCGAGCAGAAAGGAAGATTTGATTGCTGTGTCGGTGAGTGCATGACAATCGTTCTGCTAATTGGATTGAAACTCTCACTTATGTTTGATTATGTGGTTGAGATGTGAAATAGGAACACTGTATGTGGAATAACCATGGATCCTGAGCTGAAACTAATTTGAGAGCAGCTTGCTGTCCATCCAGGTGCCAGAGTAGGATCGATGCAGATATTGGGATCTGGACTCCAGGAAGTTGACACATATTCTTATGATTAAGTCGGTCTTTCTGTTAGTGGAGTCTGTACTCTTTTAAAAACGTTCTCATTGTTTGTTGCATCTCATTATTATAAGGTGTCAAGGACCATCGCGGTACGATCGCTTGAAACCAGTAGATGTTTTGTGCATCGTCCATGCGGACATTTTCCCTCGAGTCTTGAAACAATGGCTTCATAAGCTGTACACTTAGTATATGTCACTGTACGAGTGAGAAATCCTTGAGAAAGCACAGTTTAGTTTGGGGTTACCGATTTAACGAGCATGCTATCAATTGAACCACGCCATATTAGAAATATGAAATTGTGAGCTTAAAATTAACCGGAATTCATCAAAGCAGCACTTGAGGGCTTCCCTAGCTGTCATGGCTTTCTGAACTTTATTACCAAGCTTCCATGCAACAATATTTTGTGCACACATTACACACAGGATTGTGCATCGTCTTTTTGACATGTCAGGACAACATATTGGGTACGGAGAGAATGCAATCGTGTATACTTGTGTTTCACAGCGTCTAACATTCCTGCATATAAAACCGTGTCATTAGATTTGAAATAGTTTGTGCAAAATTGCTTCGTCCTCCAATTCCCAGTTGAGACGCCCTCAATTGTACGTCGTGCTTGGTGGGTCAGACCGTCGTCAAAGCTTCCGTCGAATGGGGTTCGGGGAGATGAAGTTGTATTCGAGTTCAGGCGTCGGCTTTCGAGTGCAGATGAATGTGCCGGTGTCCTTAGGCCTGCAGGATGCACCGACGCTGTTGTGGAGTTAACACCGGCACCGCACTGAATCAACCTGAACCAAATTGTGACGTCCTTGTGTGATGCAATGTGATGCGATGGATGAAATGGTGACAGAGTATGAGGCATTTGGCAGAGGGGGGCACGTAGCATATTCTGCGCAGGAAATTCATGGGGTGGCAGGTTTGATTGGATAAAAGATTTTCTGTTTAGGCCTGTAGTGTGGATTTTTTTTTTGAAGTTATTTTTTGTGTTAAATCTGAAAATAACTTGCTTAAAAGGATAAATATCAAAGGGATTAAAAATCAGCAGATCAAAATATTCCCCCCCCCCCCCCCACCAATTTCATCATCCAGGCCTCATGGCAGTTTCTTTTGTGAGGAATCTGTTTCCATCCATCCATTCATCCTTTGGGACCATACTCTGCGCAGAGCGTTGGTGCTGCCAAAGCAGTCTCCTTGGCTATTGGGTACAATCCTGGACAGGTCGCCACTCCGACACAGTATACCAGCAAGCTGGCACTCATTTTGCCAACCACGGAAGGATGACAGGCAGAGTCAACCCCACCTGGTATTAATTCAACAGCCGAGGGGGATTTGAACTCAGGATCCTAGGATCCTAAGCCCACCACCCGAACCATTATGCCAACACCAGGTACAGGAATCTGTTTGTTGTCATAAGATTTAGCAATTTCTCCTGGATGTGTATTTGGACTACAATTAGGCAAAATCGCTTGGTGTGGCTTTCTTGCCGGGCTGGAAGGGATCTGAAGGGAAAAGGAGCAGATGTCTGTGGGGTCAGGTATTGACCCTAGAATTCTACATTCCACGAATTCTATAAGATGTGAAAGTGTCTTTTGAGAAACGCATTCCTCTGCTTAAGATGCCGCTGCCTCTCCCCATTTGATTGTTTGCTCCTGCTGTGTTGGTCTTTGTTACTTTGTTTGGACATCATTTATTTGTGTGCAAAGTGTCAGTTCTTGGGAGTATTGATGCCTCGAGCAATGGGACAATTTAACCAGCATGTCAGGTTGCACAGTGTGAACAATGTGTTTTGGGAAAGATTGCTGGGTGAGCTTGGCAGGACCACCTGCCTCAGTGCCATTTTGTACAAACAAGACAATTGAAGTTTTTTTGGGGGGTGAGAGGGGGGGGTGGGAGGTGAGTGGGATGGAAGTTTCATGTAGTGAGTGGATAGTACAAGTGCTTCCAACACTATGATATTCTATCTCGTGATCTTCCCCCAGGAGGCTGGTGTGTGCCGTAAGGCAGTGTTTTAGGACCAGCATCAACTGGTGGTCTCCAGCGATGACCTCTGCGATTCCTTGGAAAATCTTCTGACCCATTTTGCTTATGACTCCATCTTGTGCAAAACACTACACAAAACTTCCTGAAAGGCAAACCACAACAGCTTTGTCGGCAAATCTGGGGGAAATATAAGGAACAAGGGACATGTTACCAGGAACATGTATTTCAATGCAGGAAAATCATAAGGTCTCACTCTCTCTCCTCCCAAAGGATCAGCTGTACAGCACCCCCCTCCAACCCACTTGCCCTCCTTCTCCTCGCCCCAGTCAACCAATCTCTTCAACCCCTGGAAGAAGTGCAATCCTTGGAGATCTGAGGCCTGTCAATCTATCACAACCTGTCTTGAGTCGACCATATCTCCAAATTGGCCTCGGAGGCTGGCCGCTGCTTTAGTATTCTCTGCTGAGCAGTCCATCCTGCGCCAAGCAGAGCTCATCATGGTCTACAAGGTCTTCAACTGAAAGCACCAAGGGTTATTGTTCCCCAGTCTGTGCTGGTGAAGCTGCTTTTCATCTTGCTTTGCTGGAGGTGATCGAGTCCAAGGCTTTTTGTCTTATTCACATCTCCTGATAAGAGTTTGTACCAATGGGTCTGCTTCTCACCTATGGTAGGCATGTTAATGGAATCTCGGATTTCTTGTTCTCTCCACCTGCCTTTTCTTCCCTTCACCACCACCACCCCCTACCCCCGCAACCCATGGGGCAGCACATACGTGTCCTGACAGAATTCCAAATCTGCTTTCCTTCCCAAGCTATAAGCTGGTTGTCCACCTCCCTTCATTCCTCCCTTGATTCTTTCATCTGTGGAATTAATTCCCTTTGTCTGTTGCCTCTCCCTTTTCCCTGCAATCTTTCAAGAGTGCCATCCATCGTCACCACATGCTCACTCTCTCTCTCTCATACCCCCAGCCCCAGATCTGTTCTACTCCCACTGACCCCTCCCTCTGCGTTTTGATTTTTCCTCTCCCTCTTTCTTTTCCGTCACTCAACCACTCGTTTGTAATGTGCGCTGTGTGTTTTTATCCGCCTGCTCCGCTTTTATCCACTGCCAGTCTGTGAACCTTTTGGTATCTGTCATTTAGCTTCTCCATGAACCGAGACTTCTGCGTATATACAAAATCCAATCCTCAAACAACAGCTTTGCCATCTCTCCTTGGGAGGGACGTACATAAAGAGGTAATGCTAGGTACAATGTGGAAATGCAGACGGTGGTGGTTTTGCATGCAGCTCTGCTCCATTTGGAGCCGACTCCATGCCAGGGGCCTCGGGCCTGCCTGGTGTTGCACTTAATTCACAAACTGACGCGCTTTATAGAGGAGGCCGGGAATGAAAGTCGAGGGACATTTTATGGCAATACCATTTTGGCTATTTGTAGCAAAAGCCTACCATGCTTTACAGGCACGGTTTGGTTGAGGCGATAAAACGTGTGAGCAGCAAGCAGTCGGGCCCAGTGTGCCTATTCTCGTCCTGGGATCTCAAAACGCAGTTACCAAACTACCCTGTTCCTGCCTGATTTGAGGTCAGCCGCAATCAGGCCATCTTGCACGCTGGAAACTGTGTTTCTGATTAGTCGAGTTTTCACGAGAGATGAAGAATGGCCTGTTCTGCTAGCTCTGGACATAACCTCACCAGGGTGGATCAAAACGACTGACGTTGGCTTGTTATTATAATCTGCTATTTCTGTGTGTTGTGTTGTTGATGACATGATGATTTGGTTTGTCGAACCCCTTTTGTCGTAGTAAATACTTCCTTCACTCGTCTATGACTTGTATTTTCGATCTTTATGTTCCTTAGTTAAAGCGTACAAAAAGGATTTTTACATGGCATTAAAACTCTGAAACACACACACACACACACACACACACACACACACACACACACACACACACACACACACACACACACACACACACACACACACACACACACACACACACACACACACACACACACACACACACACACACACACACACACACACACACACACAGCAGAAAACTTGAATTTGCTCATTCTTTCTTGTTGCCGTTGGGTTATTGGATTGGTTCAACTGGCTGAGCTTCATATGACTTGATGGGCCAAAATGAACTCTTCCTCTGTGCAAGTTGTGCGTTTCCTTGTATATATTGTAATCTGATGATTGCAGGTTAAAATCCCATACCCACAGGTAAGGCAATAGTAAAGCACCCTCTGTATTCTCCACCGAGAGAATGCTTCGGGGAGAGAGTATGGATATTGGAATTGATTGTATGTTATACTTGTTCCTATGTTGTGTGCACATTACTTCCCCTCTTGTATGCATAGTCCTTGGTCCTGTTCCGTACACTTTACATCCATGACCATTCTCTTTCCGGAGTGTCATCGCTGCCAAAGCAGTTACTTGATGGAGAATGCGCCAGGTGATTAGCCATTGATCTTCCCAGCGGTAGTTGGGGCAGAAATTTGAAATTGGCACGCAATGGCCTCTTTTTCAACAGGTGTCATATTTCGCATCAACCGGCTAATGCTAGCGGACTGGGGACCTGGCTTAACGTCCCTCTGCAGGATGGCACATTTATTGGTGCATATCTCTGCCTGCAAAGCATAATGTTCTTTGACAGTTTCCAGTCGAATGTGATTTGAAGCGGGACTAGACAGTTCAAAGGTGAGTCTTCTAACTCTGAGCTATCTTCCCAACCCTGCATGCATACAACTTAATATTGTTGTATGCAAATCTATATAATACGCTTATTCGTCCGTCCGTCTGTCTGTGTGGAACATTCCGTTCCACTCAATGGTTGGACAGCTGACCTGACTACACCCACAATCTCAACCTGAAAAATCATATGGCCACCATTTTGCTGATATGTGAGGCCAAACACCTCTTCGGAGCTGTCATATTCACATTCGCCATGCTCTCCCTATAAGTTTTTCCTTCAGTGTTAAACCACCAAAGCGATTGATAAAGGATCATCAAATATCGAAAGGATGGAGCCAAACAGGTCTTGTGAAGATCATAGTATTAGTCCAGATGTCAAACACCATTTTTCAAGATGACCTTGCATAAAGGTCCACACAATGTTTTTCTGCATTTTTGTGATCACCAGACCATCTGAATGAATATTCCGATTGATGCCACTCTGGCACCCTTGGGCATTTTGTAGAAACCCATTAATTTGCAAATTAGCGGTGGCCATTGTCGAAATTACTATTTTTTCGTGTGCATACTATAGGCCCACTTCTTCAGTGTAGAAGGCTTCAGTGTAATGCCAACGATTCCATGTATGCCATGACCGTAGCGCATGAACGTGGACTTGATGTCCCTATCCAACCATATGCCGTTCCATAGGCCCTTCTTGTGCCGCATCACGTGATCCCCTTTTAAGGACATTTCCAGAATGTCTCCATGAAGCCTTTCCATCGATCGAAGGTAGTGGAGCCCATATCTAGCATAGTTGTGATGTCCAGCCACGAAAAGGTAGGGGAGCATCTCCTTCATAGCCCAAAGATGCAATGGCCAGTCTCCTTCACGCTCAGCACGAACAAACGCCATCATGATGAATACAGGTTTCACAAGGTTCTGTACCCATAGTTGTGTGGTCATGCTCTTTGTTGCTTTGGTTTCAAGAGTGTCCATTAAGTCTTCATGACTTTCTGCCTGAGCCACGCTGGAACGAAGGACCTCCTCAGTCACCAATCACAGGGCCCTGAAGTTTTGGGGAAACTTTTTTAAACCAAGCATATGAGCAACACCCCCAAAGGCAGATTTCATCACGTCTTCCAGCCCACTTTCAACCATCAAGTTCTCCACACAACCGATGAAACTCATAAGGGTGTGCATTCCACCCAGCCGTGGTATGAACTGGGTAAATCGCTCAGGATAAACCCATTTAACATTAACGGCCACTCGATACAGCTGTTGGTCGTTTGTGAAGATGGTTACGGTTTGTCCACACTCTGCGGTCAAGCGTTTTCCCTCCTCCATTGCTGTAAACATTGTGTCTGGATCACCTGGATACATATCTATGAGTGGTGTATAAATGGCCCTCGTTGCAGGTTGGATGGATCATCCTTGCTCTCTGCAGAGCTTCGTATTAAAGCCACCAAACTCTGGTGTGTTCCGATCAGAAGTGATTTGCTTCAGAAAAGAGAAATCCATATCTTTAACTCTCCTAAGTTGTATCGCTTGATTGGCCAATACGCGGAGAGGTAACACCGCATGTGTGGCTTCTTCAACTGGCATCGCTGGTTTCTCAGGTCCCTTGTACCTTTGAACCGAAATGTCTTCTGTCACAGGTGTCTTCATTTAATCACGGGTCAATCGTCTGATGATGGCTTCATCTTCAGATGTGGAAGATATCTCCTGATCTTTTATGGTAAGTAGTACTGCAAGAGAATGTTTTGAAATGAGTCCATTCTGGGATGAGATGTTTGTGTCAAAGTTGTCAGCAACAACCTGAACGAGGCCACATTCAGCATTGGCGGTTCCCCTAATCCCGGAGTGAACAGTTGCAGCCTTTGCTGCTGATCCCTTGACACACTGAAACTCATCATAGGAACAGGTCACACGATAGTTGTACAACTGCTTGATGAGGCTTTTACGACTGACTAGAACTCCCAGTGCTATTTGGAGTGTAGTTGGTCGTTTGGTGATCATATTCGTTATGATGTTTCCTATCAGAGCTCCTGGAAGTGTGCAGTCCAGTTTAGCTGATATTTTGGAGAGTAGCAATTGAAGGGTTGAACTCACTGCTTCATGAGCAATATCTATATTAATTATAGTCTGATAGGAACTGGGGTCGGACGACAACTGCTTAGATTCCTGTGCAACCTTCTTGGCAATTCATTCTCTGGAAACATCAATGGTGTCATCTTCATCTGATGCTACTAAATTGATCGCAGTAGACGCTCTGCTGCGAAACAACATCAAACTAGCAACAACTTCACCAGACAGAACCAGAAGCTCAGAGCCAAGTATATCCAACAATTTTGATAACAGGGTTCGTCGAGAGTATAGCTTTCCTCCATGATCCTTGGACATATTGTGGACTTCTACTGAATTCCAGATGTGCAACATGTCGTTTTTCATCGATAGAATGGTAGAACTGACAGCTAGTTCCCAACGTCCTCAATCCAAGGATGCTCAATGTCCTGAGTTTCTCTGCTACTGCTGCTGCTGCTGCTGCTGCTGCTGCTGCTGCTGCTGCAACAGAACGGGGTACCATGAAGGACTTTCTGCAGTCATCGTGATATCTCGCATCAGCAGCATGGAGATCGCTGATTGTGCAGATTAATCGTATCTTGACCTGGCGTCCTTCTTCATCCTGGCGGGAATCGATAACATCGAGAATAGATTGAAAGTTGTCCGATCAACACGATCTGCAGTCCTACAAAGGAGAACTCGCCGCCAACGATTAGGATTCTTCTTATCAAAGTCCATGATTCACTTTTCTCCGCAAAAAATGCAATGTTCCTTAAAGTCAAATACTGTCGTCTTTGAATGGCGGTTTATTTTGCTTGTTGAAGCATCTTCCAAACAGACATTACTCATTCGTTTCAAGTGTCTTTCTATGTGTGAGCATGATGTGTACGTTGACACACAGTCTCTATGGCATTTGAGCTCGATAGATTTGTCTGCCTGTAATCTCTGTTCAAGCTCTTCATGTATACCATCTTGTCTTACTTTGCCTGACCGGATGATACTTCGCACTCTGTCTGGACCAACTGTCACCAGAGGTTTTCCAGCTTTAGTTGCATCTCAGGGACTGAAGAAACAGTCTCCCATGGTGATGGAGCCTCAACCTGCAACAATAGAGGTAATTATAAACATCAGTAAACATTTAATTTCTTTGTTCATATTTTAAAAAATTCTCAGGAAACAGGTTCCACCCTGTGTACTTTTAAAAATCAATAAAATACACAGTTGCTTTCAGACAGATCATGTTAAATAATAATAATAAAAAAATTGCTTGCAAATAATATCGATCATGCTACTATATCAGAAGACATTACTCTTACTTAAAACTCATGTCTCCATGTTTCTTTCATTACATTACAAGCCTCAACTTACTTGATCAGAAGCAGTTCATGCTGTTGATCTTCTGAGGTCAGACATTTCTTCACAACTGTACTGGGGATAAACGGCTCTGCGCAAGTTATTTTCAAACAGTTTTTTTGTTGTTGTATAACTGTACTGCAAAAACGCCGATCGGCGTGGACAAATTCAGGGGGTAGGGTTATGCTAATTTGCATATTAATGAGCTAAATTTCAATGTTATCAAATTATAAGTGGGTTTATCATGACCAGTGACCCTAAAAACATGGGTTTGGACACCTCAACCAGGCTGTTTGGATGCTTACTTCTGGAGATATTAAGAAAAATTGTTATTTTGATCATGGCGACTGCTAATTTGCATATTAATGAGTTAAATTTAAATGTTATTAAATTTTAAGTGGGTTTATCATGACCAGTAACCCTAAAAACATGGGTGTAGACACCTCAACCAGGCTATTTGGATGCTTACTTTTGGAGATATTAAGAAAAATAGTAATGTCGACAATGGCCACCAAACCACATAGCCAATGGCCACCGCTAATTTGCATATTAATGGGTTTCTACAAAAATGCTCAAGGGCGCCAGAGTGGCATCAATCGGAATATTCATTCAGATGGTCTGGTGATCACAAAAATGCAGAAAAACATTGTGCGGACCCTAATGCTCGCTTTTCTGGCCAACACTCGGACTCTATGTATAGGCCTCAGCCATCAAGGCAGCGTTCTGTTGTCTACATAATCGCCCAAATAACTATGGAGCATTCTCTCAAACAGGGCTTTTAGTGGGGAGGTTACTTGGGTCCTTCCTATTATTTCCGACTATTTTCTCAAACAATTCAACCAGGGACCACAAACCTGTCATTATAAAGGTGTTTCTCCGAGAACTTCCGGAAATCTCGTGAGATTGTGAAAGAAAACATCCATCATCATTTACTTTTAACAATGTGTATCAAGGGATGTGCAAAGCACCCTTCCTTTTTAGGTCATCTCTTCGAGCATGACCTAATAATATTGGTGTCGATGTCCTTCGATCCGTCCGTCCGTCCGTTGCGAAAATGACGATTTTCAAAATCTATCTCCTCCTACATTTCTCAAGCGATCTTGAATTTGATTGTGGCATATAAATCTATGGGACAATATCTAAATTTTGGTCAGGACGGATTTTCGATATTCGCTTTCGTTTTCGCGTCACGTGACTTAAAAGTTTGCAAAAACTGCCCTACTTTCAGGAGGCTATATATTTTCTCGCAGAGATGACCGTCATCCCCGCACGGGGGTAATTTTATAAGGGATGGTTTCTCTGTAAGCAACTTTAACACAGGGATTGAAAATTCGTTTCTTGGCTTCAACTGCACGAAATTGGCTGCAAGTGTCAGAAGTAAATCCTTTGTGCATCGAGGTAATATGTTCCAAGTTTGAGGAACGTCCATTTCTACATTCTTGAGTTTTTAACACATTGGTGTCTGTCAGTCTGTTCG
The DNA here is from genome assembly GCF_056783735.1 of Eptatretus burgeri. Classification (NCBI taxonomy): domain Eukaryota; kingdom Metazoa; phylum Chordata; class Myxini; order Myxiniformes; family Myxinidae; genus Eptatretus; species Eptatretus burgeri. The sequence goes on from NC_140964.1 coordinate 47,336,022, forward strand.
TCCGTCCACCCGAATGTGTTGGTGCTCATATCTCAAAGGCTATGCATTGAAACCAGCTGAAACTTGGAATATATAACGGCCAATATGTGTAATTATTCCACTTATATGCCATAGTTTTTGCTCATTACCGATTAGCTTTGAGTTCTGTTCTTGTGTGGTACAAGTATGCAATGGCAGTGCTGTTGGAACCAGAGACTCTTGCAGAAATCAAGGCATGGGTGAAACTGCAGAACTTTTGAAAAAAGGAAAGTAATGAGCAGTATTACTCGGGCATTCCAGGGCATGCTCCCCCGGAAACTTTTGAAAAATTGATGTCAAGAATATGCATTTTTGGAGGTGATCCTGTCCAAATTGTAACAATGAAAAAATAATAATGAAAATGAAATTTGGGGAAGATTTTTTTATTTTATTTCACCTGAACATCCATTGCTGGAAAGATTACTTTCAGTTAGTACAGCATTTTGTTATCTCTACTAAGTGTTCGTGTGTGTGTGTTAGTGTGTTTCTCCTCCATAACTCCAACACCATGAAACCTCGCAGCCTGAAACTTTGCATGCACACTAAGGGAACTGCAAGGAAGGGCATGAGTGAAAATTGGGTGTTTGGGTGATTTGAAACACCCCTTCTGAAGATAATTAATTAATTAAAATACCCCCGGCATTATTTAATTCCTAGCAAATACCACCCGTCGCTTCGCTGATGGGGATACTGAGAGGGGGGGGAAGAGGTGGGAGAGAGGAAGGGGTGGGGGAAAGAGTGAGGAGTTGGAGGGGGGAGAGAGGAGGGAGGGGAGCAAGAATGGGGTGGGGCAGTGAGGAGGGGTGAGGGAAGTGAAGGCAGTGAGAGGTGAGAGGAAGGGAAGGCAGACATATGGTGGAGCGTCAATTACGATTCATCCCGCCTCATCAAAATGCTTCTCCATAGCATAACAGTGAAGATGTATGAAAATAATGTATGAAATCCATTTTCCACCGGTCATACTATAAACACGGCATGGAGGTAAACTCCTCCGGGACATGTCCGAAGATAAACACAGTCCGGAAACACAGCCCATAGACAAACACCGCCCTGACACATCCGGAGATAAACTCCCGTCCAAACATAAACACCTCCTGGACACGTTCGGAGACAAACACCACCCCGACACATCTGGAGACAAACACCTCCTTGACACGTCCGGAGACAAACTCCCTCGGAAAACAAACTCTGTCCGGACACGTCTGGAGACAAATTCCGTCAGGACGCGTCCAGAACCAAGCTGTCCAGAGAGAAACACCACCCGGACATGTCTGGCAACATACACTGCCTCAACACATCTGGAGACAAACACCGCCCGGACACGTCTGGAGACAAACACCACCTAAACACATCTGGAGACAAACACCGCCTGGACACGTCTGGAGACAAACACCATCTGGACACGTCTGGAGACAAACACCACGTCTGGAGACAAACACCACCCGGGCACATCTGGAGACAAACACCGCCCAGACACGTCTGGAGATAAACACCGCCCAGACACGTCTGGAGACAAACGCCACCCGGACATGTCTGGAGACAAACACCACCCAGACACGCCTGGAGACAAACACCACCCGGACAAGTCCTGAGACAAACTCCATCCAGACACGTCCAGATACAAACACCACCCGGAGGCAAACACAGTCCGGACATAATCACCACCTGGACACGTCCGGAGAGGGAGAGAGAGAGATGTGTGGGAGGGTGCTGCTCTGTTTTGGGCGGGGGGGGCGAGGAGAGAGAGAGAGAGAGAGAGAGAGAGAGAGAGAGAGAGAGAGAGAGAGAGAGAGAGAGAGAGTGTGAGAGTGTGAGAGTGTGAGAGTGTGAGAGTGTGAGAGTGTGAGAGTGTGAGAGTGTGAGAGTGTGAGAGTGTGAGAGTGTGAGAGAGTGTGAGAGAGTGTGAGAGAGTGTGGGAGAGAGAGAGAGAGAGTGTGAGAGTGTGAGAGTGTGAGAGTGTGAGAGTGTGAGAGTGTGAGAGTGTGAGAGTGTGAGAGTGTGAGAGTGTGAGAGTGTGAGAGTGTGAGAGTGTGAGAGTGTGAGAGTGTGAGAGTGTGAGAGTGTGAGAGTGTGAGAGAGAGGGAGAGAGAGTGAGAGAGAGTGAGAGTGAGAGAGAGTGAGAGAGAGAGAGAGAGAGAGAGAGAGAGAGAGAGAGAGAGAGAGAGAGAGAGAGAGAGAGAGAGAGAGAGAGAGAGAGAGAGAGAGAGAGAGAGAGAGAGAGAGAGAGAGAGAGAGAGAGAGAGAGAGAGAGAGAGAGAGAGAGAGAGAGAGAGAGAGAGAGAGAGAGAGAGAGAGAGAGAGAGAGAGAGAGAGAGACTGGTTGTGGGAGGGAGTTAGCAGAAACAAAATGTGCTTTATGAACACACACACACACACACACACACACACACACACACATATATATATATATATATATATATATATATATATATATATATATATATATATATATATATATACACACAAACACATATACACACACACAGACACATACACACACACATACACGCAAACAAACACACACACACACACACACACACACACACACACACACACACACACACACACACACACACACACACACACACACACACACACACAATACCACGTGTGACGTGTACGGGGGGCAGCTGCAAGTCGTCACAAACAAACAAACACATACACACACACACACACACACACACACAAACACACACACACACAATACCACGTGTGACGTGTACGGGGGGGGGGGGCAGCTGCAAATCGTCACAAACAAACAGTTTTAAAATATCGATTGTAATTGAATTTATTGCACTCTCGTCCCTGTGCCTGCCACACTTGTCTCATCCCCAGCCCCCCCCCCCCACCACCCCGATGAAACCGAGTCGAGGGCCTGATGTATGTATTTAATGTACGGCGGTGAAGTAAAGGCACGATGGGGCAAATGACCTTCTCCGTCAAACCTCCTTGTTAAGATTTATTGGTCTCGTATCGATGTGATCACAAAGTTTTTTTTGTTATTTCGATCACAAATCGAGTTTTTATCCCTTACAGTGTAAGGTCGGCACCGGTATTTTTTGTGAAGTTCATAGGTGGGAACGGTGATGGGAAAGTCCAACAATGGACGCTATTTCCGTATCTACCGATATACAGTAGACGATAACGAGCTTGCAAGCTTTTGTCCCTGGATGGCGTCTACAAAAATACCTTATAATAAAAAAACTACCATGGGAGTAATTCTCATGATCCGTTTATTCCGTTGGCGTTGCACCCCATCCGGAAGAAATGGGTTAAGAAACGAATCAGCATATCGGAATAACACTTCCATAAAAGAATGAGCATTTCGGAATAGCACCTACATAAACGAATCAGCATATCGGAATAACACTTCAATATACGAATCAGCGTATCGGAATAACACTTCAATAAACGAATCAGCATATCGGAATAGCACCAAATGAACGAATCAGCATATCGGAATAGCACCAAAATAAACGAATCAGCATATCGGAATAGCACCAAAATAAACGAATCAGCATATCGGAATAGCACCTCAATTCCCGATAATCACGGCGTGCTTTTCTGATGAACAAACGGAAACCTCCAATGAGCCGTCACAAAATACGGAAGGAGTTTCGTCCATTAATTAAGGGAAGTGCGAAGCGCCCCTCCCTTTACATTGGACGGTTTCTCTGTATGAAACTTTAACGAAGGGACTGAAAAATCGTTTTCTCGGCTTTTACCTCACGAAATCGGCTGTAAATGTCAGCAGTAAATCCTTTGTATGTCGAGTTCATATCTATCTATAATTCCGTGTGTGTGTGTGTGTGACCGACCGACCGACCGCTGTTTCTCGACAACCACTGGTCCGATCTAATTGAAACTTGCCAGGTATATTGCTGGGGACCTGAGGATGTGCCTTTTCAAGGTTTGATATTAATCGGACAAGTGCTTCCCAAGTTATGGCCATTTATTTACCAAACCAACGACAAGACACGTTGCTGCGTAGGCGTGGCCGATGGGGAAAGGGCGCCGCCATAGTAACCGTGGCGCAGGAGTGGCAATGGTCAATGGCAAGCAAAGACGGGAAGGTAAACTTGATTTTAATTAACTCTGTGTAAGTATCACAGCAGTTGTTACTTCAATGAAAGCAATAATTCATGAAATGCATGTGAACATTCCGTACAGGCAGCACCACTTCCGGATAGTGATAACTTTCTTTTTTTTGTATACCTTGTTGAGGCTCGTGTGAGAGCGAACACACAACGCACAGCAAGGGGGTCATGAGACGAGGGGCGGGAGTGGGAAGGACAAAACAGTGGGGAACAGAGACATTAGGAGATCTGTGGAAGGGAGAGGGATGGGATGGGGAGTACAAGATGGACATTACAGGGACTTTCAGGAAGGAAAGCAGGGAATTTGAAGGAGGTGGGCTTGGGGTGGATTAACAGAGGTAGAAAAGAACAAGGATTTGGATGGGGGATGATAAGAGGTGGTGGTGAACAGCTGTTTTGAAGGCCTGGAGGGAATAATGGGAATGATTAGAATGAGGGAGTTTATTCCAAAGGTGGGAAAAAGAGGAATGAAAGTGAAGGTGAGCAGTGATTCGTGATTTTGGTAGTTTTACCAGATGGGGGTTCTTGGCGGACCTTAAGCACCCTGTGGAAATGTGGTGGGGACAAATCGCAGAGAGAGCAGGGGGGGGCGAGGCTGGAGAGGAGATGGTAGAAGACAGAAAGACCACCGACCAACCTGCGGTGATTGAGTGAGAGGCCCAAAGACTCGGCCTCATTGCAGGAGATGCCAATGATCCGAAATGCCTTGGTTTCTACAGCGTGAAGCCGAGAAAGGTGGGAGGCAGGAGCACCAGCCCACAGGGGAGAGCAGTACTCCATCAGGCTGTGTACAAACGCTTTGTAAGTGGTCAGGAGCTCAGGTGGGCCGAGGAAGGACTTTGCATGACCGAGGATTCCCAGTCGGTGACTGGCTTTGGAGGCGAGGTTTGAAATGTGGCTTTCCCAGGAAAGGTCATGGCAGATAGTGAGACCCAGAAGCTTGAAAGAAAGGACTTCTTCCAGAGGATTGTTGAGAAAGTGGATGGGGGGGGGTTCTAAACGGTCCTTTCGAAGAGACATAGTGAGAGTGAGATTTGTCCGGATTGAAAGACATGTTCCACATGTTGGACCAGTTTGTGATTTTATCCAGATGTGCAGTGAGCGAAGAAGCTGCTGCTTGCCGGTCTGAGGGATGACAGATGGTACGGCAGAGGTTGGAGTCATCAGCAAAGAGATAAAGAGGATTTTCCAGAGAGTCGGAGAGATCGTTGATGAAAACCAGAAAAAGAACAGGGCCCAAAACGCTGCCTTGAGGAACTTCAGCCTGGACAGGAAGAGGGGATGAAAGAACTCCATTTAGGGCCACACGTTGACTGCGACAGGAGACTTACTGTATTCTAATAATTTCTCGATTTCTTATGCGCATTTATATATAAACACAATGCCCCAATCCAGTCGTCGTTTACGAGAGCGAAGGAACGGCCTGTGTGTTTGTTTGAAAGGTTTTTTTTTGTTTGAAAGTTTTTTTTTTTTTTTTTTTTTTGGTTTGCACGTACGCTCACGTGAGAGCGAAGGAACGGCCTGTGTGTTTGTTTCTGGCACGCGGTTTGAATTTTTTTTTTTTTGCACGTACGGCCACGCACGTACGGGCATGCACGTACTCGTGTTCTAAATTTCAGCAATGTCCATTTCTACATTCTTGAGTTTTTAAACAAAAACCCTCAAAATCAATGTCGGGATCAATTATTCAGAGGAATCAAGTAATTCTCGAGAAAAATTAATATAAACTGGTGCCCGATACATATGTATTGTTTAAAACACGTGAGGACGTAAAGTTTTTTTTTTTGTGTCCACCTTGAAAACAACAACACATCAGATATTGTGCCATGTGTGTGATTAATTTGTTTAAAAATTGGCGCCTATTTATATTGGAGCGGGGGGGGGGGGGAGGTTGAGTAATCTATATATAAATATAAATATACATATACTATATATCAGAATGAAGGTAATTGGTTTTGGGTCGTTTGTTGCAATTTCATGGGGTTTCTGTATATCTCGTGAGATTGTGAGTTAGACAGTTGACCGTGATAGTGCTTGACATGTAGGAGGACAGGTGACCGTGATAGTGCTTGACATGTAGGAGGACAGGTGACCGTGATAGTGCTTGACGTAGGACAGGTGACCGTGATAGTGCATGACGTAGGACAGGTGACCGTGATAGTGCTTGACATGTAGGAGGACAGGTGACCGTGATAGTGCATGACGTAGGACAGGTGACCGTGATAGTGCTTGACATGTAGGAGGACAGGTGACCGTGATAGTGCATGACAAGGAGGAGGGCAGGTGACCGTGATAGTGCATGACATGTAGGAGGACAGGTGACCGTGCTAGTGCATGACATTTAGGAGGACAGGTGACCGTAACAATGCATGACATGTAGGAGGACAGGTGCTAGTGCATGACATTTAGGAGGACAGGTGACTGTGCTAGTGCATGACATTTAGGAGGACAGGTGACCGTGATAGTGCATGACATGTAGGACAGGTGCTCGTGCATGACATGTAGGACAGGTGACCGTAATAGTGCATGACATGGAGGACAGGTGACTGTGATAGTGCATGATATGTAGGAGGACAGGTGACCATGATAGTGCATGACATGTAGGAGGACAGGTGACCGTGATAGTGCATGACATGGAGGAGGACAGGTGACCGTGCTAGTGCATGACATTTAGGAGGACAGGTGACCGTGATAGTGCATGACATGTAGGAGGACAGGTGCTCGTGCATGACATGAAGGACAGGTGGCCGTGATAGTGCATGACATGTAGGAGGACAGGTGATAGTGCATGACATGTAGGACAGGTGACTGTGATAGTGCATGACATGCAGGACAAGTGACTGTGATAGTGCATGACATGTAGGACAGGTGACTGTGATAGTGCATGACATGTAGGACAGGTGACGGTAATAGTGCATGACATGTAGGAGGACAGGTGACCGTGATAGTGCATGACATGTAGGACAGGTGACAGTTATAGTGCATGACATGTAGGAAGACAGGTGACCGTAATAGTGCATGACATGTATTAAGACAGGTGACCGTAATAGTGCATGACATGTCAAAGCTGTTTCGATCGTGGTTTCTGTGAAGTCGGTGATATCATGATGGGGGAGGTGAAAGTTAAATATTTAGCTGTTTCGATGTGGTCATGAAGAAATATGTAATGATCGATGTGGGAATATCAGTTTGCTTTGGAGAGAAGAACAGAGTTGGGGGTTGAGGGAGGAGCAAAAATGGGACAGTGCTGGGAGGGGGGGATATTGAGTGTTTGGAGGAGGGGTTTTAGCACTTTTGGTGGGAGGGAGTTTAGGAGTTGCATTGGGGGTGGTTTGGGGAAGGGGTTTGAAGGCTTAAAGTAGGGAGAGGATTGACACCATTGGGTTGGGAGGGGTAGGGTGACTACTTGATGTTGGGGGAGAGGGTATGGATAGGACAGAACAAAAATGGGACAGTTTGGAGCAGGAGGTTGAGATTTTTGGGGGAGGGGGAGGGTTGAAGACTGTTGATGGGGGGGGGGGGGAGTTGAGTTGAGTTGTGTTGGGAGGGGGTTTGAAGGCTTGGAGTGGGGAGAGGATTCATCCCTTAGGGTTGGCAAGTGTTGGTTGAGGACTTTGAGTTTGTGAGGGCACTGTCACACCTTGACGTTTTAGCCAGCGTATGGCAACGTATCAAAATGTATGTAAAACGCTGGCGTACGCTGAACTATTGACGTTTTTTTTTTTTTTTTTTTTCAGTTTTGGGCGTATTCATAATGAGTTGGACGTATGCATAACGTATTAGTAACGTACACAGAACGTTTGGATAACTTATAGATAACTTATATCAACGAATGCTTTGCGTGTTGTCGGCGTTCACAACCTATGCCCAACGATAGCTAATATAACTTCTGCATAGCGCGGCAGCGTATCGCCGACGATCACGTGGCGCAGCCTATTAATAGGCTGCCGCTCAACTATTTAAATCATAACCGCACTAGAAATCGAAGTGTCAAGGCCCTGTCACACCTTGACGATTTAGCCAGCGTATGCCGACGTATGAAAAATTTGTCTAAAACGCTGGCACACGTCGAATACGTTATGGGTAAGTTTTGTATATGTTAAGAGCACGCTGAAGCATGCTGGCATACATCGTAGTACGCCGAGCTCGTCGACAAATTTTAAGCTTGCTCAAAATTTTTCGACCTATGCCAGTGTATGACTCGCACGTTCCGCATACGCTGGCCATAAGTTGTAGGCATGTTATGCGATCGTTGACACACGTCGACACACGTTACTTGTAAGTTACTCATAAGTCAAAACACGTCGAGGTAATGTTTAGCGTACCCAAAACTTCTTTCTAACCTATGAGTAACGTGCCTTGAACCTATGAGTAATGTATCTCCAACGCATATTGACGTATGTAGACGTATTTGATTGACGTCTTCCGGACGACCACAGAACTTGCTGAACGTGTTTCTAACTTACAGCTACCGTATAATGGCGTATTGGCAGCTTTAGGGGAATTGGTATATAAAAATGGGCTTCACAGGAGGAACCCGTCAGTGTTTCAGACTCCATGTTGAGTAGATGTCCATGTCAGTAGTATCAGAAGTAGTAGTAGGTGAGCGTGTCAGTAGTAGGTCCATATCAGTAGTAGTAGTATGTGAGCGTGATGGGGAGGGTGTGGGTGATGATGGATCCTCCTTGCGTCCGCGTCCACGGCCACGGCCAGGAGACTTCTTTGCAGCATTCTTCGAAGTTTTCTTCGGCATTTTTTTTAATGTTTTTCTACGCTGAACTATTAATGTTTTTTACAGTTTTGGGCGTATTCATAACGAGTTGGACGTATGCATAACGTATTGGTAACGTACACAGAACGTTTCGATAACTTATAGATAACTTATACCAACGAATGCTTAGCGTGTTGTCGGCGTTCACAACATATGTCCAACGATAGTCTAACTTATGCATAGCATGCGGCAGCTTATCGCCGACGATCACGTGGCATAGGCTATTAATAGGCTGCCACTCAACGATTTAAATCGCTGCCGCTCGACGATTTTAATCATAACCAAGCTAGACATCGAAGTGTCAACATCATCGTCATGCCGAAGAAAACTTTGAAGAATGCTGCCAAGATGTCTCTTGCACGCGGATGCAAGGAGGATCCATCATCACCCACACCCTCCCCATCACGCTCACCTACTACTACTGACATGGACCTACTACTACTACTACTGACACGCTCACCTACTACTACAACTGATACTACTGACATGGTCATCTACTCAACATGGAGTCTGAAACACTGATGAGTTCCTCCTGTGAAGCCCATTTTCATATACCAATTCATCTAAATGCTGCCAATACGCCATTATACGGTAGCTGTAAGTTAGAAACACGTTCAGTAAGTTCTGTGGTCGTCCGGAAGATGTCAATCAAATACGTCTACATACATCAATATGCGTTGGAGATATGCTCCACATAGGTTCAAAGCACGTTACTCATAGGTTAGAAATAAGTTTCGGGTACGCTAAACATTACCTCGATGTGTTTCGACTTATGAGTAACTTACAAGTAACGTGTGTCAACGATCGCATAACATGCCTACAACTTATGGCCAGCGATGCAGAACGTGTGAGTCATACACTGGCATAGGTCGAAAAATTTTGAGCAAGCTTAAAATTTGTCGACGAGCTCGGCGTATTACGATGTATGCCAGCATGCTTCAGCGTGCTCTTAACGTATACCAAACTTACCCATAACGTATTCGATGTACGCCAGCGTTTTAGACAAACTTTTCATACGTCGGCATACGCTGGCTAAAACGTCAAGGTGTGACAGGGCCTTGAGAGGGGGGAGTGGTGAGTTGCAGTGAACACATTAACAACACTTAAGGTAAATTAACCCTTTATTATGATAGTGCCCAATAAGTCCCACTTTGGCGATATAAACCATATTGTAGGCCAGGCTCTCATTTTGCTTGTTTGTTTCTAAGCAGAGAATATCATTTGAATACACCACCGTGCTCCGTTTATAATACACCATAATAAATACCGTCTGAGAATATTCAGCGAAATTTGTGTGGCGAGTGAAAGGCAGAGGGGCGAGAGGGATAGGGGGTTGTCGGTTATACAGGAGAGGGTGCCGGAAGCTTTGTGCTTGGTGAGCCGACTACAAATTATGCAATAGATTTTTGGGTCAAGTGCCTGCAGTTTGATGAATTGAGTCATCAACTCTTTGAGTTATGGCAAAAGATTCTCATTTATCCATGAAGCCTTCTCCGTGTTTTGAGGCCTTGTTGTTACGTTGATTGAAGTGTTTGACTCAGAAAGATTGCCTTATTCGTAACAATTCTACACTTCTGCGACTGGAATCGCGTCACCGATGGCGTACCTAACAGCGTTCTTGATACCATCTTGTGTCAGTTGCTGATTGACGGTGAAATCAAACACAAAGGAGTTTGTTCTGAAAAATTATCCAGTTCGGTCATTATTTTCAAGTGTGTGTGTGTGTGTGTGTGTGTGTGTGTGTGTGTGTGTGTGTGTGTGTGTGTGTGTGTGTGTGTGTGTGTGTGTGTGTGTGTGTGTGTGTCTGTGTGCGTGTCTGTGTGCGTGTCTGTGTGCGTGTCTGTGTGCGTGTCTGTGTGCGTGTCTGTGTGCGTGTGCGTGTGCGTGTGCGTGTGCGTGTACGTGTACGTGTCTGTGTCTGTGTCTGTGTGTGTGTGTCTATAACCCGCTGTCTGATTTGATCTGATTGAGCACATTGTGGAGTCACCAATGGGGCTTCATGGTGTTGTTGAACTGGTTAAAAAAACGATGAATACACAAGAGGGCTTTAATGATGCAATGTGGTCAACCCTATATGCTCGAGACGTGCACGGAACTTGTCATAAGACCATGCTATCGGCACAACGGCCTCGTCTTGTGGATCATACCAGAGAGATTTTAATGGGAGCACCTTGCAGATGGCACAGCCAACTTGACGCATCTTCATACAAATGGTGTGCTCCACAATGGCTTCAGTTCTGCTGGCATGGCCCATAAATTCGTTTTGGGAATCAAACTCAGGACCAGACAAGCTTGTAGGCCATGTCGATACCATCTTGAGCTCATGTGGCACCCTCGGGTGAAGAAGGAATTGCAGTAAATTGTCGTGGAGTGTGTAATGGAACTGTATAATTTGTACTTTTTGAGGTGCTTGCTGAGGGTTTCATGTTCCAGCGTGATGCCATATTAATCTAGCAAGTCTGGTTCAAATAATCTTCGATTTGTACGTTGGCATGTAAATGTTGAAAGCGCTTAGTTTCTCCACTGCTCACAGCATGGCTTTTGCAGAAGAGTTTGAAGTGCTCGATTGATCATTTTATGATTCGAACAAAAATCTGTTTAATCTGCACCATACAATTTTCATTGGCTGATTGGTTTTTACAAATGATGGATGAAAATGATTGTGTGTAAAGGAAGCCTTCTTCTTTGGGTGGTGTTTTTACCATTTATTTCTTTTTCATCCAACCAAGTGGTAGGAAAACTTTGAAAACCCACCAATCCTTGACCCTGATTGGAGGAAATCATTTGGCCTGCCCAGGCAGGCCACTCATCTGAGTGTAGTGAAAATGACCCTCACTGGAGATCGTCACAGGCATTTGCATTTGTAATGGTATCATAACAATATAATGAACATACTAGTCAAGACAATGCAATGAAAGAACTTTTCCTGCTTGTTTCCTGTTCATGATCATCTCCTCTTCCCTCTTACCTTCCACCCCTTGTCTGTCCTAAAAACACAGCCGTACACGGCTGGCAGTCACCCCTTGGCACCAGCCAGCCCGAGCACTCCGAGTTCTGCCAGCGGCAGCAACAGCGGTGGAGGAAGCGGCAGTACCTGGGCAGCCGAGCAACTGAGCAAAACAAACCTGTACATCCGCGGCCTCCCACCAGGAACTACTGACCAGGACCTCATCAAGCTTTGCCAGCAGTAAGTTCCCCGACTGTTCTGTCAAACCACGTCTTTTGATCAGAAACAACTCACGTGCGCCAACTCCAAGTGTATCGCCCAGAAAAAAAATATTTTTTTTAACCTCTTGCCAGTTTTCATCTGCCATTCATTCCCAAAACGCATGTAATGTTGCAAATTGTGAGAGATGTATGTGGTTTTATAAAAAGTGATACACGCATGAACCAAGTGCAACAACACGTTACGCCAATGGCAGATAGTTTCCACAGGTGGTGTGACGTTGATGAAGGAAGACTTTCAGCCGGGTCTGAACCTGAAGTTTAACAGTAAAGGGGTTATAAGAAGTTCAGCCTTGCTTGCATGAAAAAAAAACCCTGATGAAGACTCAAATGGCTGAAAAATCTGGAAATTTGTTTTTGTGCTTTTTTTGAAATGAAGACAAACATGAAGTTTGCATTTGGTACTCTTTAAATTTGGTGGATTGTATTTTGCCCCAAAGTAGTGAATGATAATGTTTAAATATGTGACTTCATATCAGTTCTGTTCATCTTTGGTTCAAAATAATCAGAGCATCAGATTGAAAAATAATCATAATAATTAATAGTTAACCTTCAATGCAGAAATCCTGCACTGTGGTTGCCATCATATGGTTGTTTGTCCATGCTCTATCCTTTATAAATGATGAGCACCAAGCAAGCGAGGAAGGAGCACGTACTATTTTTAAAGTATTTGGTATGACTCGCTTCAAACCACTGACCTAAACTCACTCAGAGCAGACACTCAAACCATTGGACTATCAAGTTTGATTCTATTAAATCCACAATCCCATTGGAAATACCATTCTGACCTCGATACCTTTAATCTGAAACGTATGCAGCTTTAAGCTGAGAATTCCAAGATCTGATAATTATCCTCATCTGCCAATCTGAGTGTTCATGCTTTAAACAGAGCGTCGGTTCTTCCAGAGCAGTTTCTTTGCAAGGGTTACAATTCTGGATGGGTCGCTACTCAGATTCAGGAAATCAGGAGAGGAATTTGTAATTTGTTAATGGTACCGGCGCTAGCTCGCCTACTCCCCACAAAGGACATTGTGCGATATTTAACGTCCACCAACTGATGCCAACAGATGGGATGCCAGTTTAACGTCCATCCGATGGATGGCACATGCATTGATGAATCTCCCTGCCTGTGAAACACCAGGATGGCATTTTATAGCTGGGTTGAGATTCAAACCTAGGAGAGACAGCTGATCAGAGATGAGTGTGCATGCATCTCGGGCCTAGAATCCCTCAGCTTAGAGTCTGAGCCATCCCGTCAGTCAGAGAGTCGAGGCCAGCCCCAGAGTCGAGGCCATCCCGCCAGCCCCAGAGTCGAGGCCATCCCGCCAGCCCCAGAGTATTGGAAGAGCAAACCACCTCTGGTTCACGATCAGCTGTTTGACGTTTCTCACGTCCCGGTGTCTCCCGTACGATTACACGTTTCGTCACCTCGATTCATTCGTTCACACTTGATATTTGCCGAGGGGTTTCAGATATTTTATAGTTCCATTAATTTTATCAGCTTGCAAGATACAGCTTCGATTTACGGGCACTCACTTTTGATCTGCCTAGCCTGAGTTTGAATCTCGACCGAACTATAAACTGTCACCCAGACGTTTCACATGCAGGGCTTTACATCAGTGTGTGTCCCGTCCATTGGAAGGACACTTCTCCCACCACTGGTCGGTAGACGTTAAACATGCCATGGTGTAATAAGCGAGGAGCATGCGAGTTATCGCCGACACCCTGCACAAGTTGCATGTCCCTGTCGCCTTCAGTCGAACGTCAGGCCTGGCCATCCAGTTCGAAAAAGACTCGAAAAGATGCCTTCCCTAGCCTACCCCACAAGAGGGTGGGAATAATTGGGGCCGTTAATAAAGTCGAGGAAGATGGTGGCATCCACAAACCAATCAGGAAAGTGCATTGAGCTGGTATTTGCTGTTTAATTACACAGTTCTGTCTCCAAGGGTGGAAGGTCAAACAACCGGAAGCAATCGCTCCTTGTGATTATGATTTTCTTTTTCATCCATGATTGTTTCACTCGTTATCGGATAAAAAAAAAATTTTCTTCTGACACACTGTACCTTCAGTTATATACACTCAGAGCTAATGTAAAACCTGAGAAACACACAGAAAAAAATATTTTGAGCACCCACTTCCCCCCCCCCCAACCCCCCATTAGATTCATCAAGTGTCGACTTCGACCTATATACCAGGCTCGGTGTGTGGACAAATAAATTGATGTGTTAAGGCCGGCCAAATCGAAATGGAATGTCTTTACTTTAACAACACTAATACATTCACCGACTGCTGCTCCACGTGCTGACATGTGTGTAAATAAATCAACGTTGAACCAATCACGACGACACCGATGCATTTCAATATGTCGGACTTCTCGAAGCAAGTGTGTGTTCCGAGCCTCACTCTGTGTAACATTGATGTGACAAGGTCTCCTCATTACCTCTACCACCTAAGGTGGATGGAGGTAATGTTTGCACCCCTGTCTGTCTGTCTGTCTGTCTGTCTGTCTGTGTTTGTCAGTGAGCAGGATATCTCAAAGAGTTATGGACGAATTAAAATGAAACTTTGTGGACAGGTTGTGTGCGTGTCTGTGACAAGGAAGAATTGACTCGATTTTGGTGAAGATCCAGATCCAGATCCAGCCTACCAGTGGGATACAAAACGTAAACCATTCATCCCGGCAGGGGTATGCACTCTACCGAGTGCCGTTCCAGTTAAGAATGTGATTTTTGATGATACCTTTGTTATGGTGGTCTCCTGTAAAGTTTCAAGCTCATGTCAAGAGTTCAAGCTTTTGTTGGTATGGACATCAGATCCAGGGCAGCACCACTTCCTTTAGCATTCCCGGCATGGCTTTCCTCCATCTAATCCCGAATTGAAGTTCTTTACTTGGGGCCATCTGTTTATTCTGTAGGCACGGCACGACGTGGGAGGGTTTAGGGTATAGAATTGAGAAAAAGAATGGAGAAACGAGCATTATTCGTAGGGTTTGTACCAAAATTAGATGGTACAAGGATGGACACAGCAATGTATTGGCTTCTCACAATCATCTGTTGGTGTATGAGCAGGAAGCTGGTCTGTCTTGTGTTGTCATCTGAACCGATGGCTCATAATTCTCAGAAACAATGACATTCACATCCCGTAGACTGTGTCAATTTGTCGATACTGAGGTCCTTGTAATTCATGTTGAAGTACTGACATCTCTTAATTTATTTGATCAGTGTGTGATATGTTCACAAGCTGCACTTTGAGCTTTCGGCCAACATAGAAATAAAATAAGAACAAGGAAATGCAGTGTGTATATGTGTGTGTGTGTGTGTGTGTGTGTGTGTGTGTGTGGGTGGGGGGGGGGGGGGGTGGGAGGGGGACAAGCGGGAAAGTGTTGAGATAGATGGAGAAAAGGATATTTAGGGGAAAAGGATTGGAGAGTGTGAAGGGAGTATTGAGAGAAGGGAAAGAAGTTTTGAAGGAGTTTAGGAAGGGGAGAGACTGGGTTGGCACATGTATGGGGTATTTGGGGTGGAGTTTGCTTCAGGTGAACCCACTTGGGTTTGGGTTTGCTTTATGTAAAAACGATAGCGGATGTGGTTGGCATGATCAAAATTTGGAAAAGAAACACTCAGTGTGCATAAAAAAGTACGGTTCCGTATGAACACCAAAGTAATCATCGTGGTGATCCGCTGAAATGGCAACACTTGCTGTTGTTTTCGAGTTTCTGGCAAATCTGAACATTTTCAACTTTTGTGGAGTTAAAAATTCTGATGAAGCGAAGCGGTACAGTGAGGGCCGAGGAGGTCAGTTCAGCCATATTTGCATGAACAGCTAATAGATGGCCCCTTATCCAAATTCAATTATGGTACACTGTCCACGCGTGCTTCCTTCGATGTGATCCGGTGGTGATCCGCAGTCGACCAAACCGTAATACCATTCAGAGTCTACCTTGACCTTGAGCTGGTAGTGATTCAAACTTGAGAGGATGCCAATGTAGGATCTTAACACCCTCTGCGCACGCTTTTTATTTGTAAAGGTGACGAGGTTCATCTTGATCTGTCCAGCTTTCCTTGTCCTTCAGGATCAGCACGCTGCTGGTTGAGCTCAGAAATTTCCCTTCAACTTGCTGTCACTCGTCATCCCTTGACGCCTGCATTCCTCCTCTCTCCTTGTTTACCTCTTTCCAGCAACCATTTTACATTTATCAGCCTATCGGTATTGGGGTTATCTCTGACGTTGGTCTCCACCGGTTTCACAAAAGGTCCTCCAAGTGTTTTGCATTCGAGTCTGCTCGTTCCTGTATATGCTGACTACTTTGCCTGCTGTATCGGTTAATATTTATTTATTTATTTATTTATTTACCCCACCCCACATAGTCAGTCCCTTAACACCATCATAGGAACCTTAAACCCCCCCCTCCCCCACATCCCCATTATATAATACCATGAATGTCTTCACTAAATGCTTTGCCAGGTTATAGTAACCTATTCAGTCAGAGCAGCACAGGCTGGTTCGCTTGATATGGTTTTGGAGCTGGTTTGGCAAACGGCCTTGCCTTTGTGGTCTTTGTGGTCTCGTCAAAAAAAAAGTGATTACTTCGCACAATAGGCCAACGACATTTTTATTTTATTTTAAATAAACAGTTGGAGTTCCAAAGACGCTAAAGTATTAAGCACACTATTTAGTGAGGGTCAGGGTCAGGGTAAGGTTATTAATTCATTTCCAGCACAACTTTTGATTCCATTAACATTGCAATTGAATAATCATGCTACTTATTATTATCTGATTAGCTCATGGATGAGATTCATGAAATGCAACGTTAAGTCATGGCAGCAGTTTACAGTTTAAATTTGAAGTCGTCGATGTAACCTTCTTTTGCTACATTTTATGAAAATACCGTACTCGGTTTAAATTTGTGACACCATCTTGCTAGTAGTCTTGAATGAACGTCAACCGTCTGTTCTCCAGATTAGTCTTGTAACCCGTGAGCTGCGAGGGCGCATTCAAACATTATTCCCACACTTGAGTTGGTTTTGAAAGAGGAGTGACGGGCCTTTTCAATCAATGATGTAACAAAGAGGTGCGAGAGACTTTTTGACCAACAGGCAGGAGAATTCCATCCATCCATTGGGCCATACTCTGCACAGAGTGTTTGTTGGTGCTGCCAAAGCAGTCTCCTGGGCTATTGGGTACGATCCTCGGCGGTCACCACTCTGATGCAGGATTATCAAATGGCTCAAACATCCAAGAAAGGTGGTACTCATTTTGCAAACCTCGGAAGGATGACAGGCTGAGTCAACCACACCTGCTGTTAATTCAACAGACAAGCGGGATTTGAACTCAGGACCCTACGATCGCAAACCCACCACCCGAACCATTAAGCCAACACCAGGCATATAGATTGAAGTGGAGTTTGTGTAATGTGAAACAGTTTGTGGTGGAGTTTGTATAATGTGAATTCATTTGGGGTGGAGTTTGTGTAATGTGAAACAATTTGGGGTGGAGTTCGTGTAATGTGAAACAATTTGGGGTGGAGTTTGTGTAATGTGAAACAGTTTGGGGTGGAGTTTGTGTAATGTGAAACAGTTTGGGGTGGAGTTTGTGTCATGTGAAACAGTTTGGGGTGGAGTTTGTGTAATGTGAAACAGTTTGGGGTGGACTTTGTGTGATGTGAATTTGTTTGGGGTGGACTTTGTGTAATGTGAAACAGTTTTGGGCAAAGTTTGTACAACGTGAACTCATTTGGTGTGGAGTTTGTGCAATGTAAACTAGTTTGGGATGAAGATTATGTCATTTAAACTCATTTGGGGTTGAGTTTGTGAAATGTGAACTAGTTTGGGGTTGAAGTTTGCATAATGGGACATGGATTTGGGAGTGGAGTTTGTCCAATCTAATGTGGATTTTGGGTGAAGTTTGCAACATATGATATGGATTTCGGGTGGAGTTTGTGTTATGCAATTTGGATTTGAGGGTGAAGTTTGCATCCGGTGATATGGATTTGGGGGTGGAGTTTGCATAATGTATATGGATTTGGGGGTGGAGTTTGCATAATGTGATATGGATTTGGAGGTGGAGTTTGTGCAATGTTATGTTGATTTGGGGGTGGAGTTTGTGGAATGTGATATGGATTTGGAAGTAGAGTTTGTGCAATGTCATGTGGATTTGGGGGTGGAGCTTGTGGAATGTGATATGGATTTTGGAGTGGAGTTTGTGCAATGTGATGTGGATTTGGGGTGGAGTTTGTGCAATGTGATATGGATTTTGGAGTGGAGTTTGTCCAATGTGATGTGGATTTGGGGTGGAGTTTGCAACATATGATATGGATTTGGGGTGGAGTTTGTGTTATGCAATTTGGATTTGGGGGTGGAGCTTGCATCCTGTAATATGTATTTTTGAGGGTGAAGTTTGCATCCTGTGATATGGATTTGGGGGTGGAGTTTGCATCATGTGAGATGGATTCGGATGTGGAGTTTGTGCAATGCGATGTATATTGGAGGGTGGAGTTTGCATAATGTGATAACTGATATGGATTTTGGGGGTGGAGTTTGCATCATGTATATGGATTTGGGGGTGAAGTTTCCATAATGTATATGGATTTGGAGGTGGAGTTTGTGCAATGTGATGTAGATTTGGAGGTGGAGTTTGTGCAATGTGATGTAGATTTGGAGGTGGAGTTTGTGCAATGTGATGTAGATTTGGAGGTGGAGTTTGTGCAATGTGATGTAGATTTGGTGGGGGAGTTTGTGCAATGTTCTGTGGATTTGGGGGTGGAGCTTGTGGAATGTGATATGGATTTGGGAGTGGAGCTTGTGGAATGTGATATGGATTTGGGTGTGGAGCTTGCGTCATATGATATTGATTTGGGGGTGGAGTTTGTGCAATGTGATGTGGATTTGGGTATGGAGTTTGTGCAATGCGATGGCGATTTGGTGGTGGAGTTTGTGCAATGTTCTGTGGATTTGGGGGTGGAGCTTGTGGAATGTGATATGGATTTGGGTGTGGAGCTTGCATCATATGATATTGATTCGGGGATGGAGTTTGCATAATGTATTTTGGATTTCAGGGTTTAGTTTGCATCATGTAATTTGGATTTCTGGGTGGAGTTTGCATCATGTGATATGGATTTGGAAGTGGAGTTTGCATAATATAATATGGATTTGGGGATGATGTTTGCATCATGTGATATGGACTTGGGGGGGGGGGTGGAGTTTGCTGTTTGTGGTATGGAATTTGGGGTGCAGTTTGCATAATATCATATGAATTTGGGGTGGAGTTTGCATCATTTAATATGGATTTGGGGGTGGTGTTTTCAAAGTTTAACATGGATTTGGGAGTTGAGTTTGCATCATGTGATATGGATTTGGGGGTGGCGTTTGCAAAGTGTAAATATGGATTTGGGGGTGGAGTTTGCAAAGTGTAAATATGGATTTGGGGGTGGACTTTGCAAATTTGAACATGGATTTGGGGGTGGTGTTTCCAAAGTTTAACATGGATTTGAGGGTGGAGTTTGCAAAGTGTCATATGGATTTGGGCGTTGAGTTTGCATCATGTGATATGGATTTGGGGGTGGCGTTTGCAAAGTGTAAATATGGATTTGGGGGTGGAGTTTGCAAAGTGTAAATATGGATTTGGGGGTGGAGTTTGCAAAGTGTAAATATGGATTTGGGAGTGGAGTTTGCAAAGTGTAAATATGGATTTGGGAGTTGAGTTTGCATCATGAGATATGGATTTGAGGGTCGAGTTTGCAAAGTGTAAATATGGATTTGGGGGTGGAGTTTGCAAAGTGTAAATATGGATTTGGGGGTGGAGTTTGCAAATTTGAACATGGATTTGGGGGTGGTGTTTCCAAAGTTTAACATGGATTTGAGGGTGGAGTTTGCAAAGTGTCATATGGATTTGGGCGTTGAGTTTGCATCATGTGATATGGATTTGGGGTGAAGTTTGTGTAGTGTAAATATGGATTTCGGGTGGAGTTTGCATAATGTAACATGTATTTGGGGGTGGTTTGTTTACTATTAATATGGATTTGGGGGTGGAGTTTGCAAAGTGTAAATATGGATTTGGGGGTGGAGTTTGCAAAGTGTAAATATGGATTTCGGGGTGGAGTTTGCATAATGTAACATGTATTTGGGGGTGGTTTGTTTACTATT
Organism: Eptatretus burgeri; assembly: GCF_056783735.1. Lineage (NCBI taxonomy): Eukaryota > Metazoa > Chordata > Myxini > Myxiniformes > Myxinidae > Eptatretus > Eptatretus burgeri. The sequence continues at coordinate 47,356,274 of NC_140964.1, forward strand.
AATATGTATTTGGGGGTGGAGTTTGCAAAGTGTAAATATGGATTTGGGGGTGGAGTTTGCAAAGTGTAAATATGGATTTGGGAGTGGAGTTTGCAAAGTGTAAATATGGATTTGGGAGTTGAGTTTGCATCATGAGATATGGATTTGGGGGTGGAGTTTGCAAAGTGTAAATATGGATTTGGGAGTGGAGTTTGCAAAGTGTAAATATGGATTTGGGGGTGGAGTTTGCAAATTTGAACATGGATTTGGGGGTGGTGTTTCCAAAGTTTAACATGGATTTGAGGGTGGAGTTTGCAAAGTGTCATATGGATTTGGGCGTTGAGTTTGCATCATGTGATATGGATTTGGGGGTGAAGTTTGTGTAGTGTAAATATGGATTTCGGGGTGGAGTTTGCATAATGTAACATGTATTTGGGGGTGGTTTGTTTACTATTAATATGGATTTGGGGGTGGTTTTGTGTAGAGTAAATATGTATTAGGGGTGGAGTTTGTGTCGTGTAAGTATGTATTTGGGGGTGGAGTTTGTGTCGTGTAAGTATGTATTTGGGGGTGGAGTTTGTGTCGTATAAATATGTTTTTGGGGGTGGAGTTTGTGTAGTGCAAATATGGATTTGGGGGTGGAGTTTGTGTAGTGTAAATATGGGTTTGGGGGTGGAGTTTGCATAGTGTAACATGTATTTGGGGGTGGAGTTTGTGTAGTGTAAATATGTATTTGGAGTGGAGTTTGTCGTGTAATATGTATTTGGGGGTGGAGTTTGTGTAATGTTATATGGATTTGGAGGTGGAGTTTGTGTAATGTTATATGGATTTGGAGGTGGAGTTTGTGTAATGTTATATGGATTTGGAGGTGGAGTTTGTGTAGTGTAATATGTATTTGGAGGTGGAGTTTGTGTCGTGTTATATGGATTTGGAGGTGGAGTTTGTGTAGTGTTATATGGATTTGGAGGTGGAGTTTGTGTAGTGTTATATGGATTTGAAGGTGGAGTTTGTGTAGTGTTGTATGGATTTGGGGTGGAGTTTGTGTAGTGTTGTATGGATTTGGGGTTGGAGTTTGTGTGGTGTTATATGGATTTGGGGCAGGAGTTTGTGTAGTGTTATATGGATTTGGAGGTGGAGTTTGTGTAGTGTAATATTGATTTGGAGGTGGAGTTTGTGTCGTGTTTTATGGATTTGGGGGTGGAGTTTGTGTAATGTTATATGGATTTGGAGGTGGAGTTTGTGTAATGTTATATGGATTTGGAGGTGGAGTTTGTGTAATGTTATATGGATTTGGAGGTGGAGTTTGTGTAGTGTAATATGTATTTGGAGGTGGAGTTTGTGTAGTATGATATGTATTTGGAGGTGGAGTTTGTGTAGTGTTGTATGGATTTGGAGGTGGAGTTTGTGTAGTGTTGTATGGATTTGGAGGTGGAGTTTGTGTAGTGTTGTATGGATTTGGGGGTGGAGTTTGTGTAGTGTTGTATGGATTTGGGGGTGGAGTTTGTGTAGTGTTATATGGATTTGGGGGAGGAGTTTGTGTAGTGTTATATGGATTTGGAGGTGGAGTTTGTGTAGTGTGATATTGATTTGGGGGTGGAGTTTGTGTAGTGTTGTATGGATTTGTGGGTGGAGTTTGTGTAGTGTTGTATGGATTTGTGGGTGGAGTTTGTGTAGTGTTATATGGATTTGGAGGTGGAGTTTGTTTAGTGTAATATTGATTTGGAGGTGGAGTTTGTGTAGTGTTATATGGATTTGGAGGTGGAGTTTGTGTCGTGTTTTATGGATTTGGGGGAGGAGTTTGTGTAGTGTTATATGGATTTGGAGGTGGAGTTTGTGTTGTGTAATATTGATTTGGAGGTGGAGTTTGTGTAGTGTTACATGGATTTGGAGGTGGAGTTTGCATCATGTGATGTGGAATTTGCATAATGTGATTGGGATTTGGGGGTGGCGTTTGCATCATGTGATATGTATTTGGGAATGTAATTTGCATAATGTGATTGGGATTTGGGGGTGGAGTTTGCATTATGTGATGTGTATTTGGGGATGGAATTTGCATAATATGATTGGGATTTGGGGTGGAGCTTGCATAATGTGATATGGATGCGAAACCGAGCTGTTCGTGGAAAGAAACTTTCCCCTAATGCGGAATGAAGTTTAATACCTCTTTTGAAAACAAAAGTAATGATGGGGATATGCAAACACCATCTTTTCATTTATTGACAAGTGTTGCTGTTATTTCTGTCTTTTTGGCACAGCTGAACATCTCACACATTTGGGGAGTTAAACTTCCAACAATGCAAAATATATATTATTGAAGTACTCAGCTCAGAACCCAAAAAATAATTCTTTAAAACTGCACTCATGCTATTTCATCCATCTTTGTTCTATTTTCCCTTTTGGATTTTGGCCAAATAGCCATTGCTATTGTGTGCCTGCACAGTAAATGTATGTACATGCATGTAGTATATTCCCTCATGTGAGTCAGTTTGATGACACTGAAAGTCGTCTTTCAACAAATCACCACCCACATGTAACTTGGTGTAAGGTCAGGTCAGACGCTGTGCGAGAATCTATAATTAGTGGGCATTTACGACGAGTTTCAAGTGCATCACAACCTTGTTTGTCCACCATGTGCAACATTGCAACTCTGTGTTCATTTTTAAGCAGTTGGAGAGAATACACGCACAATAGCAGAATACAGTTTGACACACGAAGAGGTAAAGGTACACAGCTATTGTTGTGGATTTGTTTCCGAAGATGGAAAGTGCATGCTTTAAGCAATTCCTCTGGATTTTGAATTTGGAGCCAGGTATGTGCTGCTATTATGAACAATTTTTCCATCTGCTGACCTTCATCAACTGACTGAAGAATTTGGTCGACATAAATTTGGATGGCAGGATCAAGCTTTTCAAGCCTACTGTGTTTTATGCCTCTGTTGTTGAAGTCGCTGGAGGCATTATGTTTTTGGGTTGTCTGTCCGGCCGTCGGTGTGTCCAGCCGTCTGTCCGTCCATCTGTCCATCTGTCTATTCATGCGTCCGTCAATCCAAGATAGGTTTTCATTCCTGCGATAACTTAAGAATAGCTGAATGGATCTAATTCAAACTTGGTACAAGTATGTATAATAATGCAAATATGAAGCGATTAGATTTTGGAGTCAAAAGGTCAGAGGTCATGTTAGGTAAAAATTGTTATTGCGCTAACTTCGGAACCAGTGATTGGATTCTTACCAAACTTGAAACAAGTATGGATAATGATGTGAAGATATGTGTATGGATGCAGCAAGAAGCAGTTGCAGAGGTCATGTTGGGTAAAATGTGTTACTTGAGAACAGCTGAAGGGATTTAAATCAAACTTGGTAAAAGTATGTATACTGATGTAATAATGTGGGTGGATGCATATCGGTCGATGTCACGATGTCAAAGAATGACATTCTCATCTTTTTTGTTTTTTTTTAATGATTCCCCTGGCCACATTGCCATTAATGGACAGGTCATGTTCCTTGCTACCTGTGCAAGGGTTCGCCATTATTTGTAAGTAGCCAAAACAAATGACAGAGAATTCCAACTGTTTTGTCGTAATTGGAAGATTGCTCGAAAAATTGAAGAATGCAAAAAAGCTCGTATCACAGAATAGACATTCTTTCTCTACTGCATTCTCTTCTGAACAGCAACTCACCATAATTATGTACGATGGTGCAGATGCTTATTCATGGCTATGTACAAAAAATATGTATGTATATATATATATATATATATATATATATATATATATTGTATATTGGGTGGTTGCTAGAGTACCCTTATTGTCTGGTTTTGTGTGCGTGTGTGCGTGTGCGTGTGTGTGTGTGTGTGTGTGTGTGTGTGTGTGTGTGTGTGTGTGTGTGTGTGTGTGTGTGTGTGTGTGTGTGTGTGTGTGTGCGTGTGTGCGTGTGCGTGTGCGCGCGCGCGCGCAACGCAAGGCTCCACAGCACAAACCAGCAAACCGATTTCGATGAAACTTGGCGAACAGGTGCCATATGGGCTGGGAGTGTGCATGTTTGAGTTTCTTTGCTATGCAGCGGCCGAAAAACCGCGTACGGTATTTTCAATACTTGTCCTACAGTTTTGAATGTGGAGAAACGAGACTTCGGAATTAAACACTTCGAGATATTTAGAAATTTTTACTTGAGCCGATTTTTGATTTTGGTTTTATTTTTCAAATGGTAGTCCTTCAAAAATCGGGTGTCTATTTACCGTCATTTTTGTTTGTTTGTTTGTTTGTATGTAATGTACAACTCTGGAGGCCAGAGGAGTCAAACGATTTTGATGAAACTTGACAGGTAGGTTCATACCAGGATCTCGTTCTATGCTTTTGAGCACCGTTGCTATGGACACCACCGTTGCCTAGCAACGGGACTTTGAAATGTTTGAAAAATCATAAAAAATTTCCTTTTTCGAAAATTAAAAATGCGCTTCCAGGCTTTTATGCGCACTATAATCAAACTCTTTTTCAATTTTTAGCCCGATCCGTTAAAAACTGTATGACTAGTATGCAATTATGTCCCGACCACCCATGTTGCCTACCAGCTTGTATATACAGTGTGTGTATGTAATATATATATATATATATATATATATATATATATATATATATATATATATATATATATATATATATATATATATATATATATATATATATATATATATATATATATACACCGTTTTGAATGTATCTTGTCGAATGCGATGTGTGGAGGACGAGGGAGGAGAGGAGGGAGGGGAAGTACAAGATTGAGGGTAGGGGGAATAGTGAGAGGTGAGAGGAGGGAGGGGAAGTAATGAGAGGAAGGAATGGAATTGGAGTGAGGATATGGGGAGTAGTGAGAGGGAGGGGAGTTGAGGGAGAGGAGGGAGGGGAAGTAGAAGAGAGAGGGTAGGGGGAGGAGTGAGAAAAGAGAGGGAGGGGTGGGAGGGGAAGAGAAGAGTGAGGGTAGGGTTCTCTGTGAGGGGAAAACTGAAGGTAAGGTTCGAACTGTAGTTTAATTATACTTTTTCATGTTCCCAGGGTATATAGAGTTTATTTGAGGTGAGTGATAACTCTTTTCCAACTATGTAATGAAACACTACTTTGAAAAACTTTGTACATAATAAAATGAAAATGTGGACAAATGATGGAATCCAATTATTGATAAATAAAATTTGGTTTTAAGGAATTTTTAATTTGTGAAGTGTATTCAATGTAAGTCAATCAAGGCAGGTTCTCCCCCCTCTCAAGTCAAGGTAGAAGTAAGTTACTCCACACCCTGCCTGTCCCACCCCTCACCCACCCGCCTACCTCCCTCCTCCCCTTCCCTCTCCCTGCCCTTCTCCCCTCTCCTCCACTTCTGCCTCCCCCACCCCTCGCCTGCTACTTCCCCTCCTGCTCCCCCACCTCTCACCCCCTCCTCTCCTCCTCCCCCTCCTTCCTCCCTCCTCTCCTCCCCCTGCCCTCTTCATCCCCCCGGCCCCCTCTCCTCCCCCATCAATGTGTGTGCTGTTAAACTGGACATCCCATCTGCCAAAATCCCCCTCCCCTTCCCCTTTTGTGAGTGAAGCATCAGATATGAAGAGGGTTGGTCCAAATGTCACATGTCTGCCCGTGGGTTTCACACGGGTGCCCCCACTAGGATGTATTATAAAGCAGGATTGATGTCCGTCTGTCTGTCTCCAAACTACTCTCTTTGTTTTGGGGCTTGCATTGTATTTTACCTCCGGAGTGTTTGTAACATTATATTTTGGTATATTAATAGTATCGTATTAGTTTGTGATTGGAATGATGCTGTTTGGAATGAAAATATAGAGAGATTGAGTTTAAAGGAGAAGTAAATTACGTGAGGGTTTCCACCTGCAACATTCGCGGATTAGGCATTTATAGTTTCGCCATTATGACATCATAGAAATATTACCCACCTCACTTCTGTTGGGGTCAGCCGTAGTAAGTTTTTGTTTGCCCAAGTCCTTCACGATCTGGCTGTCCATGCTTGACGTTCGATTGAAGGTGTCAGTATCGCGATGATAGCACCACCTTTGTTGGAAGCCAGTTTTACAAATCATCTTGCTTTATCTTAAGATACGGAGTATGATATGTTGTGATCAATGATGTTTCTTTCAAGAATGACAAAAAGTTCATTTCCATTAATGTGCTGCGGCACATTGACCACCAAAGGTGAGCTGAGAGAAGTACTCTCACCCGGAGGGCCGCACGCAAGTGCATCCAATGGATAAACATGCACTGAAAGCTAAAGAATCCTTCATTGGTCTCTACGAGACGAAGAGTATTTAAATTAGCGTTCTATTTGCTGTGATCAGTGGTACGATGGTTCATTTTTATCTTTCTCAGTGTTGCCATGGGCATATCTTATGATGGTGCTCCCATCATGTGTGGATCTAAAAGCACAGTGGTCTCTACTCATTTGCTTCGATAAGCCCTTAAAGACATGTTGATGCATGTTGGTGTTGGTGGTTAGACATGTTCGTAGTTAGTGAGGCAACTTGTGAAGTCAAATAACTCGGGCATTTATTTTTTCAACAACGTTCAAGAAATTACAAAATTAATAAAGTCTCCCCCGTAAAGCAAAACACCATCTTTGGCAAACGTAAACATGAGCGAGCACCAGATACTCCCATGTGTTTTGTGTCCTGTTCGTTGAAAAGTGTCATTTACATATATATGAAGTTCGAGCACGACGTTAACATGAAGGTTTAAAACTGAGACATTCACCTTTTACTTTGGAAGGAGAGTTGCTAATTTCATTCTAAAAACCTGCCCTGAGACACACCTTCATGTCAGCTACTGAATGCCAGGAGACCATCATTGGCATCTTGAATATGCTGGAAATAGAATGCAATCTGACTGTTTGGCAATGGTCTTGGACGTCCATGTATGTATTGAGAGAGGGGGATGCTCTGCTTTTATGATCGAAACTTACAACAAAGGGGGAGAACACCTGCGCAATACATAATTGGCCTGGGGACCCCAGAGTATCCCGAAACACCTGAACCATCTGAGGAAGCGCACACACAAAGGGGACTTCGATTGATCGATCGCAATCTGTCCAAATCCAAGTGAATAAAATGGAATGAGAGGCTCTCTAAGATAGATGTGCTTCTGTTTGTGAGGAAAATATCAGTTGCACAGAAAAATATCATTGTGGAAGTTACGTAGTCGTAATTCTGAAATTCCTGTTGTTTGTACTTATCGGAAATGCCATCGGTGAACGTTCTGCATCTGCACTGCAGAGGGTGAAAAATTATTTGAGGTCAACGAGGACAAAAGTGGCGCCTCAACGAACGCACAGTGTCATACGTGCGGAAGGTATTACCAGATTCCATCAAACTCGATGGACATTCCAAAGAAGTTTGTAAATGATGAAAATGGACAAGGCTACTGTAGATGCTTTTCCAATAAAGATCTGGAGTACATTATTCGGATCACTCGCGTTCGTGGTCTTATAGACCAATCATTGCCAATGAAAACGTTTTCCATATTTATGAGAATAACATTTCACTTGGACCTGGTGTTCATCTGAGTAAATTACAATCCTTGCCATTGAGCTTCTGAGAAGTAACCAAGGCTGTTTCACATCCAGAGGCCAAATTGAGTGAAGAGCACTAAAGTAATCTTTCAAGGTGAAGGTTCAAGGTGAGTGAAGAGTAATACCTTTCGTGGTTTTTTTTTGTAAGGGTATAATAGCAGTTTTAACAAAAACGTTTTTTGGCCGATACTGATGTTTATTGATTCGTTGAAGGGGATTTGAACTAGGAACCTGAACTTTTCACCCATTTTTCGCACAACATTTTGGAGATCCCAGTTTACTTCTCAGCATATCTGATGAGAATTCAACAGTCTTCTCCACACATCACCATTTCAAGACATGGATAGCAATTCTACCAAGAGTAAGCTCTTGCTTGCCCTGACTAAAGGGGCTGTCACACCTTGACGTTTTAGCCAGCGTATGGCAACGTATCAAAATGTATGTAAAACGCTGGCGTACGCTGAACTATTGATGTTTTTAAAAAGTTTTTGGCATATTCATAACGAGTTGGACGTATGCATAACGTATTAGTAACGTACACAGAACGTTTCGATAACTTATAGATAACTTATACCAATGAATGCTTAGCGTGTTGTCGGCGTTCACAACGTATGCCCTACGACAGTCTAACGTATGCATATCGCGCGGCAGCTTATCGCCGATGATCATGTGGCGTAGCCTATTAATAGGCTGCCGCTCGACGATTCAAATCATAACCGCACTAGAAATCGAAGTGTCAACATCACCGTCATGGCCTGTCACACCTTGACGTTTTAGCCAGTGTATGCCGATGTATGAAAATTTGTCTAAAACGCTGGCACACGTCGAATACGTTATGGGTAAGTTTTGTATATGTTAAGAGCACGCTGAAGCATGCTGGCATACGTCGTAGTATGCCGAGCTCGTCGACAAATTTTAAGCATGCTCAAAATTTTTCGACGTATGCCAATGTATGACTCACACGTTCCGCATACGCTGGCCATAAGTTGTAGGCACGTTATGCGATCATTGACACATGTCGACACACGTTACTTGTAAGTTACTCGTAATTCGAAACGCGTCGAGGTAATGTTTAGCGTACCCAAAACTTATTTCTGACCTATGAGTAACGTATCTCCAACGCATATTGACGTATGTAGACGTATTTGACGTCTTCCGAACGACCACAGAACTTACTGAACATGTTTCTTACTTACAGCTACCGTATAATGGCGTATTGGCAGCGTTTAGGGGAATTGGTATATAAAAATGGGCTTCACAGGAGGAACCCGTCAGTGTTCCAGACTCCATGTTTTGTTTTTTTTGTTATTTTTTCTTCTTCAGCATGACGGTGATGTTGACACTTCAATTACTAGTGCGGTTATAATATAATATAATTAATAGGCTGCTGCTCAACGATTTAAATCATAACCGCACTAGAAATCGAAGTGTCAACATCACTGTCATACCGAAGAAAAAACAAACAAACAAAAAATAAGATACGTTACTCATAGGTTCAAAGCACGTTACTCATAGGTTAGAAATAAGTTTCGGGTATAATGCTAAACATTACCTCGACGTGTTTCGACTTATGAGTAACTTACAAGTAACGTGTGTCACGATCGCGTAACGTGCCTACAACTTATGGCCAGCGTATGCGGAACGTGCGAGTCATACGCTGGCATACTTCGAAAAATTTTGAGCATGTTAAAATTTATCGACGAGCTCGGCGTACAACGACGTATGCTCGCGTGCTTCAGCGTGCTTCGGTGTACTCTTAACGTATACAAAACTTACCCATAACTTATTCGACGTGTGCCAGCGTTTTAGACAAATTTTTCATACGTCAGCAAACACTGGCTAAATTGTCAAGGTGTGACAGCCCCTTTAGGGGGCTAATGTTTAAAACGTCAGCTTTACTTTGCTCTCATGGTGGTTAGCATGCATCTGTTGACCTTAAATTGATAAAAAAAAAGAAAACGATCGTTCGCACTGTCTACAAACTAACACTCACCTTGACATGGTCTTGTATTCCAATGCCTTAAACAGTTTCAGACATCTTGAGTATATAATCCTGTCTTTAACTTTGGATAAAATTATTATTGGGGGTTGGGGGATGGGAGGGGTGGGGTGAGATGAAAGTGAACACTCCCCACCCATCCACCTACGCTCTCCACCCATCCACCCACACTCTCCACCCATCCACCCACGCTCTCCACCCATCCACCTATGCTCTCCACCCATCCACCCACGCTCTCCACCCATGCTCTCCACCCATCCACCCACGCTCTCCACCCATCCACCCACGCTCTCCACCCATCCACCCACGCTCTCCACCCATCCACCCACGCACTCCACCCATCCACCCACGCTCTCCACCCACCCACCCACGATCTCCACCCATCCACCCACGCTCTCCACCCATCCACCCACGCTCTCCACCCATCCACCCACGCTCTCCACCCATCCACCCACGCTCTCCACCCATCCACCCACGCCCTCCCCCCATCCACCCCCGCTCCCCGCCCACCCCCCCCCGCTCTCCCCCCACCCACCCACGCTCTCCACCCATCCACCCACGCTCTCCACCCATCCACCCACGCTCTCCACCCATCCACCCACGCTCTCCACCCATCCACCCACGCTCTCCACCCATCCACCCACGCTCTCCACCCATCCACCCACGCTCTCCACCCATCCACCCACGCTCTCCACCCATCCACCCACGCTCTCCACCCATCCACCCACGCTCTCCACCCATCCACGCACGCTCTCCACCCATCCACGCACGCTCTCCACCCATCCACGCACGCTCTCCAACCATCCACGCACGCTCTCCACCCATCCACCCACGCTCTCCACCCATCCACCCACGCGCTCCACCCATCCACCCACGCTCTCCACCCATCCACCCACGCTCTCCCCCCATCCACCCACGCTCTCCACCCATCCACGCACGCTCTCCACCCATCCACGCACGCTCTCCACCCATCCACGCACGCTCTCCAACCATCCACGCACGCTCTCCACCCATCCACCCACGCGCTCCACCCATCCACCCACGCGCTCCACCCATCCACCCACGCGCTCCACCCATCCACCCACGCGCTCCACCCATCCACCCACGCGCTCCACCCATCCACCCACGCGCTCCACCCATCCACCCACGCGCTCCACCCATCCACCCACGCGCTCCACCCATCCCCCCACGCGCTCCACCCATCCCCCACGCGCTCCACCCATCCCCCCACGCGCTCCACCCATCCCCCCACGCGCTCCACCCATCCCCCCACGCGCTCCACCCATCCCCCCACGCGCTCCACCCATCCCCCCACGCTCTCCCCCCCTCCACCCCCGCTCTCCCCCCCTCCACCCACGCCCCCCACCCATCCACCCACGCTGTGCACGCATCCACCCACGCGCTCCACCCATCCGCCCACGCTCTCCACCCATCCGCCCACGCTCTCCACCCATCCCCCCACGCTCTCCACCCATCCACCCACGCTCTGCACGCATCCACGCACGCTGTCCACCCATCCACCCACGCTCTCCACCAATCCACCCACGCTCTCCACCCATCCACCCACGCTCTCCACCCATCCACCCACGCTCTCCACCCAACCACCCACGCTCTCCACCCATCCACCCACGCTCTCCACCCATCCACCCACGCTCTCCACCCATCCACCCACGCTCTCCACCCATCCACCCACGCTCTCCACGCATCCACCCCACGCTCTCCACGCATCCACCCCACGCTCTACACCCATCCACCCCACGCTCTACACCCATCCACCCCACGCTCTACACCCATCCACCCCACGCTCTACACCCATCCACCCCACGCTCTACACCCATCCACCCCACGCTCTCCACCCATCCACCCCACGCTCTCCACCCACCCACCCCCACACTCTCCACCCATCCACCCCCACACTCTCCACCCATCCACCCCCACACTCTCCACCCATCCACCCCCACACTCTCCACCCATCCACCCCACACTCTCCACCCATCCACCCCACACTCTCCACCCATCCACCCCACACTCTCCACCCATCCACCCGCACTCTCCACCCATTCACACCACATTCCTGACCCATCCCCTGCACACACCCACTACTGTCCCTTGTTCTCCCTTCTCTGTTGAGGAACTGTTTTTTTGGAAAAAAAACACTTTACTTTAAATCAAATTTTCCCTCCATAATTTCTTGTTTTTCTTTCTTGTTGAAAAATAATAAACAAAATACGGGCAATACCCTTGGGCACTCACCTGGTGGAATAATGATACTGAAGAGCAAGCAAGTCAGTGTTGGACGGAATCAGCAAAATGTATCAATGAAGCAATGTTATGGGCTTGAAATACTTATATTTTTAATTCATTTATGTTGTGAACAAACTTTGGTACATCACGGGTGATGAAGGTTGTTGTCAAGTTTCATCGAAATTGTGTGTAGTTTCGGAGAAGAAAGCAAATACCTATTTTGTGGGGTCACACCTGGACCCACTTTGACTCCTGGTAGATGCCCTTAGACCCAGATTTTTTTTTAAATGCTGTGAACAAACTTCAGTTACAACATACCAAATATCACTTTAGCCAAGTTTGGTCACAATCCCGTCAGAAGTTTTGGAGAAGAAGTTGCAAGTGTTTACGGATGGACTAGCGGACTGACGGACGACGTTCCATCCTATAAGCTCTCCGGAACTATGTTCCAGGTGAGCTAAAATTTAGATATGTCCAAAAGTTTTGCATTTCCTTCATAGTGACAGCAAACGCTTCTTCATTTTCTTAACTCGATGTTTTGTGCTGCTATTCTTTTACGATAACACTTTGTGCACACCTAGTCTGACAAATGAGCATTTCTTTTTGGAATTGAGAGTTACATTGAAAAGTGTCCAAATCCAATTTTCATGTTTCGTCCTAACAATGAAATGGCTATGGCAGCTCGTCTGCGAGCCAGGTACCTGGTGTGTTTGACTCTATAAAGCATTACACTGAATGGCGAATCCTCGCTCAGTGGCTGTGAACGCTCGTCAGTGGCAGAGTGCCCTCGCTGTGCGATTTGCCTGCGGAAATAGGCAGTAAGCTTTTTGTGCAATCTGTGCAGGCCTGCTGGGATGAGATCCGCTTGTTGTGCTCTGGGGTCCAATCTGTCATCGACCATATGCTCCGAATAAGTCTGCATCATGAAGTTCCACTGCACGGTGGCACGAGCCTTTTGCTGAGCAGTAGCATTTTCCAGGTCTTCATGTGGCCTGCATTCTAGCATTTTACAGAAATCAACCCAAGAGCATTGTGGGAAGGGCCATTACTGTGCAGGCAATGACCAAAGAATAGCTCTGGTTTGGAAGAGCTACCTTTGCCGGTGTTTGGTCAGAGATTTGAAAAGCTTGCTTCGCTTCTTAATATCCCGATCCTCCATCTCACTGGTGGCCTCTGTTTATGCTCGGCACTCCATCTGTTTATGCTCAGCACTCCAGAAAGCCATAATCATCAGCTAAATGATTCCCCGAATCTACAACCCCACTGTCATTTTGTCTTCATTGTTTAAGTTCGTGGCTCCTCTGTTCAGGGCTGTGTAAAGGCTTGTTCAGATGGTGATTGTCCTGCTCTGGCATTGTGCCCGGAAGGGGCATTTTAGAGCATTTCCCACACTCCGCCCATGTATATGGTTACCGACTGTGAATTACGAATGAAGATTGAGATGAGATGCTTCCAGGAACACTACACAGCCTTCAGGCTTGTGTACAAATGACTTCAGACAAAAGGGTATTTGTAATCGATACATGGAGCACAAGTTTTGTGAACTTTGCCTCATGCACCAAGTACTCTGTGCATCCATCTGTGCACTTTTTGTCCACCTTTTCCCCTTTGTTAATCTGTTATTCTGCTGACCTGCCACTCTGTCATGTTACTCTTCCATGCAAAGAGGGGGTGGAGGGTGGCAGAGTGGTACCACGTTCACACTTGCAAGTGTGTTTATTAAACTTGGAAATCTAAATCACCATGGACACCTTTTTATCACTTAAGGGATGGAATCAAAAGTAAAAATAAAAATAAATCCAGCAGTGGAATTTCATGGCAGCTGCAGTGAGAGTAAGGTGACGGCTTTGCTGCAACTCATCTGGCTGTGTTCCCTTGCACATCAACTCTATCTTTATGGATTTGCCATAACTCCACATGACATGAAATTTTAATATAAAAATAAATATAATATTCTTCTCATGAGCAAGGACGACTTGTGGACATCCAACTGGGGAAGTGTAGGTTCTGGGTTCAATTACGATTTCTGTTGAGTCTATGGTCGACATTGCTCCAACATTCTTCGTACTGCGAGTATTACAACAATGTCACTTATAGCAGTGACTTCTATCTCTCATTTGTGTCACTCCAAAAAGGACGTTGTGGTGAAATTTGTGAGGGGAAGTATTATCTGAGCTTGTCATGGCTGCAGACAAATCACCTTGCAGGGTATCAGAGCTACAGAGTGATAAGTGAAATATCCAATCTTACGAGTTTCAGACTAAAAATAAGTAAATAAAAATCACATCAAACTGTTGGGTAAATTGGAAAACTTAAAATACCTGATAAACTTTATCACTGAATGAAACTTGTGCCACAACAACCTGTCTTGCCATAACCCATCCACTACATATTGAAATATCAGATTTGGATCTTCACCAAAATCTAACCAATTCATCCTTGTCAAACACCAAACCTGTCCACCAAGTTTCATCCGAATCTGACCATATACATTTTGAGATATCCTGCTCACAGGCAGAGAAACAGACAAACACATAAATGAAAAATCACTCATAGAGCGACACTTGACAAAACACAACAAAGTAGAATGGCACTCAGAAGAGCGCATACCTCCGCCAGGCCAGACAGTTCACGTTTTGTATCCCACTGATGGGCTGGATATGAACCAAAATCGAATTTGCTTGTTCTTGTCACCTCACCAACCCATCCACCGTGTTTTGCCATAACTCGTCCACAACTTTTTGAGTTATCGTGATATGTACAGTATATAGTTTTTTTGCCCTCTCTCTAAATTTTAGAAATTAGGCCTATGTTGACCTTTTTACCTCAAAATATAATTGGTGGTTGAATTCAGTGAGCTGATACGAAAATCCTTTTCAAATTTCAAGTCATTCGGGCGAAAATTGTCAATTTTAGAAATGTGGCCTGTGTTGATCTTTTGGCAGATGTGGACCTCACTAAACTTTGTCATTTGACTGTCACAGGAACAGTTCCTCCAATCTGCGAAAGTTCCAGAACGATCGGCTGAGCGGTTTGGGCTGTAGGCGAGCAGACAGACAAACAAACAAACGGAACAAATCAACATACTATGCAAAAAACTTTTTTGCAAAGAAACAAACAGGGGTGAAAACATAACCTCTGTCCACCTTCGGTGGCGGAGGTCATAATAATGATAATAATAATAATAATAATAATAATAGTAATGGAGGCCCCCACTATTCAGAGAGCTTCTGGGCGGTCACATCGAGAGGCGAAACGTTTCAAAGCTAGTCCTGACGGATCGCCGCTCCATCGCAGACGTACAGTATATTATTGCTCGTCTATTTATCCACGTACTGGTCATGTGTTTGGTGGTTTTGTCAACTTGATACAGGTGGTCACATAATACGCATAAACCAATGAGTGACCTTGTAATACAGCTTTCATTATATATTGATGCAATTTGTTTCGCCAGTTTGGAATTTTCATCTCGGCACATGGCACACGATACCGGAATCCCACGTCGAAAATCCATGTACTGTGTTGATTTATCTGATGCTGATGTCTCCTTCGAACGTACTTGTAATTAATGTAATAGTACACCGATGTCCGTCTCCTCGGCTGCTTCACCTACACCTGTGATATCTGTATATGCTCCTCCCGGAGATCCCTGAAAAGATTACATGAACACTTGTAACAGGAAAGATAGCACTAACAATCGTTGTTCATGCTGTTTATAACAATAGTTGGCATTTCAGTAAAAACAGGGTTTATGCAAGATATCAGAAAGGGCTGCACACAATATTGGCACATCATTCAGTGCCATGAAGGCTTTACTGTGTTATCGTTATAATATTTATTGCATGGTCTACATACTGGATTATTAGACATAATTTCATTTTACAATTGGCTATAAATATCCGGCTGTTTTTGGTGCCTTGATCCCGAAATCCTTTAATTTGTTGCTTGTTTCAAACTTGCTTCGACAGTTCATATGTCACAGCAAGAAGATTAATTAATTTGTAAATCACGGCGGCATCGCGTGTGTCACGGCCTTTTTGCTTTCCGACAAGTTTGGGACTTGATAAATGATGATATTTTGGAACGGGACGTCCATTTGTTTCACTACAAACATCGTGGAATTCGTTTATTCAATCGATGATATGATCCAGTCCTCCATTTGGACGCCATTATCGTATTGTCCGTCGACATTAATGTTGATTAAGGTCCTTAGCAACCATTGTGAAAATCCACAATCATTACTCGCGTCTTGAACATAAAGCTCTTGCATGGCCTGTTGTGAGGACAAATAGACGATAGTTTCATGATGAGACAACAAATGCAAACGGGACAGGACTGCCAACTTTCTCTTGGGGGGGACTATGCTCCTGATTTCAGCAGCACAATGTGGCTCCGAAACGGCAATTTGAACTTGATTTTGAATCCAATTTCAACTTGAATGACCGTGCAGTGGTGTGCCCACTATAAGATGAGAAACCAAGCTCCCAGCACTGGCATTGAGATGATGGGATCAAACAACCGACTAGATAAACATGCCTCAGATGCTGACATCATCTCCCACATCCTGGCTTTGTAGCATGATGCAAAAATGCAAATGGTGTTTTGGACTCGATGAGGTCTTTACCGCACATGGCCCTTTCATTTTAATAGTTATAAAAAGTGTGCACCATTCCGTCATGGCCCGTGATGATATGTCCGACTATGACATGGTATTACAGAGCTGGAACAATGCTTCAATGTTGTTACTCACTGTGATGAGTATTTTGTTGTATAATCCTGCATCAAGAGCTGCAACGAAGATGATGTGGTGTGACTAATGTAATCAGTTACTCGTGGTGGCATATCAACAATCGGTTCCCTCGGTCTCCTT
>NC_140964.1:47392922-47435422 GCF_056783735.1 Eptatretus burgeri
GGTTGTTAGATGGCTTGTGAGATGTAATAACCTAACTAAAAGAAATTGCAACGCACGCCTTTGATTCACCCACTAGACAAAAGGAAGGGGATCTGACTACACACATACTTAACGACATAACTGACTTTTGGGACATCTGTATGTTGAATGCAAATGGCTTCCTGATCCGTAACAATATATACCACAAGACGTAGCCCAGGATGATGATTATGCTGTTGGAGCAGAGAGGAGGGGATGGGGGGTGGAAGCAGGGAGCAGGATTCAGCGATCAGAAGAGCAGCATTAGCTTTACGACAAAGTCACCTGCAGCATTGCCACATCGGAGAAGGGTAAGATGATCCTTAACCACCTTACCTTGAACCCTGGAGCAGATCTTTCCTGCTTGTATATGAAGGTCTGAGATGGCATCCTCTTCCAGAATAATCCCATCTTGTCAGTGTTAAAAACCTGTCCAGCATAAATCCCTTCACCTCGATTAGTTCCACGAGCTGTGGTGGGTAGTTTTTCACAGCATCACCCCCAATTAATGTTACATGATGGAGGCTGAATCTTCTTTTGAATTTCTCAAACGAGCCCATGCTGGCATGGAACTTGTGGGTAGCCATCGTTGAACTGGAGTTTTCAGCCCTGGCTGTTTCGTGGAAACGGTAAATCCGCAATGATTTCTCCCACACCACTGGTCCACTCAAAGGCACTTTTTTCTGTGTTTGGTCCTCAATCCAAACATTGAGAGCTTTTTCCATCCTTTCAATATGAGGATCACGGGACTGGAATGAGAACGTTTGCGCTTTGCGCAGCTCTGGCGGAAACACTTGTATGAATATTTGACTCACTTTTATGGATACACCTCACAATCAATTCATTGATCCCTTAATGGTGGCCCACAGATGCGGCAATTTCACCTCTTGCCAACCTATCTAACAACTGAATTTTTTCGCACATCATTATAGCCATTCTCTGCCTTTTGGCACAACTGATTTTGTCCATCGTTTTACATTTGGGCTTATTTAAACCGGTGCATGAGAAACAACAAAAGGCTCGTAATGGGAGGTAATCGTACACGCGGATGCAAACAATTACTCATCTCAGCTCAACAACCGCGATTGTCCAGAATGAAATCCCACGATAACTAAATCAGAGCACAATAGGTTGCCCTCGATTGGTCGAATCCCGCGATATCTGAGGGTTTACTATATATTGATATATCGCATGAGAGGGCGTGGCATGTGAGGGGGTGAAGAAGAGGCTGCCTATATAGCTATGTACAATCCTGATTGATGTTTTATTTTATGGTGATCAATAAAGGCTGCATCTCCTAAGCTGTGACTCTTCGTTATGTTATTACAATGTATATGGGTGATGTATGAGATTGCTTCAAGAGATCAAAACTTTCGTATTTTTAGCGATCTTTAAAATTATTATTTTATTAAAATTGAAGTATATACGTATTTTAAAACTCTGGGGTATCATATTCTATGAACTCTTGTTTATTTCTGATTCTGATGTATCAAACTCTGTTATAAAGTGTCAGTGCTGCTGAAGCAGTTTCATGGCAAGTTTTTCACTCTGTGGCTTGCCATTGCCTTCCCAGCAGTTGTTCATGGTAGGAATTTGGAATTTTTTCAGGGTGCCGGCGATAGCTCACCTACTCTTCATGAAGGACACGATGGGTTCTTTAAGTCCACTAACTGATGTCGGCAGACGGGACGCCCAGTTTAACGTCGATCCGAGGGATGGCGCACACATTGATGAATCACTCTGCCTGTGAAACACCAGGATGACAATTTATAGCTGGGTCGAGATTCGAACACAGGCTAGACAGCTTAGGGATGAGTGTGTATAGCTCTAGGCCTTAAATATCATACTTTGTACTGCCATCCTAGGGCCTGGGTGCATCATGGTGGTGATTGACCATAGTTAATGTTCTTCATCAGGCAAAATGTTGAAATTTGTCAAGGTACTGATTTGGTGGCCTACTTTATGGAAAGATAATTTGGGTTTTCTTTTTAGTTGCCATATTGGACATCCGGCATAATACCACCAATAGACAGCGCTTTCATCCAATATATCGGACAGCTGTTTTGGTGGGATTTAGTTCCACCGGGAGTAAAAACCCTTATCTGAACAGCGCATGAATAAGTGCTTTTGCTGAACCAACTTGCTGTCAATACTTAATACAAATTCAAAATGAACCTTTCTGCCTGACTTTAACTTTTGTTCATGTGCATGCAATTTCTTCTGCTTTTTTTCATACTCATGAATCACTCCGGTAAGAGTTATGTGGGCGAGAAATGACAGGCATACAAGCGGCAGACGCACACGTTACCAGCTGCAGGATACAGTATTTTGAACATATATGTGTACGTGTGTGTGTGTGTGTATATATATATATATATATATATATATATATATGTATATATATATATATATATATATATATATATATATTTGCATAACGCTGGCATAAAAGATAGTGACATTGGTGGTCTAACCGACATTCAATATTGGCTTTGATCTATAGCTGATATGATGGATCGGTGTGCAGGTGACAAAGCAGGTGTTGGTTCTTCAGCCTTTAGCATTATCTATTCTTCGATTGGCTATTAAATATATTTAATTTGTTCACTTGTGCTGGCCTTGAGCATTTAACACTGCACTTTAACAATGTGTATTGTGTACTGTACTAGTTTACAGAGCAATAGGTCAGGTCCTGCCATCAGAATACATTGATTTGTTTTGAATGTCAAAATGCGATGCGTCCGGTTTTGTAATGTTCAGCATGGTTTGAAAACTGTGAACCTTTATCATTGGTATCAATCATAAAGATGAGAATTTAATGCCTCTGGATAAAATATAAATGGAAACCTCATTCTCAAATATACTTCCTTGGCTGATCCTGCTGTCTGCCGTCATGCTCGTTTAGATCATGGATAGCTTTCAACTTTCAGTCATCCTCACCATCTTCATTTCTATTGGTACATATTCTTACTAGTTCTTTAATGCCCCCATTTATTCTCCTCTTCTTGCTTCTTGTGGCCTTGGCTGGGGAATGGTTTTGTCCCATGTCTTTCACAAACCGGCTGGCCAGACCTGAGGTTTTCACTGAAGGCGATTGGAGCAGGAATTGGTCATTTGTTCAGAGTGCCGGCGATACCTTCTCTTCGCGAAAGAGACCGAGGCATTAACGTCCACCAAGAACGAGTGTTGACATTCAGGACCTCCGGCTTAACATCCTTCCAATGGACAGTGCACACATTGATGCATTGACCTGTATGTGAAACACCAGGATGGTAGTTTGTAGTTTGGTCGGGATTCTAACGCAGGCTTGACAGCTCAAAGCTGAGTCCTTAAGCTCGAGGCTATCCTAACAGCCATCGGAGGCAAGTAATCCTCATGATTTTAAAAACTTTCAGCATTACCTCATGTTTATGTACTCTATTATTCTTTATTTATGACTTCCCACCATCTTCATACTTTGTCACATGATTAACCATTTTTGTCGGATCCCAAAAGTTTATTTTAATCACAAAAATTTCACGATTGCCTTGTTTTACCGCTTAAATCTATATTCCGTCACAGTCACCCATACAATGAAATCTTTATGAACTGTTTCTTGTTAACATAGCCTCTTCGTTATTACCCTCAGATTACCTTAGGTAATCTGATTACCCTCAAAAAAATGTTTGAATTATTTTATTCCCTTAAAATAGTCAACACTTTTAGTCGAATCCCCTCCATTGTACTGCGGACTTGAATGAAATGCCAGAAGTGGACCAGAACATCCCTTCGAACACCTTTTCACTGGAACACCATTGGGTTTTAAATCAAGCACGTCACGATGTATGAGATGTTTACCTCTACCACTTAAGGTAGACGTAGAGATTATGTTTTCACCACTGTTTGTTACTTGGCTAAAAACATTTTTGCCAAGTATGTTGGTCTGTAACGTTTGTCTGTTGGGTCGCTGAAATAGGTGACCCTTATTGTCAGTAATTCTGCCTGTTTGTTGGGTCGCCGAAATAGGTGACCCTTATTGTCAGTAATTCTGTCTTTGTATGGATGTTTGTTCGTTTGTCATCAGCATAATTGGTAGTAAACGTGGGTGGATTTTGACCAAACTCGGGTGGTAGGTACATCTTATGACCGAGTGCTTTGGAAATTGTGATGGTTGCTTGGGACGCTTTAGTTCCCTAGCAACAACCGAAAAACCTTCAAAATCGGTACCGTTCACGCGAAATCAATTCTGAAAGCCATTATCCCACGTAGGGTTATGAAATTTATGGTTATGAAACAGGTGATGCTCTATCAAATATATTCCGGTTTTTGTGATATATGGAATACTTTACCCGCAGTGCCCCCTACAATTGAGGTATGCGTGAAAATTGGTGAAAATTGAAGGCCCCCTAGCGACCAGGTGAGTGCATCGATACGAATTAAACTTTGCAGGTTCATGGTACTCAATGAGTACTACAACTTTGCCTCAGAACATATTGACCGATTTTGCTTAGGTCAAGGGTCAAAGGTCAATTAGTGAAAAAATTGATCATATGTGAGAGCTGGAGGTGCCTTCGCGCCAAATGCTACTCCTCCTCGGGTTATGGTCGGATGGTCATGAAAATTCACACTTATCGTCTGGAATACATTGTGCGCAAACGATCGAGCCGGATTTTCGATTTAGATCTTTGTTCACCCACAGCACCACCTCAAACTTTGGGGATTTCCGATTTCAAACCGCATTTTCGGTACTTTTCATTCAAATGGATACCGAGTAGTTATCAGTAGATGGAACTGGATGAGATTTGATATGCATAATCTTAAGGTGATTCCATATCCACTATATGACATCCATTTTGCTCTATATCTTATGGTTTCCATGCTCGGCGACCCATCGCCGCCTACCGGCTTGTTACTTTATCTTTAGATTTCGTAAGTATATTGATGCCTTCCGTTTCTGTTTGTTTGTTTGTTTGTTTGTAGGCACGATAACTCGAGAACGGAGGAAGCTACCAATGTCAAATTACACCACGTGATTCAGGAAGGTGATGGCTAGTGCTGATTAGATTTTGGTCAAAATCGGTCAAAGGTCAAGGTCACAGTGAGGTCAAATATTCGATTTTTGATGGTTTGGTACAGATAACTCGAGAACGGAAGAAGCTACCAATGTCAAATTACACCACGTGATTCAGGAAGGTGATGGCTCGTGCTGATTAGATTTGGTCAAAATCGGTCAAAGGTCAAGATCACAGTGAGGTCAAACATCCAAAAAATGATAACTCGAGAACGGAAGAAGCTACCAATGTACACCACGTGATTCAGGAGGGTGGTGGCGAGCGCTGATTATATTTTGGTTAAAATCGGTCAAAGGTCAAGGTCACAGTGAGGTCAAACATCCAAAACATTCGAATTTTGATGGTTTGCTACAGAATCATCGCAGAAACTTCTGGTTTGCGTCGCTACCTTCTCCAGAGACAGCTTTTATTTGACAAGGTCAGAGGTCAAGTTGACGATTTCATAAGTACCAGTCTATGACTGCTTGTTTGTTTGTTTGTTTGTTTGTCTGTTTGTCGCACGATTTTTGACCACAGTTTTGAAGCAATCGTTTTGAATATTTTTGTATGTGCAGGTGACAAGGATGGCAACGCTAAATTTTGGTGAAGATCCAAATCTGAGGATTTTTTCAGTGATTCTTCACCATTGAGAGATGGGGGGGAAAAAACGATATGTAGCACAATATCTCAAAATGTTATGAATGTGTTCACACAAAACTTGGTGGACAAGTTGGGAGCACCACAAGGAAGAATTGGTTCAATTTTGCTGAAGATCTGAATCTAGATCTGGATACGATGATTATTTAATTTTTAGCTGATTCTTCACCATTGAGAGATGGGGCTAAAACGATATTGCATGATATCTCCAAAAGTTGAGGACGGACTCAGATGAAACTTGGTAGACATGTTGGGTTTGCGACGAGGACTAAATGTTTTGATTTTAGTGAAAATCTGAATCCAGATCCAGATTCGAGAATTTTTCAGGTGATTCTTCACCATTGAGAGATGGGGCCAAAAACTATATAGAGCATGTTATCTCCAAAAGTCGTGGACGACATGGAACAAAACGATGTGGAAGAGTTGGTTCGGTGATCATAACAAGCCATTCGATTTTGGTTAAGGTCCGGAATCAGATCCGACCTATCGGTGGCATACAAAATGTAAACTATTCAGCCTGGCGGAGGTATGTTCTCTACGGAATGCTGTTCCATTTCGCCAAGTTGTCATTCTATGAGTGATTTTTCATTTGTCTGTTTGTCTGTGAGCAGGATATCTCAAACAGTTATGGATGGATTCAGACAAAACTTAGTGGACATGTTGGATGTGTGACAAGGACGAATTGATTTGATTTTGGTGAAGATCCAGATCCAGATAAAATACTTTTCAATGTGATTCTTCACCATTTGAGAGATGTGCCCAAAATCAATGTATGGCATGATATTTCAAAAAGTACTGGTCAGATTATGAGAAAACTCGGTGGATGAGATTGCATGATATCGAGGTGAGAAGAACAAGCCGATTCAATTTTGGTTCAGGTCCAGATTCAGATCCGGCTGATCAGTGGGATACAAAATGTAAACTGTTCAGCCTGGTGGAGGTATGTGCTCCACCGAGTGCTGCTCGAGTTACCTCCACCACTGAGGGTGAACCATCCTTCCATGAGGACCACACTCTGTGCAGAGCATTGCTGCTGCCTAAGCAGTCTCCTTGGCTAATGGGTACAATCCTGGACTGGTCACAAATCCGACACGGGATACCAGTAAGCTGGCACTCATTTTGCCGACCTCGGAAGGATGACAGGCAGAGTCAACCCCACCTGGTATTAATTCAACAGCCGAGCAGGATTTGAACTCGGGATCATAAAATCCCAAGCCCACCACCCGAACCATTAAGCCAACACCAGGCATACTGACGGTGAAGGAGGTTATGTTTTCACTCCTTTCTGTCTGTTCGTTACTTGCAAAATCGAGGATTTTTCAAGTATATTGGTCAATCGATTTCGTTATTCTGTCTGTCTGTCTTGTCTGTTTGTCTGTCTGATTATTGCCTACAGGTCGCAATTTTAAACCGATCTTCACGAAACTTCATCACGTGGTGGAATTTGCCATGAGGAAGAAGCCTATTGTTTTTGAGGTCAAAAGGTCAACATAGGCATATTTCTAAAATCCTCAATTTTCATCCGATTGACTTGAAATTTTAAGAGGCTTTGCATATCAGGTCACTGAATTCAACTACCCAATTGTTTTTGTCAACATAGGCCGAATTCCTACAATTGTCAATTTTCATCCGATTCACTTGAAATATGAACAGTTGCATATTAGGTCACTGAATTCAACCAGCTAATTATTTTGAGCTCAACATAGACCAAAAGGTCAACATAGGCCCAAGGTCAACAACTAAGATGGTTTTTCTGAAATACTCAATTTTCATCCGATTGACTTGAAATTTGAAGAGGATCTATATTTCAGGTCATTGAATTCAACCAGCCAATTATGTTTGAGGTCAAGTTTTCTTTGTGGATTTTGCAAGTGTCGTGCTGTGCTCGACATCTTCTTCTTCTTTGTTTGTCTGTTTGTGTGCAGGATATCTCAAAAAGTTGTTGACGGATTCGGATGAAATTTGGTGGGCAGGTTGGGTGTGTGACAAGAACGAACTGATTAGATTTTGGTGAAGTTCCAGATCTGGCTACCAGAATTTTTAAGTGATTCTTCACCATTGAGAGATACGGCCAAAAACAATACATCGAATGAAATTTCAAAAACATATTGGGCCAGATATGTTCTCGTGGATCAGGCATTGCATGGCGGAGGTATGCGCTCTACCGAGTGCCCTTCTAGTTTATTTTGTTTTCAGCTCTTCTATAAATATATCGTATCCAGAGATAGATATTACGTTCCCGAGAATGCAATCTGATTAGCGGCTCCTCGTCTTAATTGTTCATGACTATATCTCCTGGAATATCTTTATTTTCCCAATCTTTCACTCCGAGTGAGGCTGGAATTGACTTTTTCCAAGAGGCGATAAATATAATAGAACTAGAGGCTGGAGGAGGAATGGCACACACATACACATCACTTATACAAAGCTGGAATCGATGCCTGCTTGGATATAAAAATTGCTCAATCAATAATAATTTAATTTTTATCCTGACTAAACCTCTTCAGATCCACTTCAACAATAAATGCCCTTTTCCTTTCCAGAATCCATAACTCCACGTATTGTAATCAAGCAATTTTGTGTTTCACATCTTATTTGGAGAGTTTTTTTTTTGGTTTGTTTTATTGTTTATTTCTTTTTTGTTTTGTTTATTTTAATATTGTTTATTTGTTTATTTCTTTTTCGATTCTTACTTTGTGCATTTCTGTTTGGGTTTGCAATTTTTTTTTTCTTTTGTTTCAAGCTCTCGTTTTCTCTTATTGCCCATATTTTTTGGCGTCAAATGCTCGTCATTTTGTTTAACATTTCATCATGCGAGTGCCGACTTTCTCCCAAATGTGCGATACTACAGCGTTAAGGGCCTGGCAGGATAATACCAATAATAATAATTAATAACAATATGAATTTCCTTCCAAGAAACTTTGATGCAGGAGGAGTCCAAAAGGCCCAACAAAGCCTCCGCTATTATTCCCAATCTATGGTTGTTTGTCCATGCTCTATCCTTTTTAAATGCTGAGCATCAAGCAAGGAAGGAGCACGTATCATTGTTTTTAAGTCTTTGGTATGACTCGGCCAGGATTCGCACTACTGACCTCCCAGACTCTGAGCAGACGCTCTGACTATTACACCACCGAGTCTGGTGAAAGGATGGCCTTGAGGTAAGCCCACTCACCTCGAAGCTGTCTCTCCTGGGCTTGAATCCCATCCCAACTGTAAACTGTAATCCCAGTGTTTCACAGGCAGGGTGATTCATCAATGTGTGTTCCGTCCCTCGGATGGATGTTAAACTGGACGTCCCATCAGCCAATAACATAAGTTGCGGGACATTAAAGATTCCATGGTGTCCTTCCTGAAGAGTAGCTGAGCTATTGATTACAAATTCCTGCCATATCTACTCCTGGGAAGGCAATGGAAACACACCCAGGGGATAACCCTTGCCAAGAAACTGCTTCGGCATCACCGACGCTCTGTAGCAGAGTATGGGACATCAGAATAATACATATATATATATATATATATATATATATATATATATATATATATATATATATATATACACACACACACACACACACACACACACACACACACACACACACACACACACACACACACACACACACACACACACACACACACACACACACACACACACGTCATCTAATAACATCCCCTGTGTCAACAACATCAGTACATGAAGTTGAAGCAAATGTTTTAAAAAAACGTCACACTTGCTTAATTGTACAGTACTTAAAATAGCTTTAGGCGGGTACACTTATTTCATTTCATTTCTGCATGAGAGAGATGATGGAGTAGATGCAGGGCGGTGTGATAATGATTTGGCAATGGGTTCTGAATGCTCAGTGATAAGTTGTGATTGTTGGTGGTGGCTCGTCGTTGTGTCCTGAAGGCTCGGCATTGTCATGGATGATTAGAGTTGTAAATACTCAGCGGTGAGTTGTGGAGGTTCGATGATGGTTGTGAAAGCTTGGCAGGATGATAATGACCTGGCAATAGATCGAGGATACTTGGTAATGGGAGTGGTCTCGGTGCTTGGTCTTGAAGGCTCAGTAGTGATTTCTGAAGGCTCAACAGTGAGTCCTGAAGTCTTGTCTTTGGGGCTCGGCTTTGTGTTGTGAAGGTTTGATGATTAGTTTAAGAGGTTTGGTGATGGGTTGTGAAGACTTGGCAGTGGAAAATGGCTTGACAATAGGTCGTGGAGGCTCGGTGGTGGGGAGTGGACACTCAGCATTAGAGGGGCTCACCGTTGGGCCCTGAAGGCTCTGCAGTGAGCCCTGAAGGCTCGGCCGTGAGTTCCGAAGGCTTGCGGTGAGTCCTGAAGGTTCGGAGCGAGTCCTGGAGGCTCGGTAATGGTTTGTGTTGGCTTGGCGCTGGGACAATGCTTTTGCAATAGGTTGTGGAGGCTCAATTGTGGATTGCAGAGGCTTTGCAATTGCTTATGAAGGCTCAGCAATCAGACAATGGCTTGTTGATAGGTTGTTGTGGCTCATCGGTGGGTTGTGAAAGCTGGACAGGGCACATGTTGTGGCTGCTCAACAATGAGTCATGAAAATTTGGCAGTGAGATAATGTCTTTTCAATATGTTGTTGAGACTAGGTATTGGGGAGTAATGATAATGATGGGTCGCTGTTCCCTTTTTTTGGTGAATGGTTGTGATTTTCAGCTGTGTGTCACCTGTACCACATTTCTAGTCGTAGCAGAGATTGTTACCCTTAAGGCCCGTATATTTAACCTATAAGAATCAAATTTGGCTTGCAGTTCATATAAATGTAAATTGTCTCATTTGACTTAAAAAGAAAACACTGATTTTCTCTGCATGCAAATCGAGACAACTGGGTGTAAATGATTGGCAATCGTTTCAATGTTAGATTTTCTTAAATTGCTTTTGCCAATTAGGCACTACTTCCTTTGTTTTCCTGAGATATGTGTGCATAAAGAAGGTTGAACTTTGACCCTGCCAGGCCCCTTCCCCAGCCTTTTCTCTTCCAATTTGCTCCATTATATGCCTTGTCCCTCCTAATAAATGTACACCTCCTATTTCAGTGTTAACTGCTGAGCAGGTGAAAAAAAAAATGTTGTAGTTTTTCAACATTGAGCTCAGACATAATTTTGGGGATTGACCCCATGTTGTTTTTTTTTCTTCTTCTTCTTCATTTATGTGTCTCGAAGATGACTGCCTGTCGAGCAATAATTGTCCATCAAAACGCTATTCTTCTGTCTTTTTGACACGTGGGAACAGTGTACTCGTGTTCAATGGCAATCCTACTGAGAAGCGGAACATCCAAGCAAAAGCGCAGGTCCATTGATTGAGCTAAAGCCACTCTCATCCAGACCTTTAAAAAAAAATAACGAGGTCTTCTTTCCACGGTCCGTGTAATTACTGAGCTTATTGCACTTCTCCTTCACAGAACACTAAACTGTCAGAAAGCGCTCCTCGTATGTTGCTGTCGGGATGGAATTCACGTGAGGAGAACAGGCGGGAGTGCGAGCGATTACTTGAAGTGGAACCGTGCACAACAGAACGCAGACGCTGCGATTATGTGGACAAAGCAATAATCCATGTCCTTTTCAAACACGCTGAAGTTACAAATCAATTCAGCCTTTTAATTTTCCTTCCCGATTCAAAGCGCACTTAATTAAAAATGTGAATTGATCTGGGCACTGCAACCCTTGGATTGGGGTTGGGGTGGGGGAGGAAAGGGGGGCGATCGATATTTTAAATAAAAAAAAAGGCCTTGATTGTCCTGATGTTAGAGCCAGACCATTTCCGAAGTCTTCACGTGCCTTGTGTGCTCCTCACTGTCGTAATTTGTTCTTTGCCACTCTCTTTGAAATCCACCGTGGACCCCCATCTTTTGCCACCATCTTTTGCCACCATCTTGCAATCAAAATGCAAGTTGTCGAGTTTCGATCTGCCATACATCATTACCTAGAGCTACTTTAACGATAATTTTTTTTTAGTGTGTGTGTGTGTGTGTGTGTGTGTGTGTGTGTGTGTGTGTGTGTGTGTGTGTGTGTGTGTGTGTGTGTGTGTGTGTGTGTGTGTGTGTTTTCTATTTGTGGTTGTTGGTGGCGTGATTGTCTGGATTGCTCCAAGACAGAAATTATAGATTGCATCAACAAATTAACACCCACAATTCACAAAAACTGTTCAGACAATTCCGGAAACAGGTATCTCACCTTTCGAAGATGGCCTCTTGAAGCAGTGGGGTGGGCTTCAAGAGGCCATCTTGAAGAGGGGTGGAGGGGAATGGTGGACAATGTATTGGATTTCAGTTCCTACGGGCATTGCATGTTAAGTTTTGCCCACCATTATAAATGCATTCTCCTGAGACCGAAATAAGAATACTGCTGTTTCCATTTTTTTTTCTATTGCCTTTTTATGACCTTGACCTGAGATTGAAGTTCGGGAGT
Source organism: Eptatretus burgeri (assembly GCF_056783735.1). Taxonomy (NCBI): domain Eukaryota; kingdom Metazoa; phylum Chordata; class Myxini; order Myxiniformes; family Myxinidae; genus Eptatretus; species Eptatretus burgeri. The sequence continues at coordinate 47,405,063 of NC_140964.1, forward strand.
CAAGGAAAAATGGAGGAAGAACCAAATATTTCTGCTGCCACCAATATAGCAAGGCAAGAGACTACTTTCAAGCTCTGCTTCAATGCCAACAGTCATACAGCAGAAGACTTATAACAAAACCATTGTTAGACATTTATTCAAAATTTCTGACCTTCATTCACAAACTAGGGCAGTATGCCAAAGACAAGGTCAGGTGACAGATACCAAACTGAGCCAATAAACCTTCATGGCACCATACTTGCTGCAGTGAGACTTGTCATCATGGTCTTCTCGAATGTGCCAGGGTATGCTTAGAGATAGAGAGCCCAAAAATTCAGAAATTACATGGTCGCCACTCCTCCATGGACAGTACCCCAAGTGTCCAAGCATCCTCTGTGCCTGGTCGAAGTGACACTCATTTCACACGTTTTTTGGCAGCTCCCTTCAAAAAGGAGATGACCTTGATCTTCTGCCAGGAGGACACTACGAGCCAATATATTCATGAGCTGTCTACCTTCATTGATGATGAGCAGCTTAGAAATGCACCAGGAGAGAGCAACAATGAAACATTTCATTCTTGATGGACCTGTCATCGGAGAAGTACCACTTGTCATGCTGGATGAAGCATGTTCAGCATTCACCGAAGAGAGGCAAGGAGGACACTGCATTGTCTCATTTAGCAGAAGAAACAAACATTGGCATTATTGCTTCAGACTTTGAGTTTATTTTCTTTGTGAGAAGTCTCTTCAACGGTGGTCCAGTCAGCATGGCAGAGTTATACATGACCACCAATAGTATCCTGCAGAAGAATGGCATTCACAGTCTGCAGTGTGAATGTGGCATGAAGAAGAAACTTATTTCCCAAATAGATGACATCCACTTCATGAATCCCAAATGCCGGAATGAGTCTGAATGAGTTTTGCTGCCATGGAAGAGGTAATGGCACAGAATGCTGAAATGGACATCCACCAGCTGCTTCAGAGTGCCTCCATCCTGCGAAAAGGCACACAAGACACCCATGGGAGTTTTGATGGAACTCTGAATTCTCAGTGATGCCGAAAGACATGTATCCAATGCTTTGTATTCTTTCATCAGATGGGTAATGTAGGGACCAACGCAGAGTCTCCAGACTGAAGTATGCTCATTGTTCAGCCACTATTCACCAAGATGTCCTCACCATCAGTCAAAACATCATGTACTCCTACAAGTCAACACACCAGGTCACATACAAACCAAAACATACGGATGCACCATTCCGCCATTGATTAGAATGGCCTCATCTACTTGCTGTTGGCATTGCAATGTACCAGTTCACCAGAAGTAAGAAGATTCCAGAATTCCTGCATGCCTTTGATCTGTCTGTAGACGACAGTCGAATAATCGGCTGGAGACACAACTGGCGACCTCCTTCATGGAAGCTACCAAACAACAGGGAACATTCCTGCCATCAACCATGCATATGGGTGAATTGGGCTGACAGGATGGCCTAAATGTATGCACACTCACCTCTTAGCTGTCTAGCCTGGGTTTGAATCCTGACTGTTATAAACTGCCATCCCGGTGTTTCACAGGCAGGGTGATTCATCAATGTGTGTGTGTTCCTCGGATGAATGTTAAACAGGCGTCCCGTCTGCCAATATTTGTTGATGGACGTTAAAGATCCCATGGTATCCTTTGTGAAGAGTAGACAAGCTATCGCCGGCACCGTGGCCAATTTCCAAATTATTGTCCTAACGAGCAGGGGGCATTGCATCATTGGCACAGCTGCGCCCTCAGCCGATGATGCTACCCCACAGCCTAATGCTATATTCGAGCAAAGAAGCAGATGGGAGCATTCATCTTCTATATGGTGAACAACAATTACTTCAATGAAGATTCATCCGATCTGAAATGGACACTCCATGTGACTGCCACTGCTCTTTACCAGCAGTGTGAACAGGCTGGAGACAGTCAGGAGAACACACAAAAACTGAGGCTACATGTCAAGGCCAGACACCACTCTGAAGAATCTGATGACTCGAAATTTTGTCCCCTGATTTGCACCAAACAGGCAGGTTCCAAAAGGTCCCACCTTTACGAGGTTCAAGACCGGTTCGGCCGAAGATGTTCTCAAGCTGTTCCATGCACAGGACTCTGTGTGCCTGCTTTCACGCACCATTGCATGCACGTATGAAGTTGATGACCTCCCATTCCTGAACACCACAATCCTGGAAGAGGAGGCCAACTTTGAAATGTGGTTTGCCCAAAAAAGATCTTAGCTGATAGTGACACCTGTGAGTTTGAATAACTGTATTTCTTCAAAAGGATTGTTGGGAAAGTAGAGAGGAGGGTTTGCCTCATGGTTCTTTCAGAGTGAGTTTGTGGCATTTGTCAGGATTGAAAGGTATATTCCAAGTGTTTTACCAGCTTGTGATTCTGTCCATGTTTGAAGAGCAGGAAGAGGCTGCTGCCTGCCTGTCTGAAGAAGGTGGGATGTCACAGCAGAGGGTAGAGTCATCAGCGAATAGATAAAACGGGATAAGGAGTGAAAATGAAGCATGTGAACTCAAAAACGTAGGCAGGAGAAACAACCCAACTGCCGCAGCCCTTCATGAGCAGGCCGGACTTTACCAGAGACATGAACTTGACAATTAAACACAAGATATGGTGTGGCACAGAAAAATGGGACGAAAATTTTACTAGCTAAACTCGTCGCGTTTTCATCCAAATTATTTTCCTCATAGCAGTGCCAGCTTGGAAGTCAAGCAAGCCACTTCTCTCTCCTCAGATTGTACAATAATTGAAGGGAAACAGATATGTGCACAAATAAATAGAGGCCTCGGGTGATGTCACCGTCACAAATGTGGAGATGGAAGAGGGTGCAGGGGAAAGGGATGAGGGGATGGAGGTACCTTTGCTTCCCATTTTGGTTGTCATCAGCTCTGTTTCCTAATTGAGGCCTGTCCTATCATAGAGAACTTTGCAGTTGCTTTTTCTCGGCATAAGGATCTCTCTAAAGTGCATTACATGGCTGGCTGGACGAGTACATTCCGTCGCTGTCTATCGATGTGTTCCTGAGAGAAAGTGTGGGCCTGGCGACTTGTATTTAGCCAAGGGCCAGTGAACTGTGTGGGCGTTAATCTGCTCTCTTGTGTCTCAGTCCCTTGACGATGGCGGTACTAACTTGCACACACCGAGCAGCTGGCATTCCCATTCGGGCTTCATGCTGCCAACAAACTGAGAACAAGAAGGTTATTAGAAATGGCTTTAAAGTGATGAATGGGTCCCTCAACCGAGCAGCGTGATGCGTTTCCCTTACTATTTCTCATATTGACTTTTGCTTTGCTTTGCCTTTTTAATCCCTCTGCAGCCCACAACAATTGTCAGCATAAGTTGTGAGATCTAAAGAGAGAAAATTGTTTTAACTTCTAAGATTGCACTTTCTCGCACTGCTTGTGGCCAGGAAGACAAACTACTTGCCATTAAGGTAATAGCGGTGGTAAAAATTGTGTTCAGCTTGATTCCAAAGTCCTTTCTGCAGGTCCCTGTTGAATTTCCTTCTTACAGGTTGCCTAATTACTGTAGAACTATCTTTATCTTCAACATCATGTATGCAACCTTCTTTTGGGGAGTTTCACTGAATTATCATACACCGGTACACCACCACAAGGAAATTAAGGAAACCACAATGTATTCATTGCTTTTACCTTCAGTATCCTGGAGGTATAGTTTCCTCGATCCATGACAGTAGTGGCTCAGGACAGTTGCCGTCCCCTGAAGACGTGCTGATCAACCTTACACTTGGCTCATATGATCATTTTTCTTTTCGCCAATGCTTAAGGCTCATTGGGGAGCTTCGACATGCCTTGCAGTACATGTAGGATGTATGCAGCATGAGGTGACATCGATGTACTCTTTACAGAAACGACTATAACAGTACTCGGTAGTGCGCCTACCTCCAGCAGGCTGAACAGTTTACATTTTGTATCCCACTGATAGCCTGGATCTGCATCCGTACCTGAACCAAAATCGAATTGGCTTGTCTCTTTCTCCTTCTCTCTTTAATCTTGTCACCTACCCAACTCATCCACCAAGTTTTCTCATAACCCCTCTGCAACATTTTGAAATATCATGCTACATGTATCGTTTTTGGTCCTCCCTCTCAATGCTGAATAATCGCTGAAACAATCGGAGGGTGAGAAATATCGAGAAGGGGGAGATGAGAGATATCGATGGACAGATTCTTCTTCTTGTGTATAGCATATTCACTGCTTGGTAGCTATAATTTTGGGGGGCACGGCCCTGCTCCTATACCAGTACACTGGTACTCATTTCGACGACCTCAGAAGGATGACAAGCCGAGTCAACCCCACCTGGTGTTAATTCAGCAGCAAACGGGACTCAACTCAGGATCCTAAGATCCCCAGCCAGCCACCCTAATTGCTAAGCCAACACGGGGCAAAGATGAATAGATGTATCGAGTGTACAGTATGTGAAAATATAAATTAAACAACACCGTATGTATGTTGCACATGAAAGAGGAAGACAGGGAGGGAGATAAAGGAAGATAGAGGAAAAATATGACACACATATATATATATATATATATATATATATATATATATATATATATATATATATATATATATATATATATATATATATATATATATATATATATATATATATATATATATATATATATATATAGTCGATTGTGTGTATTTAAGTATAAATAAAAACGATGGAGTATCTATGTTTTACATGAAGTTAATTCACAGCTATTTCGTCTCCCTGGTCCATCTCTCTTCTCTCAATCTTCTCAGCCAGGAGATCATTTGTTGGGAAAGTGCAGTGTTTATTACAGCATTTCTTCCTTGACAGTAGCATTGACGTTTTACCCCCTTTCCTCTTTTCAGCTTGCAGATTAAAATCGATATCTCCCCAGTTGCGAAATTGACTGCTGGTGGCATCAGGATCTAAAAGAGATGGTCCATTTACCCAGAGGGGGAGTGAAACGAAGGCAATGCTAACACGCACAATCACAAAGTGCCTGGAAAAGGATGCGGAATTTGTAATGGCCTTTTCACTTGAACAATCCTCTCCGCTTTCATGGCATTACTTGAAGCGATGGAAACCGTTGATGGGATCAAAATGTCTTGCATGATCACGCTCGGGATGCAAATATAATATGAGAACAACATCGTTCAATCGCTCTGCCTCGTCCAGCCCATGGTATATTCACGTAAACATTTGCTGAAGGCTTGTTCAAATATCTTTTAACTCATCTATTGCATTTTCCCAGAAAATATCTTGCTCGAGGTGATGGCGGTGATCAACCGTCGTGTCGTGTCACCCTGTACTAATAAGAGGGCTTCACTTGGTTTCTCCAAATCCAGTTGGGAAATCGGGCAAACGCCCCTGAGGGGTCTTTTTGAATGAACTTCCTGCTAGATGGGGACCTGACACCCTCCTCCTGCAACACCTGTGTTAAGCCGCTGTTCAATAAGACCTTAATGTATTCGATGATTATCGGGTGAACGTTCAATAAACCAAGCTGCCTGTTCTTCCTTAGCTGTGTAAAATAAGGGTCATTGATTTATTTATTTTTAAAAGCTTTCTAATGTATTTTCCTTACTTCACTCTAAGTGTGTTTTTATATTATTTGGTTCTTTTTCCCATTATTATTCATTTTATTTCACAAGTTATACCCACTTTTCAGACTGCCTTGTTCGTTGTAGAGAGTACCGAATTTACCAGTCTGTGTTCACATGTCCTCGAGAGTAAGATGACCTCAAGGCGTGTGTTGTTGGTATAAAGCAGGATTTCGGCATCATTACTTGGCACAGCTTTCGATATCATGCCGCATCGGTGGTTTGCGTCCATGTCCTGCCACATGATGGAGGAAGTGGAAGAATGAGTGCATGTTTATGGCAGAAAGGCTGAATAAGAAGTGCCTCATCTCGAAGTGAGCCACAAAGCACCTGGAATAAGAAGCAGCATGGGAATGCTGCAAATTTGGTGTTTCTGCCATCGAGTTTAACGTTGCTCAAGCAACCATGACTGCAGTGCCCTTTCAGATGTGCTGCTGGTTTGAAATGCAGATGGTCCTTCGTGCTGGCGTTTGTGTGTGCCAGTTTATACAGGGTGGCATTTGATAACATGATGACATATTTACACTTGCGACTGAAAAGTATTCATCGATACTATAAAGCTGGATCGTTGTTTATTTGTTCACTAACTCCTTCATGTGTTTTTTTTGGCCGATGTTGACCAAACTTGACGTGTGCATTCAATGCCACACTGCTACCCATCCCCCACCCCTTCCCACCACACTCCTTCATCCCAACCCCGAAATGGCACAGCATCACGGTTTCCCAAGAATGTGTTATACGACGACTAAGGCTCAAAATGTCACTGAAAGTCATGATGGTATAATGCGCGTCTCTATAATCTGTCTCTGCAGGGCAAGGGGATTGAACAATGATGTTAAATGGACTCAGAGTGTCAAAAGATGAAATCCTCATAATTCCAACAAACTACAAAGAAAAAGCAGCCAATTAATAAGATGTAAAATGGGTGTGGTACAGTATTTGGTGATTGTGTTTGGAGGATTGCCACACCATGAAGTACCAGATACTTTTTGATCCTGTATCCCTCGTCATTGTATGGGAACATAGTACCTCATTGTAATGTCTTGCACGGGAACATTTCCGAGTAGTGCATGAAGTACGTAATGTAATCATCTCGTACAAACAATATTATTTGTAATGAAATGTCCTGCGCATCTTGTTCAACGTGACCATGAATCTCTTTGCCTTTTGCACTTCGTCCAACCGGCCGATAACATTAGTCGCCACTCCACAAGACAAAGTCCTCCTCAACTGAGTCTCGCAGTTCCACATCTTTCATCCTCAACTCCATGAGCCTGCCAGTTGCTGGTTTGCTTTTATGGTTTACTCCTGGCCAGGACTGCGACTCGTTGCAGTTCATGGAGCTTCCATCCTTTGTGGCACACACACCGATGGTAACCAAGGCACCTGGTACACACACAAGGGCTTTCCTTTTTACCTCTGTCACCAAAGGCTGACAGAGGTTATGTATTCCCTGTTTGTCTGTCTGTCTGTCTCTGTGAGCATGATATCTCAACAAGTCATGGAATGATTTGGACGAAACTTGATGGATGAGTTGCGTCGGTGACAACAACAAGCCAATTCGATTTTGGTTCAGGTCTTGATCCAGATCTGACGTGTCATTTGGGAGACAAAACATAAACTCTTCAGCCTGGCGGAGGTACACGTTCTCTACCGAGTGTCATTCTAGTTCATGTTCTGCAATGTCGAATTCCACATGGCTCTTATGACTCTAACGTCTCAATTTAACCTATGAGACATTGGTGCACCAGTCGCTCTTTCCACCTCTACGAAAGGTCACAATGTCAAATGGAAGAACTTCATGGTCGAAAATGCACTGAACTGTTTTTCCACAAAATCATCTTGATATGGTGCCAGTGTGTGCCGTTCATGATTACTGTCGACCAATCTGCACAGAGAAGGGAACCGTCATCGTTTCGTGGTGCACCCTCTCTCCTTAAGGAATTGGTCGCGACCCTTGCAGCAGATATTTAAATGCAGTGGAGGAGCACCGTGACTTCAAATGTGAGGTTGTGTTTGGTGCCATCTATATATGATGGATACAACATGGTGGGAAATCCCATGCCCCATTTTCTCTCCCACCTTCCCCACTTCCTTTCCCTCCCTATTCTCTCACATCCTCCACCCACATTTTCTCTGGTCTCTCACCCCTGGTACAGTATATGCAATGCGGTGAGATTTTTATTCACATTAGATCGAGATACCGACCCCCTTCTGTCGCGAAAGCACGCCACCTGTGCATGATCGTTTAATTCGTTAATGACCATGATCAGGTACAACCACCTGACTCATGCATCCACTTTTTGCATGGTAAGTATAGGTGAGTGCGTTATGAGTAAAACATAATTGTCAATTATTTTGCCTCCTTCGCTCCTGAAAGAGAGAAAGAAAAAAAACAACAAAAGAAACAGAAACTTACTAGTCCTACAGGTTTTGGTGAGGTGAAAGTAAAGCCCTTGTGTTAATGACCTTTTCTTTTGACGTCGTGATGTTAAAGTTTGCAAAGTGCTGCAAAGGTTGTTTTACAAGGCATTCGAGCGGATGTCACTCGGTCGTGCCCAGGGGTGCTTGTTTAGCCAAACGGAGTGCCCAAGGTCGTGTGGGTGGCACATCACGAATGGAGACCACGAGCTCCCGGATGGACCCGCGGGGCGGTTCGGACGATTCATCATCGGATGTTCATGCTTCCCAGAGCCACACGAGCCTGGAGCCCAAAGGGCGCATTCCGCGACTACAGCTACGGCTTTGTGTGTGGCGGGAACGCATAAAATGGCCTTTTAGGGGCTTTCTTTAAAAGTGGCGGAATCCAGTATGATTCCTCGTTAATAATTCCACAGTTGTCCTTTTTTTCGTTCTTTTTTTTCCATTTTTGCGAACTATGTGCTGTTTGCAAAGCATGTTTGTTCATCAATGGCAAGGCTTTTGTGGATCGCTTGTAAACTTTTGTTTCTCGTTTGCCATTTTTCAAACTTTGCTTTTTGTTTCGTCATTTGTCAGCCACTCACTTACTCTTTCTCATCCGTTTGTGAAACATATTGGTAGGAAATTCGAGTATTTCATTTAAATTGAGAAAGTAATCCCCATGATTGGGAACCTTGCTGGTTTGTGGTCAACTCTCAGACTACATGGAAGAGGTTGCTTGGGCACCCAATCAAGCAGAAAAACCAATAATATATTTGAGAATGCAATCTACAACTATTATGACTACTATTACTACTACTACTACTACCACTACTACTACTACTACTACTACTACTAATATTATCAATATGATTACTACTACCCTGACTATAACTATTACAATTATTATACTACTACTACTACTACAAGAATTATTTTTACGTTGACGACTACTACTACTACTACCACTACCTTTTTGATTTTGATGTGCCATACTTTTTACAGAGCGTTGATGCTGCCGAAGCATGTTCTTGGCAAGGGTTATATTGAGTGGTTTGCCATTGCCTTCCCATCCTTTTAAATGCTGAGTGTCAAACAAGGAAGCAGCACTTATCATTTTCAAAGTCTTTGGTTTCCCATTTTTGAAGACTCGAACGGGGATTGAACCACCGACCTCTCAGACTCAGAGCAGACCCTCCAACACCACTGGGTCTGCTACCTTAATGACCCCCAATTTATCCCACCTTTTTGTGCAGTTGGCAGAGGAATGCCTTGGCCCCCTAGTGTTTCACAAACTGGCAAGGCAGGTCTGACGTTCGACTGAATGGGATTTGCGTAAAAATTTCTAATCTGTTCAGGGTGTGAAGATAACTCTTCTACTCTTTGCAAAAGACAATGTGGGATCTTTAACATCCACCAACTAATGTGAACAGATGGGATAATCAGCTTCACATCCATCAGAGAGATGGCACACCTTGCGATGTAATCCCCTACCTGTGAAGCACCCATCCGACTGCATAATTGGGTCGGGAATTGAATCCAGATTGGACAGCTGAAAGGGAAATGTGCTACCTTTGCATCATCCTATAAGGAGAGTTTTAGAATACAATGGGAAGGGCACTCGGTAGAGCGCATACCTCCACCACGCACTGCCCGATCCACAAGAACATATCAGGCCCAATACATTTTTCAAATATCATGCTATGTATAGTTTTTAGCCCCATCTCTCAATGGTGAAGAATAACTTAAAAAAATTATCAGATCTGGATCCGGATCCGGATCTTCACCAAAATCTAATCAGTTCATCCTTGTCACCCACCAAACTTTCATCCGAATGAGTCCACAACTTTTTGAGATATCCTGCACACAAACAAATAGACAGAAAGGGGTGAAAACATAACCTCCTTCACCTTCGGTGGTGGAGGTAATAAATGAACTTTTTGTTTAAAGCCTGCATAAAATTCTGCTTTATATACAGTGGGGCTACACCTTCTTACTGCCATGTGGTTGGTCGTTCAAATGGGCCTCACTCAGTTCCTAAAGTGTTGACTCTTCATGCGGTGCCATCTAAGGTCACAATGATTGTGACAACTGAGTTGCGTAGATGTCTAAATGTAATTTACAATAATGAACTTGTAGAATAGAATGATACTTCTTGCATTTGTGCAAGCTAGTCAGCCTTTCATCTGGCATCTCCCTGAGGATCTCCTCCATAAAACACAAGGTAACTAACTCTTTCTCACACCACAGTTGTCCTTTGTTGTTGAGTACGCACATTGGAAAAGGCGAACCGAGTGCAGAAGCGATTGTGAATCTTTGTGTTTATTGTCAATTGACCAGACTGTAAGTCTTTGAGACAGTGAGCTAATGAAGCCCCTTCTGACATTGAATGGCAGGTGGAGATGATCTGAGAACGATTATAGCAGGATTCTGGTTTCTTTTCATGACCAACCTTCAAATGCTCCACTGCTGATTCCCCTGGAGATTTTAAATGGGTAGTAAGAGCCATCTACTCGTAGGGCTTGAGGAAGGCTGCGGCGGGTTGCTAATAGGTTCGGCACAGTTTTGTGGGTAAACCAGGACCATCAAAGGGCCCGAGGATTCTTTCGGTCTTGGTGGGTGTGCAACTTAAGTACCTCGCTCCATGATGCATTGTCAGCGCCACCGCTCTCCACGTCTGACGGCCTGCAACGGAAATTAACGGCAACCTTCGCAGCAAAAGGAGAGCTCGTTACAGTAGCTGAGCAGCTCGCCTACAGTCTGAAATGTTCTGACTTGCATAAGCCTTTTTCTTGTATTAACTTTGACCTCATGTAGTTGCATCAATGTCACAGTTGAGTCAGTTGCATTTATTTACTTATTTTGCATCAATGACTTGTCATAGTTACATCATGAGCTTTGGTGATATTCATTCTTCTGAACAAGGTGTTGAGTCCTAAATCAAATGGTATAATAAATTTGTTGTATTTTTGCTGTGCTTTGACATCAGACCATGTGCTTCAAACGTTGTCTTCCTTGAGTTGGATCTATATACACGCATCAAACAATACTCAGGGAAAAGCAGAATGACAAATGGGGCAAAGGGTCAATGGTCACAAGATGGGGCAAATGGAAAACAGTAGGCCCGTTACAACATACGGATGCTGACACGGGCTTCCTGGTGGAGGGGTGAGGAACTGTGCTGCACAGAGCAGAGTCGTCTTTTGAAGTGGAACAATGGATTTTCCAGTGACGAAGAGAGGTCATTGATTTAAAAAAAAAAAAAATTACTGGTCCCAAAATGGCTACCTTGAGGGACACCTGCCTGTAGAGGTGGATCATGGGAGAGGACTCTGTCCAGAGCAAACTGTTGTTGGCGAGGCGTGGGAAATCCGAAAGGTCGTCCAGGAAGGAACCCTGGATAGTATTAGCTGACTGTTTGAAAATTAGGGCAGGGTGCCAGACACAGTCAAACTCATGGGAGATGTCCAGTGAGATGGCCCTGACCTCTTGTTTGAGATTGAGAGAGTTGTGTAACGTGTTCCCTCGACCAATTACAAATCCTTAATCCGCTTATAACATTGTTCACAGTGCCTCAGGCTAAAGCTATCCCTGCATTATTAAATTATTACTTTGTTTCGTGGAAATACCAGTTGTACAAGATCCAAGCAAGGTGAGCCGGTCGGTATTGCCTGGTGTCGAATAACATTTAATTCGCATTTTGAAGCAGTGTTGTAACACAATGTTTGTTGCATGCAATATTCTCTGTGATATTATAGCAGGCTCCATTGCTCTGTGTTGCAGATATGGGAAAATAGTATCAACAAAGGCGATACTGGACAAAAATACAAATCAATGTAAAGGTAAGACTTCCTTCTTGTTTTTCTTCCCCTCTTCCTTCGTATCGCCTTGAAGCTTGCAGAAGAGGTTGCACATTTATTACATGAAGGACATTAGGATACAATAGACAGAATGCACTGTCCGCTGTTGCATCACTCGTGACATGCTCCATTTGACAGGTTTGACAATGAAATTCGCATTCTCAGGGACATTTCCACTTTCCGGTACTGACTCAGCGCTTCCCATTAATTTAAGCCCTTAATGCTTCCCTGGATAGGCACACTGCTTCTCATGTCCTCAAAGGCTGTGCGAGTGACATTGATGCAATCTCCATATACAGTCACGTCAGTCTTGGGGTCTCGTGACGAGGTTATCCAATTTTATTTTTTAATTTTTGTAAGCTCTTGTGCACCTTCTCCAGAGTTCCCCTCGATACTGACCTCACAAGCTGTCATTCCTGACCAACATCCACTCCGAGTCAATATTTTGAACAAATCAGCATAGCCTTTCCCAGTCACCTTGGTAACGCTACAGTTGTTTAAGCGACCAGAGGGCATTCGAGGGAAATGCAGGCCTGGTCGGTGTAAGCTGAGGCCCCGGGCAAGCAGCCAGGTATAGGAAATAGAAGCAGATGGACGCCTGAGGTGCAGCGAGAGGCTGCATTTCATTCCAAACCAGACGCCATTTTGTGTCATACTCGACCTCTGCCAAAATTTAAAATGTAATTTCTGGCAATGTATCTCCCCCCCCCCCGTTTTTCCCCTTTTTCCCCCAAAAACATGGAAAATTTGACTTTGTTCAGAAAAGGTACAGCTTGAATTTGTTCACATTCACTCGCATGGTAAAATTCCTTCCTTGACTGTGTTGGTCACGTGGTTTGTTTTGAAGGAAATCCTACTGTTGAGTGAAAACAATGTTAGACTCTCCCTTGATTCTTAAAGTATTCATCTCTGAGTTCACCACATTAACAACGCACAGTCTCGGTTCCTTGGTGATATTGGACCAAATGAAACGTTTCCGAGAACCTCGTAAAGGAAACACCACCAACACGCCGCGTGTTGCCCAAACTCATTTACTCGGGAATGTCAGACATTGCATTAGCATTCCCCATACAGTTATACCCTTAACCGTAAGCCTTTTTCGAGGCGATCAAAAAAATGTGTGGACTTCAGCAGCCCTGTTTCGAGCGATCATAAAATGATTTTGAGAAAGATAATTGATGCGCTCAGGAAATTTACAGTGGAGAAATAAGATTTTAATAATCCCCTATCTTCATATGAACTTCTTAGCTACAAACTTGGGATTTAACTGTGTTCGTAAGGCTCTACGGACTAGGTTTTATGAAGGAGCTTGAAGAGTTCTTCAACTCAGCTTGTGGAGGATATGAAACCACAAATAATTTGCCATCCACTTCGATTGCACTTTCTTTTTGTTTAGTTCATGAAACCCCCTTTGTTTGCAGCAGACGGCACACCTGGCAGCTGTTAAAGGTTTATACAATAAGGGTTGCACCATATTCCGTCGTGGGTTCCATTTTAAAATCATCACATGGAGATGTGGAAAGGTTCACTTGTAACTTAATTCAGTACATTGTTCTGAATAGTTGCGAATATTGCACCATATCCTCTTTTTGTGTTTTTTTTTTTACCCAATGTAAGTGGGTTTACTCCTCAGTTCGGTGACATAATCAGGATAGGGTGACGGACCAGGTGAGATGTATTGTTCGTCAAAAGTAAGGCATTCTGACATGAATGCATGCTTAATGTCAAACAAGCATTTGGTGCTTCTTCACAACCGGCTCGTCATTCTGTGCTTCTTCACATCGTCCCCGAGAATGTCAGGGCCCGATGTGAAGAAGCATCGAGTGACGTGCCAGTCTAAACAAACCGCAATTTGGACTCGTATTCGTAACCAATCTTTTTGATCCTCCGACGCAACATATTAACACCGACTGATTCATGTTCAGCAGGAATGAAATTGCTGAAAAAAAGAAAAATGTCTTGACATAATCTCATGGACAACGTTTTCATATTGGGAAAGCCGCTCCTATCCCCCACCCGACACCATCGATGCCATTGTAAGCTCATTTGCTGTGCAGTTTTCCTTGGGATAACTAATTGCCCACTTTTCATTTCACAGAGGCCATATCTACTTTGGACAGTGATGGATTCGAAATCACTTACAGCTATTATGTAAAAGGACGGAAGGATAAATAATAAATACATTAGGCTGCAATAAAATGATGAACGTGCCTGCGGGATAGTATTTTGTAGCATGATGCAATAAATATCGCATTTACAACCAGGCGTCTGACCCAGGGCTATTATGCCTTGTGCATGTTTGGAAGCATGCCATAACCCAATTTCAGCTCCATGAAAGTGACTGTGTGTTATTTGGACTTCTAAGTGTGTTCTGTTGCAGCATCTCAGGATGCACTTCTCCCATTAGTGTCGGCAGCCAGCCGCCTGAATGGTGTTTCTGAGGCTTTGGCATTATAAGCAGCTGAGAGATTTTTATTCTCGCCGAGAGTCAAGGCTGGGGGTCAACCAGCTGCAGGACTTAAAGCTACATCCAGTCATTGTGTTTGTCTGGGACAGAAAGTGTTTTTTTTTTGCGTGTGTTGAGGAAAGGGTGGAGGAGGGGGAATGGGGAGCACAAATAGTAAAGACTGTTTGCTTTTTCTTTGAGATGCAAATGCAAGGAATTTTTCATCAGCAATTTGTATGCCTGCTACAGGCTTGAATGCACAATGTTCTATGCTCACTGAAATGCTCTCAGATTTTGAGCCATGACATCTTGAAAGTGCGGCCACAGTCATTTCATTCTCGTCCATGCACAATGCCAACAGGTGCAATATACGCAACTTGTTGACACTTTTAACAAATGGTGAGAAACAGTCCCGGTTCTGTTACAGCAATGAAGTCGTGTTCCAAGAGAAAATGTACAAGAGAAAGGTTTTCCTCATTTGTAGTTTTATGGACTGTTTGCCTTGGGTGAGAGGGAATTTCGGAATGGTTCACGTGTTCACCTTGAGCTAAATACACAGTACTTGATCATGTTTGTTGAGAGTGAAGTAAAGTTTCCGTTCTGCCCTCAATGTTTGTACATGAAGAGATGTGTTGGAGGATGATTTTTAACACAACTTTCTACATCCATAATGTGAAAACGTCATTTCATTGTTGATCTGTGAATTGTGGTTGATATTTATATGTGATCTTTACAGTTTAGGTTTATTCTTTTCCTTTAGTGAGTTTCAATTTTTTCGACCTTCATTCTTTTTATTTTCTCTGCTGTCTCATTCTCTCAGTTCTTTTGTTTAGTCTACCAATGATGTCATTGTACATCCTGGTAGTTTTTGGCTGGCATTTAATCAGGATAACAGAAATATGCCATAAACTGTTTTGTCTTGGAGAAGATCTCTCGTTCTAATTTCTTCCCCCTTTAGGGTGTGTGTGTACACACACACGCACGCACACACACACACACACACAGTTATAATCCTGTTTGTATTTTGAAGAACTAAAAATTTTTGTTTTATATTTTTTGGAGGTGCCTAAAACACTTCCCCACACCCACAAAGACAAAGGAATGAGGTTCGAGATAACCTGATTCACATAGCGACAAATGCCTCTGCACCATCAACTGATTAAAAATATAGTATATCCAAAATATGTGTGTATGTATATATATATACACATACATAAGCAAATGCAACCTGTCACTTCACTGATGGGAATATTAAGGGGGGGTTGGGAAGAGGATAGCATGAGAGAGGGGAAGAAGGCAGCTTGAGGAGAGGGGAAGAAGGCAGCTTGAGGAGAGGGGAAGAAGGCAGCTTGAGGAGAGGGGAAGAAGGCAGCTTGAGGAGTGGGGAAGAAGGCAGCTTGAGGAGAGGGGAAGAAGGCAGCTTGAGGAGTGGGGAAGAAGGCAGCTTGAGGAGTGGGGAAGAAGGCAGCTTGAGGAGATGGGAAGAAGGCAGCTTGAGGAGAGGGGAAGAAGGCAGCTTGAGGAGTGGGGAAGAAGGCAGCTTGAGGAGAGGGGAAGAAGGCAGCTTGAGGAGAGGGGAAGAAGGCAGCTTGAGGAGTGGGGAAGAAGGCAGCTTGAGGAGATGGGAAGAAGGCAGCTTGAGGAGAGGGGAAGAAGGCAGCTTGAGGAGTGGGGAAGAAGGCAGCTTGAGGAGAGGGGAAGAAGGCAGCTTGAGGAGAGGGGAAGAAGGCAGCTTGAGGAGAGGGGAAGAAGGCAGTTTAAAGAGAGGGGAAGAAGGCAGTTTGAGGAGAGGGGAAGAAGGCAGTTTGAGGAGAGGGGAAGAAGGCAGTTTGGGGGGAGAGGAAGACGGCAGTTTGAGGAGAGGGGAAGAAGGCAGTTTGAGGAGAGGGGAAGAAGGCAGCATGAGGACAGGGGAAGAAGGCAGTGTTGAGGAGAGGGGAAGAAGGCAGTGTTGAGGAGAGGGGAAGAAGGCAGTTTGAGGAGAGGGGAAGAAGGCAGTTTGAGGAGAGGGGAAGAAGGCAGTTTGAGGGGAGAGGAAGAAGGCAGTGTTGAGGAGAGGGGAAGAAGGCAGTTTGAGGAGAGGGGAAGAAGGCAATTTGAGGGGAGGGGAAGAAGGCAATTTGAGGGGAGAGGAAAAAGGCAGTTTAAGGAGAGGGGAAGAAGGCAGTTTGAGGAGAGGGGAAGAAGGCAGTTTGAGGAGAGGGGAAGAAGGCAGTTTAAGGAGAGGGGAAGAAGGCAATTTGAGGGGAGAGGAAGAAGGCAGTTTAAGGAGAGGGGAAGAAGGCAGTTTGAGGAGAGGGGAAGAAGGCAGTTTGAGGAGAGGGGAAGAAGGCAGTTTGAGGAGAGGGGAAGAAGGCAGTTTGAGGAGAGGGGAAGAAGGCAGTTTGAGGAGAGGGGAAGAAGACAGTTTGAGGAGAGGGGAAGAAGGCAATTTGAGGGGAGGGGAAGAAGGCAGTTTGAGGAGAGGGAAAGAAGGCAATTTGAGGGGAGGGGAAGAAGGCAGTTTGAGGAGAGGGGAAGAAGGCAGTTTGAGGAGAGGGGAGGAAGGCAGTGTGTGGAGAGGGGAAGAAGGCAGTTTGAGGAGAGGGGAAGAAGGCAGTTTGAGGAGAGGGGAAGAAGGCAGTTTGAGGAGAGGGGAAGAAGGCAGTTTGAGGAGAGGGGAAGAAGGCAGTTTGAGGAGAGGGGAAGAAGGCAGTTTGAGGGGAGAGGAAGAAGGCAGTGTTGAGGAGAGGGGAAGAAGGCAGTTTGAGGAGAGGGGAAGAAGACAGTTTGAGGAGAGGGGAAGAAGGCAATTTGAGGGGAGGGGAAGAAGGCAGTTTGAGGAGAGGGGAAGAAGGCAGTTTGAGGAGAGGGGAAGAAGGCAGTTTGAGGAGAGGGGAAGAAGGCAGTTTGAGGAGAGGGGAAGAAGGCAATTTGAGGGGAGGGGAAGAAGGCAGTTTGAGGAGAGGGGAAGAAGGCAGTTTGAGGAGAGGGGAAGAAGGCAGTTTGAGGAGAGGGGAAGAAGGCAGTTTGAGCAGAGGGGAAGAAGGCAGTTTGAGGAGAGGGGAAGAAGGCAGTTTGAGGAGAGGGGAAGAAGGCAGTTTGAGGAGAGGGGAAGAAGGCAGTTTGAGGGGAGAGGAAGAAGGCAGTGTTGAGGAGAGGGGAAGAAGGCAGTGTTGAGGAGAGGGGAAGAAGGCAGTTTGAGGAGAGGGGAAGAAGGCAGTTTGAGGAGAGGGGAAGAAGGCAGTTTGAGGGGAGTGGAAGGAGGCAGCGTGAAGGGAGGGGGAGAAGGAAGTGGGGGGGGAGGGGGAGAAGGGGGCGTAAGGGGAGGGGAAGAAGGCAGCGTGAGGAGAGGGGAAGAAGGCAGCGTGAGGAGAGGGGAAGAAGGCAGCGTGAGGAGAGGGGAAGAAGGCACCTTGAGGAGAGGGGAAGAAGGCACCGTGAGGAGAGGGGAAGAAGGCAGCGTGGGGAGAGGGGAAGAAGGCAGCGTGGGGAGAGGGGAAGAAGGCAGCGTGGGGAGAGGGGAAGAAGGCAGCGTGGGGACAGGGGAAGAAGGCAGCGTGGGGAGAGGGGACGAAGGCAGCGTGGGGAGCGGGGAAGAAGGCAGCATGGGGAGAGGGGAAGAAGGCAGCGTGGGGAGAGGGGAACAAGGCAGCGTGGGGAGAGGGTAAGAAGGCAGCGTGGGGAGAGGGGAAGAAGGCAGCGTGGGGAGAGGGGAAGAAGGCAGCGTGGGGAGAGGGGAAGAAGCCAGCGTGGGGAGAGGGGAAGAAGGCAGCGTGGGGAGAGGGGAAGAAGGCAGCGTGGGGAGAGGGGAAGAAGGCAGCGTGGGGAGAGGGGAAGAAGGCAGCGTGGGGAGAGGGGAAGAAGGCAGCGTGGGGAGAGGGGAAGAAGGCAGCGTGGGGAGAGGGGAAGAAGGCAGCGTGGGGAGAGGCGAAGAAGGCAGCGTGGGGACAGGGGAAGAAGGCAGCGTGGGGAGAGGGGAAGAAGGCAGCGTTGGGAGAGGCGAAGAAGGCACCGTGGTGAGAGGGGAAGAAGGCAGCGTGGGGAGAGGGGAAGAAAGCAGTTTGACTAGAGGGAAAGAAGGCAGTGTGAGGAGAGGGAAAGAAGGCAGCGTAAGGAGAGGGGAAGAAGGCAGCATGAGGGGAAGGGAAGTAAGCAGCATGAGGGGAGGGGAAGTCAGCTGCATGAGGGGAGGGGAAGTAGGCAGTTTGAGGAGAGGGGAAGAAGGCAATTTGAGGGGAGAGGAAGAAGGCAGTTTGAGGAGAGAGGAAGAAGGCAGTTTGAGGAGAGGGGAAGAAGGCAATTTGAGGAGAGGGGAAGAAGGCAGTGTTGAGGGGAGAGGAAGAAGGCAGCGTGAGGAGAGGGGAAGAAGGCAGCATGAGGGGAAGGGAAGTAAGCAGCATGAGGGGAGGGGAAGTCAGCTGCATGAGGGGAGGGGAAGTAGGCAGTCTGAGGAGAGGGGAAGAAGGCAATTTGAGGGGAGAGGAAGAAGGCAGTTTGAGGAGAGAGGAAGAAGGCAGTTTGAGGAGAGGGGAAGAAGGCAATTTGAGGAGAGGGGAAGAAGGCAGTGTTGAGGGGAGAGGAAGAAGGCAGCGTGAGGGGAGGGGAAGAAGGCAGCGTGAGGAGAGGGAAAGAAGGCACCTTGAGGAGAGGGGAAGAAGGCACCGTGAGGAGAGGGGAAGAAGGCACCGTGAGGAGAGGGGAAGAAGGCACCGTGAGGAGAGGGGAAGAAGGCATCGTGAGGAGAGGGGAAGAAGGCAGCGTGGGGAGAGGGGAAGAAGGCAGCGTGGGGAGAGGGGAAGAAGGCAGCGTGGGGAGAGGGGAAGAAGGCAGCGTGGGGAGAGGGGAAGAAGGCAGCCTGGGGAGAGGGGAAGAAGGCAGCGTTGGGAGAGGCGAAGAAGGCACCGTGGTGAGAGGGGAAGAAGGCAGCGTGGGGAGAGGGGAAGAAAGCAGTTTGACTAGAGGGAAAGAAGGCAGTGTGAGGAGAGGGAAAGAAGGCGGCGTAAGGAGAGGGGAAGAAGGCAGCATGAGGGGAAGGGAAGTAAGCAGCATGAGGGGAGGGAAGTCAGCTGCATGAGGGGAGGGGAAGTAGGGAGTTTGAGGAGAGGGGAAGAAGGCAATTTGAGGGGAGAGGAAGGAGGCAGTTTGAGGAGAGAGGAAGAAGGCAGTTTGAGGAGAGGGGAGGAAGGCAATTTGAGGAGAGGGGAAGAAGGCAGTGTTGAGGGGAGAGGAAGAAGGCAGCGTGAGGAGAGGGGAAGAAGGCAGCATGAGGGGAAGGGAAGTAAGCAGCATGAGGGGAGGGGAAGTCAGCTGCATGAGGGGAGGGGAAGTAGGCAGTTTGAGGAGAGGGGAAGAAGGCAATTTGAGGGGAGAGGAAGAAGGCAGTTTGAGGAGAGAGGAAGAAGGCAGTTTGAGGAGAGGGGAAGAAGGCAATTTGAGGAGAGGGGAAGAAGGCAGTGTTGAGGGGAGAGGAAGAAGGCAGCGTGAGGGGAGGGGAAGAAGGCAGCGTGAGGAGAGGGAAAGAAGGCACCTTGAGGAGAGGGGAAGAAGGCACCGTGAGGAGAGGGGAAGAAGGCACCGTGAGGAGAGGGGAAGAAGGCACCGTGAGGAGAGGGGAAGAAGGCATCGTGAGGAGAGGGGAAGAAGGCATCGTGAGGGGAGGGGAAGAAGGCAGCGTGGGGAGAGGGGAAGAAGGCAGCGTGGGGAGAGGGGTAGAAGGCAGCGTGGGGAGAGGGGAAGAAGGCAGCGTGGGGAGAGGGGAAGAAGGCAGCGTGGGGAGAGGGGAAGAAGGCAGCGTGGGGAGAGGGGAAGAAGGCAGCGTGGGGAGAGGGGAAGAAGGCAGCGTGGGGAGAGGGGAAGAAGGCAGCGTGGGGAGAGGGGAAGAAGGCAGCGTGGGGAGAGGGGAAGAAGGCAGCGTGGGGAGAGGGGAAGAAGGCAGCGTGGGGAGAGGGGAAGAAGGCAGCGTGGGGAGAGGGGAAGAAGGCAGCGTGGGGAGAGGGGAAGAAGGCAGCGTGGGGAGAGGGGAAGAAGGCAGCGTGGGGAGAGGGGAAGAAGGCAGCGTGGGGAGAGGGGAAGAAGGCAGCGTGGGGTGAGGGGAAGAAGGCAACATGACGGGTGGGGAAGAAGGCAGCGTGGGGAGAGGGGAAGAAGGCAGCATGGGGAGAGGGGAAGAAGGCAGCGTGGGGAGAGGGGAAGAAGGCAGCGTGGGGAGAGGGGAAGAAGGCAGCGTGGGGAGAGGCGAAGAAGGCAGCGTGGGGAGAGGGGAAGAAGGCAGTGTGGGGAGAGGGGAAGAAAGCAGTTTGACTAGAGGGGAAGAAGGCAGTGTGAGGAGAGGGAAAGAAGGCAGCGTGAAGGGAGAGGAAGAAGGCAGCTTGAGGACAGGGGAAGAATGCAGCGTGAGGAGAGGGGAAGAAGGCAGCGTGAGGAGAGGGGAAGAAGGTAACGTGAGGAGAGGGGAAGAAGGCAACATGAGGGGAGGGGAAGATGGCAGCATGAGGGGAGGGGAAGAAGCCAGCGTAAGGAGAGGGGAAGAAGACAACATGATGGGTGGGGAAGAAGGCAGCATGAGGGGAAGGGAAGTAGGCAGCATGAGGGGAGGGGAAGTCAGCTGCATGAGGGGAGGGAAGTCAGCTGCATGAGGGGAGGAAGTAGGCAGCATGAGGGGAGGAGAAGTGGGCAGCATGAGGGGAGGGGAAGTAGGCAGCATGAGGGGAGGGGAAGTCGGCAGCATGAGGGGAGGGGAAGTCGGCAGCATGAGGGGAGGGAAGTCGGCAGCATGAGGGGAGGGAAGTCGGCAGCATGAGGGGAGGGGAAGTCGGCAGCATGAGGGGAGGGGAAGTCGGCAGCATGAGGGGAGGGAAGTCGGCAGCATGAGGGTAGGGGAAGTCGGCAGCATGAGGGGAGGGGAAGTCTGCAGCAAGAGGGGAGGTGTAGTAGGTAACATGAGGAGAATTGAAGTAGGCGGCATGAAGAGAAGGGAAGAAGCCAACATGAGGGGAGGGGAAGTTGGCAGCATGAGGGGAAGGGAAGAAGGCAACATGAGGGGAAGGGAAGCATTGCATGGGGGCAGGGGAAGTAGGCAGCATGAGGGGAGGGGAAGTCGGCAGCATGTGGGACGGGTAGGCTGTGTGAGGGAAGGGGAAGGTAGCGCAATGTGAGGGGAAGGAAGCATGAGTGGAGGGTAGGCAGTGTACCAGGGCATTACTGAGGTGATAAAACATGCCCAAACAGCAACGATTTCTTTTTGACCACAATGTTTCATGTAAAACCGGGTGGGAGTGTTTAAAAATTAAAACCCTTGCAATCTACCTGGCAAAGGCCTTCCTGTATGCATGCCCCAACACATACGCATTCCCCCAACTTGCTTGCATGCAAGCACAGAAAAGCCCCACCATGTCCGATCTCTGGATGTACTGTCTATGTACCTCTCCATTTTGAGCCACTGCCGACGATCAATATATTGCAGAAAGGATTAGTGTATTTATGTTAATATTGTGTAATGAAAGCAGATCGCACAAAACAGGAAAATATAACTGTGCATGTAATTGCCAGAAAAAAAGGACCCCTGTCGACTCATTCATCATGGATTGTAAAAGCATGTGATAGAGGACGGCGTTTTGCCAAATGAAGTTTCACTTTCTGTACATTCCTTATTCTTTTCTTCACTTAATATAATCGCCCGAACAGAAAAATAAACCAATGTCACCCGCAGGGTGACCCGTATCTTGCCAAAAGGTGACCACGTGTGACTTCTTTAAGGTCACACTGAGGTGAACAGAGCTGCTATCCACCAGGAGCGACTCCTTGAGGAATATCTGCCTAAGAGAGATTCCGATGAGAATCGTTCTACAGAGAAACCATGAAAAATATGCTTTTGCCTCATAGCGTCACCAAATGACCTCATAATGTCTCAAGCTTGACATACCCAGAAAGCACTCATCGAGGTGTTCAATTTGAGGTACTACACGATATGGTTCCTAAAACTTGAAAATTTGACCTTGGGGTCAAATATGTTTGACCTTAGGCGCTAACCATGAAGGTCAAGGCCAATCGCCGCCAAAAATTAATCAGCTGAGCGCCAGACCATGAACTATATTCCCATGAAGTTTGAAGACGATCCGATCAAAATTACTCAAAAAATAAGGGTTTCGTCGACTCCCCTGATTTGCGACAAAGTGACCTTGACCTTTGACCTTGACCTTCAAAATTTTGTGCACTGAAAGGGACCTCTATAGTCCTCTGATATGCGAAGTTACAAAAATTTCCAATGATAACTGTGCTCTGCAGAATTTTTTATACGTGATTACGG
Source organism: Eptatretus burgeri (assembly GCF_056783735.1). Lineage (NCBI taxonomy): Eukaryota > Metazoa > Chordata > Myxini > Myxiniformes > Myxinidae > Eptatretus > Eptatretus burgeri. The sequence goes on from NC_140964.1 coordinate 47,427,668, forward strand.
ACAAACAACAACAAAAAAAAAACATACAAGCTGACTAACATATCTTGCAAAAACTTCGTTTTGGCAAGATAATGAAAGGTTGTAAAACTTTCACAGCATAAACTCCGAACACTACAATGGCCTATTTGGTAATATAATGGGCTCCGTAGTTGGTGCATATCGTGGTTCAAGCCTGGTCAAACCTTTATTGTGACTTTTATGGGACCCACGCCATGGCTTAATGGTTAGCGCATCTGAGTACCCATCCTCATTCGATGTACCCACCGCCCAATCAACCTGCTTAGGTATATGAGGGAGTCACATGAGGTGACTTCAGCTATCGCGGGGGTGGTTTATCCTTGGTTTTCTCCCGGTTTTCCATCATATTAAGTAGTACGGAGTAAGAAATGGAGAATCCGTCGTCATATAAGCGAAATACCCTTGAGTATGGCGTTGAACACCAATCAAACAAAAAAACAATGACCGTTTAATGTTGAAAAAAAAAAAACCCTAACAAATCTGTGATCACCAAAGTCATGTCATTTATGCTAATAACCAACAAGCATGAATTTGCTTCACATCCTGGGTTAAAACTGCATGGCAATTATTAAACAAGGGAATAACCAGTGATGTCAGTTTGCAACATTGATTCGTTCTTTGCTCTTAAATTAAATAACACAGAAGCTTGGCAAATGCTGCATGCTTAATTTGATCGGCCAATGATCACTCTTCCTTTGACTGGAAAAGAAATCTATATGACAGTTATTAAACAGTCCACCAAAGTCTTGAAACTTTGTTTTTCATTTTCTTCAAAATTGACTTATCCTGACATCTCTGGTTTTCCCCTTGTGGTCTATATATATATATATATATATATATATATATATATATATATATATATATATATATATATATATATATATATATATATATATATATATATATATATATATATATATATATATATATATATATATATTGTTGTGGTTACCAGATTCGCAAACCACCATTCAGGTCCCTTAGGTGAGGTATCTCGGTAAGTGCATGTGTAGTTAGGCCCAAACCCGTTGTCTAGTGGGAATACATGTCATTTATACGTGCTGCGACTCTTCAGGATAGCCGTTTTTCTTTCACTATCTTTATTTTGGACCAACCGCCATGATCACAACCACAACATCAACCACCAACCACAACCACCGCTTCACCACAACCGCCACGACCTTCCCGTCACACCTCGCCACCGTAGCATCGCCACCGTTCTTGCCCCGCTGTGGGTACCGGTGTTGGACTCATGCAGAACGCGCGTCGAACAGCGTGTACAAAATCACGGATTTTCTGCTTCAAAAACGGATCAAAAACGACACACGCCCACTTTTTGCCGTCCAATCGGTGAACGAGGGGCGAATTGGCCCCGCCCCCAGGGCGATCGATATATGCAAATTTGTGGATCAAAAAGCCTTCACGCCCACTTTTTATCGGGCCAATGGGGAGCGAGTTGAAAGGTCAAAGGGAGGGGGTCAAAGGCGAAGTTACGGGGGGATAAAAGGACGGTGTTCGTCAGTCAGAAGAGAGTCGCAAAGGAGAGTCAGCAGAACGAGAACGAGGAGTCGGAACGAGAGAGTGAGCAGAACGAGAAGAGGAGAGTCGGAAGCAGAGGGACAAGACTTCGCGGGCGGTGGAGCTGCTCGTCGTGTGCGTTGGAGTCGGAACGGAGGGGACGGAGCTGTGGAAAGGCGGCGACACCAGACGAGGGGGTGCTCGCGTCGTGCAGGAAGCTGCACCCGAGGGAGGCCGACAGCGCGACCTGGCCGAGGTGGAGACGCTCGTCGCACATAATAAAGATCCTCTATACCCCGAGCATCAGCAACCCCCTCCTGTTTCCCCCCGCGCTGAGATAGTGCGACCAAGGGGGCCCCGTTCCCACCCCCTGCCAGGCACTGTCCACGAGGCCCGCGGGTTGCGGGGCCATCGCCGCTCCGCGTCTCATCACCAGACGGGTAGGCCCGACCCGGTCTCGGCCCCAGGCCTACCTCATTCTTGGGGTATTTCTTTTCCTTGGTTTTGGGTATGTGTTGTCGGCGCCGTCTGTGAAGTAGAATTGTATAAGTGTTGCCGTGTGCTCGGTAGTCGGTATTAGCTCTGCACTGTGTTTTCACTTTTATGTTTGCTTTTTGTGTAAATGGAATTGTGTTTTCTTTTTTTGTGTGCATTTGGTGGAATTGTATTTGTGTGCTTTCCGTTCGTCGCGAATAAATGTGCTTTATTGTTGAACTGTTCTCCCGCTTCGCTTCGTCTTTTCCTCCATTGAATCCCCATCTTGCTTCACGTAAAGGGTTGGTAGTGGGCTGAATACGCCCGATAATTAATCGAACCGTCGAGGTCGACGATAACACCGCTCGGTTATTCTGATAGTACGGAACGGGTCGCTTAAGTGGCCCGTGTCCGAAGTCGACCTGCGGCGAGGTGCGATCGCCCGGTCTACCCTCCGCGTGGGTACTTAGGTAGTTCGAATTTGGCGAGCAACCCTATCCCACGCGGGGGCTGATTGGCTCGATCGCGGTGAGACCGAAAGGTCCACCCGTGACTGGTTCCCGGCGTTAGTCCGAGAGGGTCACGACTGGATTGTCCGTCCGGTGGGCGACGTGCCGCGATTCGAGTTACGTGGCCGTTCGCACGCCGGCGGGCGCGAAAACCGCAACACTGGTGTCAGGAGTGGGATACAAATTCATCGCCCTCCTCGCGGCACTGGTATTGGAGAGCGGGACAACAGGCTCTCCTGTCTCCAGCGAAATTCACGGGAATCGGTCCAGGGGTGAGAGAAGCGACCCCCGATTCCCTCCAAATTACGAGCGAGTTAAATTAACCCTTCACGAGAAGCAAGATGGCGTCTCAAGGCGAGCGGGAGCCGGGGGTATTAGAAATGTATATGTGTAGTAATGTAGAGTCCATGGTCCAGGATGGAATCCCCGAGCAGGAAATGTTGATTGTGCAGGAACACGGACTCGCCCAACTGAACCCAGGGCCCGAGGTGGGTGCGGCAGCGGCCGCGGTGTATGACACCTCCCCCCCCCTCTCCACCAAGACCCTTCCCCAACCCTTGCCGAAACGGCTCAGCTGAGTGCATCCAACATGGCCCAGCTATGCGCCATGCTGGCGGCAATGAACAAACAAATGAATGAAGTGAAAACGACGATGGATACAAATACAAATGAAATGAAAGACATGAACGAAAAGATGGATACAAATACAAATGAAATGAAAAACGAAATGAACAAGCAAATGAATGAAGTGAAAACGACGATGGATGCGAATACACAGCAAATGAGGGAAGAAATGAAAGAGCTGCGGGGTGAGACGCAGAACATGGGCCGATGCCTGCAGGCGGGCATGAAGGCCGTTAGCAGGGAACTCGGAATGGCGACTCCACGTGTGGGAGCAAACGAGCTGGAAGGGGGTGCAACGGCTGACAGGCCCGCGGTGGAGGCGGGTAAGGAAAAAGTAATTCGGGAGAAAAGAGACGAGGTGAAAGTAATTGCGAGGGAGAGAAAAGAACAATTAATACGGAGAGCAAGGATGAGGTACGCGGAGATCGTGAAAGAGCAAGGAGTGAAAAACAGGGAAGGACGGGAGCGACTTAAAGAGAAAGCAAGGTTGACCTACATAAAGATAAGGGAAAGACGCCAGAAAGAAGCAGAGACCAATAAACACGATGAAGACGGGGTAAGTGACGCACACACACACACGGAGGTAGTGGAGGATAATGGGGGTGAGCTGGCGGACTGGGTAGAGACCCAGTGCGAGCACCTGGATGGCCTCCTCCAGGAACGAGGGGAGGGAGTCTGCCCCCTTGAGGTGAGTCACGACCAGGTGGGTTCGGTCGTGCTTTGCGAGTTCGAGGGGAGGAGTGCTGTGGACGGGTGCACGGAGAGCTTGGGGGGTATAGAGGCCCCGGAGACCCTTGTGGGGACACAAATCCCCAGTGTGGTTGTCCCTGTGTGTGTGGTGCAAGGTGTGAGTGCGGCACCGTGTGTGGAAGCGACCCCGTGTGTGAGTGGTGTGGTGGCGATGGTGCCAGAGTGCGTGCTTCCCAGCACGCCGGGTGTGGATGGGGCACCGTGTGTGAGTGAGGCCGTGTGTGTGAGTGAAACGGCCAGTATGAGTGAGGCACCACGTGTGAGTGGTGTGGTGGCGATGGTGCCGGAGTGCGTGCTTCCCAGCACGCCGTGTGTGGATGAGGCACCGCGGGTTAGTGCCCCCGCGTGTGTGGATGAAACGGCCAGTGTGGATGAGGCACAGCGGTTGAGTGCCCCCGCGTGTGTGAGTAGTATGGTTTGTGTGAGTAGTGAGGCACGCGTGAGTGAACGGCTGTGTGCAAGGGAGACCGTGTGTGTGAGAGAGCGGTATGTGAGGGAGATGTCGGTTGGCATGCGGGAGCACGCAGCCGCGTCTCCCGGTGTGAGTTTAATGGGGTGGACTGTGTGCGTCGTAACACGCAGGTATGCGTGTGTGGAATGGCGACGACGGCGACATGTAAAGAAAGAAAGCCGAGTAGCGGCTGTAGTTGTTTCGAGGACCGTGCCGGGTTCACCCAGCAGTGAGCACGCGGTTCGTGCTGTGCAACGCACGAGACCACCACTTGCTCGCTTGCGAGAGTGAAGTCCCGGTCCGGAAACGCACGCGGTGGATTTGCCGATCCCGCGGACGGACAAAGTTTAGGCAGGTAAACGGATTTGGACCGGACGGGTTCTCCACGCGATCGTGTGTGTAAGCTCCAACGGGCAAAGCACATGTGTTCGCGTGGGGAACCCCTCGAGACGTGGGGCTTGTGTTTTTTTTTTATGCGCACGGTGACGCCATGGCTGCACGTGGGGTTGGAATCCGGCAGGAGGGGTATCTCTGCCGGATGGTACCGTCCAAGGAGGGACGAGGAACACGTGCAGCTGCATGACGTCACGGGCAGGTGCAAAGTGCGCGAGCTCTGAGTTGCCGCGCTGGTGATGCGCATGGGAAAAGAAAAAGAAAGCAAGCCTCACTTTCGGGTGCACATGATTCCTGGGCAAGGGGTGGAAGACCCCCTTACCTGGGCACAGGATGAAAACTAGTTAGGGGGAAGGGTTAGCTTAGTTAGACCGACTTCATGGGGCAGGGGTAAGTCCTCATGGAGTCCGTGGAATGGATTAGGTAGAGGGATTTAGTGAGCTTTAGGTTGGGAAATAAAATGAGATGATTTGGAGACAGTGACAGAATTGTGAATGTGTAGAGGGGACGTAGTTTAGCTACGTAGTGTTAAAAGGAACGTGCTGTAGTTTAAGGGACGACGTGGGAGCACGAGTTAGTTAGGGGATGTAGTTAGAAGGATGGCAGAGTTCAGCGGTGTGTGTGTTGAAAAGTTGGTGAGTTGTGAGGCATGTGCTTGGTGAGTGAGTGAGGCCAGCGGGTCTGTGTGTGTGGAGTGAATGGGGAATGCATGGTGCGATGAGTGATTGGGGGGAGGAGTGACTCCCGCCCAAGGGACCCCCGGGGTCAGTGTAGAGTGAGTTAGGGGGTTAGTCAAATTGAAAAATGGAGGTTGTTTTGTTGTTGGTGTGAATGTAGGCTCGAAACCCGTTTGGAGGGGTGCAGGAGCCCTGTTGACGGGCTTGGGAGCGTGGCTGCGAAAGGTGAGTATCGCTGAGTGGGTACCCCGGGCACCAGGCTAGTCAGCCGCGGTAGGCCAAGGGCCCATGGGGGGCCGGGATAGAGTAGTGGGCACGGGTGCGCCTGCTTGGTGCGGGGGCCCGGGGCGCCATTAGCCGCGTGGGCAGTGTTGTGGGCACGGGTGACCCTCGGAAAGGGGCCCGGGAGGCCGGCCTGCCACGTGTGCGTTTCAGGGGAGGTGCCATGGGGGGCACTCCCCGGTGTTAGGGAGCTGGTAGGCTCGGAGGCAGTGTAGTGCCCGGGGGTGCCATAGCGGGAGAATCGGCAGAGGGTCGTGCCTGCCAAAGGGAGCCACGTGTCCCAGCCAGGAGACCGTGTGAGGGCACGGAGAGAAAATTGGGGGGCGAGGCCCGAAATTGTGAGGACACCAACACAGGCGACGGGAATCTGGGTTGTTAGAACCAATAGTTTAAGCGAGAGGCGCTTGTTGAAAGCCCGGGGTAGTTTAACAGTTAAATGGTTAGGGTAGATTAGGAGATGTACCCCTCCGCACCATCCATCCCCTCGCTGTCGTTGTGGGCCGCTGGACCCACTTGGTGTTAAGATCGCCGAACTCTGGGGAGGCCATTCTGAGGCTTCGTTGGGCCTCGACACAGGACGTTAGCTCTCCCTTATTCCCCTCCGGGAAGGGAACGTAGGGGTTGGGAGTAGGCTAGGTGACAGGATAGGGTAGCCGAACAAGGACGATAAAGGGGGTTAGGGGACGATTTATAGTGGGGGAGTAAGAATAAAAACAACAAAAAAATAAGTTGGGGCTAAATTGGTTTTTCACAAATTTAGGGAGTGGGTATGTACAGTGACAGGCAAAGGCGATAGGTTGGGAGGGAGACAGGTAGGTAGGTCCGAGCCCGCCTTCCGAGTGGCCAGCACCACCGCACTCCCTCCACCAACCTCCACTGAACGGCAAAGGCTGGCCACTTCATCGGCTGGCCGTGTTTTACTTCAAGGCGGAGGCCGCCCAACTTCATCGGCAGCTGTGTGCTACAAGGCCTGTGCCGGCCAATTCGTCTGCCGGCTGTGTTTGCCTGCAGCGGCCTTCTTCTGCGGGCTGTGTTTGCCTGCTGCCTTTGCCATGACATGCCCACTGCCCCTGTTCACCAGCCCCGTTCAATTTTTGCTTTGCCCCCCCCCCCTGTTCATTTCCATGTGCGCTAGGATCAAGGCAACAGTTTGCAAGCTGCGAGAACTGCCCTGTTGGCAGCTACAACACGGGCCTGCAGTGGCGGCCCGTGCACCGTGTTTGCGTTCACTGCATTCAGTTCAAACCGTTCATGCATCCATTCGTTGTGCTCATTGCGTGTGCCACTTGAGCTGGCACGGAGACTGCGTTTGTGCAGCCCATGCACCGTTGTGGTTCACTGCGTTCAGTTCAAAAGGGAAGGCCTTGGACTGCGTGTGAGCAGCCAGCCACGTTCCCTGTCACCTGCATTGTTTTGAGCCAGAGACTGCATGTGGGCAGCCTGGCTCCCTGCTAACTGCTTTTCTTTTGCAGAGTTCAGTGATCCTGGGCCATGGTTTAGTGTAAAATTTGAAAGTTAAGGTTAAGATGTACTGTAAATATGAGTGCGCCCCCGGCATGTCTGTCTAGCGCCGGCAATTTTATTTAAGTCGTCCGTGTGAGTGAGTTTGTTTAGGTAGTTACGCAGCCCTCAGGTTATTTATTTTTGGGACACGAATACCATGAATGTCGCACTCAGGGATCCGTAGGTAAAATGTACTAGGGGAAAACTACACATGATGGCACACGAAAATTTGACGACTCGGGACGAGTCTGTAAAAAGGGAAGGGGGTAGTGTTGTGGTTACCAGATTCGCAAACCACCATTCAGGTCCCTTAGGTGAGGTATCTCGGTAAGTGCATGTGTAGTTAGGCCCAAACCCGTTGTCTAGTGGGAATACATGTCATTTATACGTGCTGCGACTCTTCAGGATAGCCGTTTTTCTTTCACTATCTTTATTTTGGACCAACCGCCATGATCACAACCACAACATCAACCACCAACCACAACCACCGCTTCACCACAACCGCCACGACCTTCCCGTCACACCTCGCCACCGTAGCATCGCCACCGTTCTTGCC
>NC_140964.1:47447922-47460422 GCF_056783735.1 Eptatretus burgeri
GTCCATGTTGACGAAGTCCTGCCATTGGTCGGGATCCATTTGAAGAGGGTTGGCTAACTCGTCGTCGTCATTGCTCTCGACCCTTTCGCCTTCGCTTGCCGCTCCGATGAAAATTCCTCCTTTGCGCCAGCAGTTCACTATGTCGGTAGTCTTCACATCATTCCATGCTGCGTCCGTAAACAGCATAGCGTCGAGGATCGTTATCTTTTTCGCCAAGTCACTCGCTGTCATTGCTCCATCCTCGTTGTCAATCTCAGTGAGCACTTTTCGTAGCATGGCACGGCGGTCATGAGCTTTGAATGAACGGATAATTCCCTGATCTAACGGTTGAAGAACAGAGGTTGTGTTCGGCGGGAGAAATGCCACAGTAATGTTCGACAGTTGAAGTGATTGGGGATGTGCCGGACAGTTGTCGATGAGAAGCAACGCTTTCTGGTCGTGACGCCGAAGCTCGCGATTCCACTCATCGAGCCATTCAGTGAAGAGGAAACCTGTCATCCATGCGGAGGAATTGGCTCTGTAGCGAACTGGAATTGTTTTGAGGCCTTTGAAACACCGTGGATTCTTGATTTTACCAATACCGAAAGGAGGACGCTTAGCACCAGTCATCGAGCAGCAAAAAAGCACCGTGATTCTTTCCTTTGGCCTTTTCCCACCGCAGTGCTGATCTCCCTTGAAGAGGAACGTTCCGTCTGGTAAGGCCCGAAATACAACCCGGCTTCGTCAGCATTCCAGATCTCATCAGCCGGAGGACATCCGGAAACACGTGGTCAAGCCATTGTTGTTTCCCTCCTACGTCAGCTGCCACTGCCTCTCCGTGAAGTTTCTTGTGGACGATTCCATGTCTTTTCTTGAACCGGTCAATCCAGGCGTTTGTCGCACTGAACTTCTTGTTGTTGAACTTTTCCGCGAACTGAGCCGCTTTCTCCCGCATCAGAGGTCCAGAAAGCGATGCTTCCTTTTCTCGAAGTTTGAATCCACTTGACCATTGCTGATTCGACATCAGGTGCGTTGCCGCTTCACTTGCGTTTCTGAGAAGAAGACGAATCCACTTGACCTTTCAGAATGGCCTCTCGATCTTTCAGAATCTTGCATAGGATCGGCTGGTTAATTTCCAACTTGTCTGCAGCTTCTCGTTGGCTCATTCTGGGCAAAGCGTCATAGTCCCTCAGGATTTGTGCTTTATCAATGTTTGAACGATCCGTCCGCTTTCGTTTTCTGTCCATCGTGGAAATGACGACACGCCTAGTGCTTAGACTGCAGCTGTCAGCCGTCTGCCTATCTGTACAATGACTACCGAAATCACTGTAGTGGCATAGCGTTATTTTTAGCGTGACGTCAGCCGCCTGGTGGCAAAAGTTGGAACTGTGCGGCCAGTAGGCGCTGAACTGTCGAAGTGGATGGCCAGCAGCTGATTCTATTAAGCGGGTTTTTGATTCTAATAAACGGGAAAAATTGTGTACATTTAGATACAATGGAATCGGTCTCAACGATTTTGATTCTATAATACGGGTGATTCTATTAACCGTGATTCTATTAAGCGGGTCCCACTGTATATGGATATATATATATATATATATATATATATATATATATATATATATATGTATATATATATATATATATATATATATATATATATATACACACACACACACACACACACACACACACACACACACACACACACACACACACACACACACACACACACACACGTATATCGCCCCTCGCCCGCTACGGAAACACTGACTCAGAAGAATGATGGAGTGCACATACAGATACAATGACAAATTAAGTATTGTAAGTACTGCACAATAAAACCTGTATATTAAAAGAGTTCAAGAACAATGCTTCACTGGGAAGGGTAAAGTGACTTTCAGGCCACCCTGTATATTGTTGTGTTTCTGGGAACCGCATCCCTCCAACGTAATGGCATCCAACGTAAAGTGGTCCCCAGACAGTTATTTCATTAATATACGTACAGATAGTCCCTTCCTTCTTGTCCAGTGGGACAAATGGGACAAGTGCGTTGTGTGTATCTCATAGATAGGTCTGGTTATATCTCTGACTTCATTCCTATTCTGTTGTTTTTTCTATTTCTGAGGTAAATCCAAGCAATGGGGCCTCGCGAGGGCCAGCGGGCGCTCCGCTTGGACACCCACCTGTAAAAACCAGGCCGCGCCCTTCGCTGTGAGAAGGGGTCCATGCCAAGGCCAGCAGGCACTACGCTCGGACACCCACCTGTAGAAAACCGCGGCCGCACCGTTCGCTGTGAGAATGCGTCCTCACAGAAGACCAAAAGGAACAAAACACCAAGCGCCCACGCTGCACGGAACATGTGCAGCATAGCGGTAATTTCCACCGATTGGGCATAAGAGATGGGAAGGATAACCAACACAACAGCGCGCTGCAGGAATGACGTGCCGAGGAAATAGAAGGAACAACACACCAAATGTTAACAACTTACAGTACACAAACAGCGCACTCTTTTCAACCCATTTCTGAGTCTAACATATAATTATATTTACATCGTCTTCTTCTTCTTCAAAACAATCTCCATCTAATACTAATATCTATCCTCTTTTTCAATCCAAGGCTGCATCTAATAATTATATCTGTCCTCTTTTCAATCTAAATCTCTATTCAATACTTATATCTATCCTCTTTTTCAATCCAAGACTACATCTAATAATTATATCCAATCTTTTCCTTCGGTTTATGACACAGATCAGGGCTGGCACCGCGCACACCACCGCTTTTGATGAATAACCGCATACTCAATGGCAGCAGACTCACGTGCAGCCCCGGGGTAATTTATTATTGCACACAGAGAAGGGTACGGATGGCGCACATCTTGTCGGGTCTGCGCATGTGTTTAACATAGCACCTTACTGTCGGTTTTTTGCTGACCACCGCGGCCGTGGGTGTTCCCGCGGATGACGAACATCGTCTTGCCTCTCCGCCCAGCAAGGCAGAGGTGTGCTGTACAGCTCAGGCCGCATGGCTTACAGACAGGCAGCGCATTAACCAGCGCTGACCGCCAGTCGCCATGGATGGCCCGGGAATTTGGTGCAGAGCGATTCGTGTCACGGTGCTCGGAGCGAGACTATTCTGCAGCTTGGAACCATCTGGCCGGAAGTAAAGTGGAGCCGCTTCCGGCCATCACAGCTGGGCCGTGTGCTGGCCAGGACCCAACTCGAGTGCCAGATCTGGATGACGACACATCGCTTCTGCTCATCACCCCCGCCCGCACCACGGGGTCGATAAAAGGACGGTCGCAGGGCTGTCCTTCATCGTCTTTCCTGCTCAGCGTTCCTCATCTGCTGATTCCGCCTTCATCACCAACTTGCTTACTGACTCCACCTTTGTCACCGCCTTGCCGCTGACTCCACCCATCCACCCACCCACCTGATCCTGTCTGCCAATCCGCCCACTTGCTTTGGACTCTGCCTTTCTCCACCTTATGCTTTGGACTCCGCCTTCCTCCACCCACTGGCTTCTGCTTCTGCCCAAAGTCCTTCCTTCATGCCTGTCGGTCGCGCCCCATTCCCTGGATCGACGACGCTGAGCTGCTCAAAGTGCCACGAAGCGGGAGATGATGCGCCAGCTGTCAGGGAGGTATCGCCCAGTGGAGCCTCCCCCCCCCAAAAACATATTGGTGGCATGGTCGGTCAATCGTGCAAGGTATTGAGCGACCGTTAGCCTCATCTCCTCTCCTCTATCTTTTCATTAACTCCTCTTCATCAGGATGTGTGTGTGTGTGTGTGTGTGTGTGTGTGTGTGTGTGTGTGTGTGTGTGTGTGTGTGTGTGTGTGTGTGTGTGTGTGTGTGTGTGTGTGTGTGTGTGTGTGTGTGTCATGGCGCGTGTCCTCGTTTAAGTTCAGAGTGTACAATAATTATATCGGGATAACTCTGATTATGTGTCTGCTTTTGTAAGTTGCTTGTATTATTTTCGCACCACACTTTTCTTCCTATCCCTGCTTGCACACAACAATAAACTACATTCACTGTGCCACATATCTTTCCTCGCCTGCCTGTTAATAAATCCTTTGTAGAAAAGTTCCCAGCTCGTTTTTGTCTTTTCTTTCATTGATCCAGCATGGTCCGTATCCTAACCGAGCCGGGACTTTATTCCCAACGATCCGTTTCTTTTAGCCTGTTCAGCTGTACATCCACTGTATATGGGTCACGTCCTTGGCAGTGTGGCTCGGCTGCATCTGATCCGGTAAGGTGATCAGGTTTGGACAAGGCATACTGAGGGTGTGTTCCCTGGTAATTAGGTCACGTGATTAATTAGGTAACCCAGTTAACCCATAGACGGAGGACCCTCGGTCACGTGGTGGAGTTATTGGCATTCACGGTCAGTTCGCGACTGCCGCGTTACGGAATTATCCGTGTGCGACGGCCTGCAATTCCGGGGAGTCTCGTGGGAACCCAAGATAGCTTCCCTCCCTGGTGGTCTTCTCACCTAACCCCGGCTTGCCACAATATACAGGGTGGCCCGAAAGTCACTTTACCCCTTCCCAGTGAAGCATTGTTCTTGAACTCTTTTAATATCCAGGTTTTATTGCACATTACTTACAATAATTAATTTATCATTGTATCTGTATTTGCTCCATAATTCTTCTGAGTCAGTGTTTCCGCATACCATAGCGGGCAAGGGGGTGAGGGCAGAGGGGAAGTGTGAGAAATTTATCAGGGGTAAAGTAACTTTCAGGCTACCCTGTATATATGTATAGATATATAGATATAGATATAGATATATATATATATATATATATATATATATATATATATATAGATAGATATATATATATATATATATATATATATATATATATATATATATATATATATATATATATATAGATATATATATATATATATATATATATATATATATATATATATATATATATATATATATATATATATATATACATATATTGTTGCGGATTCGCGCCCGCCGGCGTGCGAGCGGCCCCGTAACTCGAATCGCGGCACGTCGCCCACCGGACGGACAATCCCGTCGTGACCCTCTCGGACTAACGCCGGGAACTAGTCACGGGTGGGCCTTTCGGCCTCACCACGATCGTGCCAATCGGCCCCCCGCGTGGGATAGGGTTGCTCGCCAAATTCGACCTACCTAAGTACCCACACGGAGGGTAGACCGGGCGATCGCACCTCGCCGCAGGTCGACTTCGGACACGGGCCACTTTAAGCGACCCGTTCCGTACTATCGGGATAACCGAGCGGTGTTATCGTCAACCTCGACGGTTCGATTAATTATCGGGCGTATTTAGCCCACGACCAACCCTTTACGTGAAGTAAGATGGAGATTCAATAAAAGAAAAGACGAAGCGAAACGGGAAAAACAGTTCAACAAAAAGCACATTTATTCCGCGGCAAACGGAAAGCACACATATACAATTATACACCAAAAGCAAATGTAAAAGTAGAAGAAACACAACAATTCTGCACAAAAAGCAAATGCAACAATGCAGATCGACTACCGACTACCGAGCACACGGCAACACTTATACAGTTTTACTTCACAGACGGCGCCGACGACACATATACTCAAAGCAAAAGAAAAAGGAAGGGGCCACCCTCAACGATGAGGGGGCAGACGGGCCTGGGGCCGAGACCGCATCGAGCCTACCCGTCTGGTGATGAGCCGCAAGATGGCGGCGGCGACCCGACTCCGCGGGCCTCGCTGGCACTGCCTGGAATGGGGTGGGAACGGGGCCCCCTTCTCACACTATCTCAGCGCGGGGGGAAACAGGAGGGGGTTGTTGATGCTCGGGGGAATGAGGATATCTCGCTGGCTTGGGTCCCGCGACGAGCGACTCCACCGCGACCTCGGTCGCGTTACCGGCCTCCCCTCTCCGCAGCTCCCCGACTCTGACACGAGCGCCCTCTCGACTGCCTTCGCCGCCGCCACAACTCTCCAACTCTCCCACTCTCCACTCTTCTCAACTCCGTCCAACTGCGATTCAGAAACTCTTTTTCTCTCCCGATTCAGAAACTCCCTCAACTGCCTTTTCGGCGAGCGAACGCGGCCCTTTATAGCCCCCGGGGCTTCGCTCCTTCACCTTTGACCCTTCACCTCTGGCTGGCTCCCCATTGGACAGAGGAAAAGTGGGCGTGAATGATTCTTGATCCGATTTCTCGGAAAGGCTGGTGTTTTTGCACCCGTTGCTCGGTGCGCGCCCTGTACGAGTCCAGGATCGGTGCCCACAAGCGGCGCGGGAATGGCGGTGATGCGATGGTTGCGAGAGCGAGATGTGACGGCAAGGGTCGTGGCTGTTGTTGTGAAGTGGCGATGCGGTTGGTGGTTGTTGTGTGATGGCTGTTGAGACGTGGTTGGTGGTGGTTGTGGTGGTAGTAATGGCGGCTGGTCCAAAATAAAGATAGTAAAAGAAAAACGGCTATCTAAAAGGGTCGCAGCCCGAATGAATGACATTTATTCCCTCAAAACAACGGGTTTGGGCCGAACTACACATATACTTACAGAGATATCTCACCTACGGGACCTGAATAGTGGTTTGCGAATTTCGTCAACCACAACACGACCCCCTCCCCTTTTTACAGACTCGTCCCGAGTCGTTACATTTTCGTGTGCCATCATGTGTAGTTCTCCCCTAGTACATTTTACCTACGGATCCCTGAGTGCGACATTCATGGTATTCGTGTCCCCAAAATAAATAACCTGAGGGCTGAGTAACTACCTAAACAAACTCACTCACACGGACGACTTAAATAAAATTACCGGCGCTAAGACAGACATGCCGGGGGCGCACTCATATGTACAGTACATGTTAACCTTAACTTACAAATTTTACACTAAACCATGGCCCAGGATCAATGAACTCTGCAAAAAGAAAGCAGTTAGCAGGGAGCCAGGCTGCTCGCATGCAGTCTCTGGCTCAAACAACGCAGGTGACAGGGAACGTGGCCGGCTGCTCACACGCAGTCCAAGGCCTTCCCTTTTGAACTGAACGCAGTGAACCACAACGGTGCATGGGCTGCACAAACGCAGTCTCCGTGCCAGCTCAAGTGGCACACGCAATGAACACAACGAATGGATGGATGAATGGATGGACGCAAACACGGTGCACGGGCCGCCACTGCAGGCCCGTGTTGTAGCTGCCAACAGGGCAGTTCTCGCAGCTTGCAAACTGTTGCTTTCTGATCCTGGCGCACATGGCAATGAACAGGGGGGGGGGGCAAAGCAAAAATTGAACGGGGCTGGTGAACAGGGGCAGTGGGCATGGCATGGCAAAGGTGATCAGGCAAACACAGCCTGCAGAACAAGGCAGCTGCAGGCAAACACAGCTGGCAGATGAACTGGCCGGCACAGGCCTTGCAGAAAACAGCTGCAGACAATCCGACCAGCACAGGCCTTGCAGCAAAACAACAGCTGCCGATGAAGTGGGCCGGCCTTTGCCTTGCAGCAACGCAGCCAGCAGATGAAGCTGGCCAGCCTTTGCCGTTCAGTGGAGGTTGGTGGAGGGAGTGCGGTGGTGCTGGCCACTCGGAAGGCGGGCTCGGACCTACCCTACGGTCTCCCTCCCAACCTATCGCCTTTGCCTGTCACTGTCTATACCCACTCCCTTAATTTGTCCAAAACCAATTTAGCCCCAACTTATTTTTTTTATTTTTTACTTCCCCGCTATAAATCGTCCCCTAACCCCCTTTATTGTCCTTGTTCGGCTAACCTAGCCTGTTACCTAGCCTACTCCCAACCCCTACGTTCCCTTCCCGGAGGGGAACAAGGGAGAGCTAGCGTCCTGTGTCGAGGCCCAACGAAGCCTCAGGATGGCCTCCCCAGAGTTCAGCGATCTATAACACAAAGTGGGTCCAGCGGCCCACAACGAGAGCGAGGGGATGGATGGTGCGGAGGGGTACACTTCCTATTCTACCCTATCCATTTAACTGTTAAACTACCCCGGGGCTTTCAACAAGCGCCTCGCGCTTAAACTATTGGTTCTAACAACCCAGATTCCCGTCGCCTGTGTTGGTGTCCTCACAATTTCGGGCCTCGCCCCCCAATTTTCTCTCCATGTCCTCACACGGTCTCATGGCTGGGACGCGTGGCTCCCTTTGGCAGGCACGACCCTCTGCCGAATCTCCCGCTATGGCACCCCCGGGCACTACACTGCCTCCGAGCCTACCAGCTCCCTAAACACCGGGGAGTGCCCCCCATGGCACCTCCCCTGAAACGCACACGTGGCAGGCTGGCTTCCCGGGCCCCTTTCCGAGGGTCACCCATGCCCACAACACTGCCCACATGGCTAATGGCGCCCCGGGCCCCCGCACCAAGCAGGCGCACCCGTGCCCACTACGCTATCCTGGCCCCCCATGGGCCCTTGGCCTACCACGGCCGACTAGCCTGGTGCCCTGGGTACCCACTCAGCGATACTCACCTTTCGCAGCCACGCTCCCAGCCCGTCAACAGGGCTCCTGCACCCCTCCAAATGGGTTTCGAGCCTACATTCACACCAACAACAAAACGACCTCCATTTTTCAATTTTACTAACCCCCTAACTCACTCTACACTGACCCCGGGGTCCCTTGGGCGGGAGTCACTCCTCCCCCCAATCACTCATCGCACCATGCATTCCCCATTCGCTCCACTCACACAGACCCGCTGGCCTCACTCACTCACCAAGCACATGCTTCCACTTCACTCACCAACTCTTCAACACACTCACCGCTGAACTCTGCCATCCTTCTAACTACCTCCCCTAACTAACTCGTGCTCCCACGTCGTCCCTTAAACTAGTAGCACGTTCCTTTTAACACTACGTAGCTAAACTACGTCAACTCTACACATCCAAAGGCTGTCACTGCCTCCAAATCTCTAAAATAACTTTTATTTCCCCACCTAAAGCTCATCTAAATCCCTCTAACTCTTCCATTCCACGGGCCCCATGAGGACTTAGCCCTGCCCCATGGAGCCGGTCTAGCTAAGCTAACCCTTCCCTCTAACTAGTTTCCATCCTGTGCCCTGGTAAGGGGGTCTTCCACCCCTTGCCCGGGAATCCTGTGCACCCGAAAGTGAGGCTTGCTTTACTTTTTTTTTTTACACATGCGCAGCACCAGCGCGGCAACTCACAGCTCGCGCACTTTGCACCTGCCCGTGACGTCATGCAGCTGCACGTGTACCTCGTCCCTCCTTGGACGGTACCATCCGGCAGGGATACCCCTCCTGCCGGATTCCAACCCCACGTGCAGCCATGACGTCACCGTGCGCATAAAAAAAAACACAAGCCCCACGTCTCGAGGGGTTCCCCACGCGAACACATGTGCTCTTCCCGTTGGAGCTTAACACACCCGCCCGCGTGGAGAACCCGTCTGGTCCAAATCCGTTATCCTGCCTAAACTTTGTCCGTCCGCGGGATCGGCAAATCCACCGCGTGCGTTTCCGGACCGGGAGTTCACTCTCGCAAGCGAGCACGTGGGGACCTCGTGCGTTGCACAGCACGGACCTCGTGCTCGCTGCTGGGTGAACCCGGCACGGTCCCCGAAACAGCTGCAGCCGCTACTCGGCTTTTGTCCCTCACATGTCGCTGTCGTCGTCTCCATTCCACCCACGCACACCTGCGTGTTACGACGCTCACACTCCACTCCATTATATTCACCCCGGGAGACGCGGCTGCATGCTCACGCATGCCGACCGACATCTCCCTTACACACAGCGACCTTGCACACGCTGTCTCTCTCACACTCGGCCGCTCACTCACGCATGCCATTTCCCTCACACTACCCATACCACTCACACGTGGTGCTCCATTCATACTGGCCGTTTCACTCACGCATGCCACCTCCCTCGCACACGTGGCTCCACTCCCTCGCGGCCTTTCACTCACTCGTGCCATTTCCCTCACACAAACCATACCACTCACACACGTGGGGGCACTCGCCCGCGGTGCCTCACTCATATTGGCCGTTTCACTCACACACACGGCGACACTCACAAACGGTGCCTCATCCACACACGGCATGCTGGGAAGCACGCCCTTTGGCACACTTGCCACTACACCACTCACACACGGGGTCGCTTCCACACACGGGGTCTTTGTCACCCACTCGGTCGCTCTCACACACGCCCTTGCACCCACGCTATGCGTGCGTTGCAGCACGCATTTCACCACACTCGTGAACACACACCTTGACACCACACACACACCGGGACAACCACACTGGGGATTCGTGTCCCCACAAGGGTCTCCGGGGCCTCTATACCCCCCAAGCTCTCCGTGCACCTGTCCACAGCACTCCTCCCCTCGACCTCGCAAAGCACGACCGAACCCACCTGGTCGTGACTCGCCTCAAGGGGGAATACTCCCTCCCCTCGTTCCTGGAGGAGGCCATCCCGCTGCTCGCACCGGGTCTCCACCCAGTCCACCAGCTCACCCCCATTGTCCTCCACTACCTCCGTGTGTGTGTGTGTGTGTGCGTCTCTATCCCCGTCTTCATCGTGTAGTCTTCCCTCTATCGTTCCCATCTCCCGTGTCTCTGCCAACTCAGTCACCTCTTCACCCTTTACCTCCCTTGTCTCAACTATTATTTCCGTCTCTTCCCTTGTTATCTCCCTCGTGCATTTCTCCGTCACCCCAATTAGTTTTTCCCTCTCGGTTACCGTCACTTTTTCCGTCACGACCCTCGCCCAACACGTCCCCCGAATTATTTTTTCCTGACCCGCCTCCACCGCGAGCCTGACAGCCGTTGCACTCCCTCCCAGCTCGTTCGCTCCCACACGTGGAGTCGCCATTTTAAGCTCCCCGGTTACTGCCTTCATGCCCGCCTGCAGGCTTCGGCCCATGTTCTGCATCTCACCCCGCAGCTCTTTCATTTCTTCCTTCATGTTTGTTTCCATTTCGTTCATTTGCTGTGTATTCGCATCCATTTTCTTGTTCATGCCTTTTATTTCGTTTTTCATTTCATTTGTGTTTGTATCTATCCTTTCGTTCATGCCTTTTATTTCGTTTTTCATTTCATTTGTGTTTGTATCCATCCTCGCTGTCATTGCCGCCAGCATGGCGCATAGCTGGGCCATGTCGGTGCGCTTGGGTGAGCCGATTCGGCAAGGATCGGGGGGGTTTTGGTGGAGAGGGGGAGGGGAGGTGTCATACACCGCGGCCGCACCTATTTCGGGCTCTGGGTTCAGTTGGGGGAGTTCGTGTTCCTGCACAACCAACATTTCCTGCACGGGGATTTCATCCTGGACCATGGATTCTGCACATTCTAAATCCATTTCTAATACCCCCGGCTCCCGCTCGCCTTGAGACGCCATCTTGCTTCTCGTAAAGGATTAATTATTGAATCGCTCGTAATTTGGAGGGAATCGGGGGTCGCTCCTCTCACCCCTGGACCGATTCCCGTGAATTTAGCTGGAGACAGGAGAGCCCGTTGTCTCGTTCTCCGACACCAGTGTCGCGAGGAGGGGGATGAGTTTGTATCCCACTCCTGACACCAGTGTTGCGGATTCGCGCCCGCCGACGTGCGAGCGGCCAAGTAACTCCAATAGCGGCACGTCGCCCACCGAACGGACAATCCCGTCGTGACCCTCTCGGACTAACGCCGGGAACTAGTCACGGTTGGCCTTTCGGCCTCACCACGATCGTGCCAATCGGCCCCCCGCGTGGGATAGGGTTGCTCGCCAAATTCGACCTACCTAAGTACCCACACGGAGGGTAGACCGGGCGATCGCACCTCGCCGCAGGTCGACTTCGGACACGGGCCACTTTAAGCGACCCGTTCCGTACTATCGGGATAACCGAGCGGTGTTATCGTCAACCTCGACGGTTCGATTAATTATCGGGCGTATTTAGCCCACGACCAACCCTTTACGTGAAGTAAGATGGAGATTCAATAAAAGGAAAGACGAAGCGAAACGGAAAAAACAGTTCAACATAAAGCACATTTATTCCGCGGCAAACGGAAAGCACACATATACAATTATACACCAAAAGCAAATGTAAAAGTAGAAGAAACACAACAATTCTGCACAAAAAGCAAATGCAACAATGCAGATCTACTACCGACTACCGAGCACACGGCAACACTTATACAGTTTTACTTCACAGACGGCGCCGACAACACATATACTCAAAGCAAAAGAAAAAGGAAGGGGCCACCCTCAACGATGAGGGGGCAGACGGCCTGGGGCCGAGACCGCGTCGAGCCTACCCGTCTGGTGATGAGCCGCAAGATGGCGGCGGCGCCCCGACTCCGCGGGCCTCGCTGGCACTGCCTGGAATGGGGTGGGAACGGGGCCCCCTTCTCACACTATCTCAGCGCGGGGGGAAACAGGAGGGGGTTGTTGATGCTCGGGGGAATGAGGATATCTCGCTGGCTTGGGTCCCGCGACGAGCGACTCCACCGCGACCTCGGTCGCGTTACCGGCCTCCCCTCTCCGCAGCTCCCCGACTCTGACACGAGCGCCCTCTCGACTGCCTTCGCCGCTGCCACAACTCTCCAACTCTCCC
>NC_140964.1:47465422-47482922 GCF_056783735.1 Eptatretus burgeri
GAAAGTTTTGCTTGTTTACCTCCACGGACAAGTGAGCATGGCATTCGTCCGTCATGTGAAGTTTTTTGAGGAAGTCTGCATCTTCCTCCAACTTTCCTGAGAACCATTTTGCAAAGTCTAGTCGTTTGCGTTTCTGTTGATCAGTGAGCACCGTTTCTGTTTGAATTTTTTATGAAAAGGCATGAATGTCTTGGCGAAGGATCCTCTGAACGGTGCTCTTATGAATGTTTGTCTTGGCAGAAAGTCGTCGAATCGATTTTTTGGACTCTGAACCATTTCCACATTTTTTTTCATTGCGACCTGTCCTCTTCCGACCACTGTGACCCTTGTGAAGGTCACAGATGGTTCCCACATTGGTAAACTTTGCGATCGTGCACTTTATTGTCCGAAAGTTTGGTGCATGGCGCAAGTGGATACCGAAATGTCTCGAGTAAAGACGTTGCACCTGTATGACACTTTTCGTCTGGTGCCAAAGTTCAACAATTTTCGTCCGTTGTTGTACGGTCAGTCTTGGCATTTTTCTGGCGCTTGCTTGGTATCAAAATAAACTTCAGGGTGTCTGCAACAAGAAATGAAGCATTAGTGACAAAATTACTGCTTTTTTAGCATCAAACGAAGCATTTTAAAAGTTGTATATTTTTTTGGGACACCATATATATATATATATATATATATATATATATATATATATATATATATATATATATATAATATGAGTATATCCATAACAAATAGCTACTCTTCTAATCTTATCTTGTATGTTGATGATCATGACCCAAATACAGTGGATGTACAGTATATGCCTGGCTGTGGCTGTATGACTACATGGCTGTCTGGCTTGTGTCCACCTGAAATTCCATTATTGATATGGTCGAGTAAGGAGGTTCTGTGCTTATGAGCACTGCTTTATTAGTGACATCTCTCTTTGATATTGTTTTCAATACTGTACACCTGCCAGTCAGATTTTCTTTCTTTTCGTGGGGGGGGGGGAGGTGAGGGGTGGGCTGAACACAAAATATAGTCTCATGGAGGAACAGGAAGGTGACATGGCAGAGGGCATAAAGGCTGTGCACACAGGCAGTTGGACAAAACACGTGAGGGAGTGAATGATGAAAGAAAGGAGAAGAAGGAAAAGGGAGCAACATCCTCAGTGATGGAAGATGATGTGAGATGGTGGTCCATTGCAATCTTGAAGCTGTTGAGGGAGGAGCGGAATTGTACCACCTCAGAAATGGTGTTCTAAAAGATGGAGAAAAGAGTACAGGTTAGCAGCAAGTCTGAATTTTTCGGAATTTATCAGGTGGGTGGGGGAGGAGGGAGGGGGTGCTGGAAACTGGGGAGGGTCGTAGGGTCGAAAGAGCAGAGGAAACAAGACAGGAACAGAGTTTGTAAACAAAACGGTGGTCACCAACCTGCCTGTGATGGAAGAGTAACAGGCCTTGTGCTTCATCTATTTTGTAGGGGATGCCAATACTGTTAATCGCTTTGGATTGCACAGCATTGAGGAGAAAGAGGTGAGAAGCAGAGGCACTAGGTGAAGACTAGTATTCCGCTTAGCCTTGTATATCATGAGAACTTCAGATTTTCCAAGGAAAGACCGTGAGATGGAGCATGCCCAGTCTTTGACCTCCAATTGGAGGTCAGTTTGGGTACATAATCTGCTCAAGAGTGGTCATAGCCGATCAGGAGGCCAAAAGCTGAAGAGACTGAACCTCTTCCACTGGTTGATTCTGGAAATATATGTTACTTTATGAGATGATATTTCCAGAGAGACAGAGTGAAAATATGAGATTTCCCCATATTGAATGATATACAGTATTCCATTTGTCAGACCTGATCATATCTGAAGTATCTGATCCTTTCCTGTGAACAGAGAGAGAAGTAGCTGCATGCTGCCATCTTGTTGTGACTGAGTACAGACTGGCAGAAAGTGGAGACATCTACCAAGCGGAAAGGAGGGTTTTTCAGGCCATCAGATAAGTCATTTAGGTAAATGAGGAGCAAGACCAGGCCCAAGGTGTGCTGCCTTGAGGGACTCCAGCCTCTCCCTGGGAGATGACAAGATTTGATTGAAGGCTACATGCTTACTGCTTGATTGGAGGAAGTCAGAAAATCAGGAATGAAGGTGGCCTCAGATGTCACAGGTAAAGAGCTTGGCAAAGTTGTGTGCCAAACTGTGTTGAAGTCCATATATTTGTCCAGAAAGACAACCCTGACCTCATGTTTAAGATTCTGGGCCCCCATCCATTGTTAATAGAAAAGCAGCATGCGGTTCAAAGTTGACATCCAGGATGGAATCCAAATGATGATCTGAGATTAGGCTGTATGAGAAGAGGAATGACTTGTTGTCAGCTGCATTGATTGATTGCACGACCTTGCTTTAAGATTGGGAGTAGGCTTACTGGTCTGTCATTGAGAAGATCCGTTTTGCACCCTTCTTGTGTATGGGAGTGATGTTGGCTGTTCAGTGGCCTAAGGTGAAGGACAGGCTGAAGAGAACAGACAGAAGAGAAGCGAGAACAGTGCTGCAGGATTTGATGCCATCTGGGCCTATCACCGAGGCTGTCCAGAACATTTTCTCCCTTCTCGTGTGAAAAAGTCACAGTGTGGCAGGAGGGAGGTAAGATGAGGGCAGAGAAGGATGGGTTGTGCACACGAGCTTTGAAGACAAACACATCGTTGAGACATCCTGCCATGTTTCAAGCAGAGTCTGCAGTGAAGCTATCTACTCAGCTGAAAGGGAAGATTGAAGGGGAACAGACATCAGAGACAGACTTTGACGAGCTGAACTATTTCACCCTAAGTTTGTAACTTTATATTAAATTGGAATGTAACTTACTTGGGTGAAAATATAATATCTTAAGTCAAAAGACACATTTTAAAGATACTCCGGTCGACCTTTGTTATAAGCACATGTGATGTCACTTTCACTGTCCATACCTTTCCTGCATCCATCTTTGCCTCCAATCACCCATTCCATTGTCGTTTTGATGATCCATCAGACACCTCCTTTTCTCCGACAAAGGTTTAACACCTGTAACGGCAGCTTCTCCTTGCTTCTCACTGCAGTTAGCAAGCCTCAGTCAACATCCTGTTAATTTCCTCCATTCATCAGATATTGTGTTACCAAAAGTTTTTGTACAATAATGAAAAATGCAGCATTATAAAGATGCAATCTTTAATTCGTTTTTGGAGAAGGCATCAGTCTGCCTTTGAAAGGCTGTCCCAATACTTTTGATAATGTGCTGCAGTGTGCTGGCTGATGTGTGGGAGTTTGTGAAGGCCACTGCATCAAGCAATTGCCATGCTTGAGTCGACATTTCTGTGAGCCTGAGGAAGATGTCTTAATGAGGTTTATGATGCCAAAATAGACACACGATACAGAAAGGCCTGAAGGAAAACACGTCGCCATTTGTTGTAATCACTCATTGACCCGTGCATCAGGAGGCAAGGCGAGAACTCATCCCAACCCCGTTTTTGTTCATGGAGTGTGTCAGAGTTCAAGCGGATCACCAGTTTTACGATGAGCAGGCATGGCCATCATTGCTGGCTTCACCCACCGCTCTGCCCTGGCCTATTGGAAGTCGTCCAGGCATGCATTTGGAATCGGGGGCCCAGTGTTACGGTCAATCTTCCCACCTCTAGGGATGCAGCATGGTAGTGGAAGCTACCTTCGCTGCAACTATAAATAATATATACTTTGTTTCACTTGCTGGCCCAGACACTTGTACTAGTTAAGTGTTACAAAGCACTTGGAGAAGTCGCTCGTTGTCCTAGAATTGCCTGTGGCAGAGCCTGCAAAAGCTGTGGCTAAGACCGGGATACAGTAGTACCGAAATTCCTCAGAGAAAATCCAGGTTTAGACTGGAAAAACTCGATCTAATCGAACGCACGTGGTTTGCACTTCAACAGAGCCACCTCATTACTGAGTCCGTGTTGAAATAGATTCCGGCATCCTTTTGTGCTTTTGCAGGCAATACCAATGGCGTCCTCAAAATAGTTATCCATCGCTTGGCAAGGTTGCAGTACTTTCAACCTTACACGTTGAACGAGTAACAAAAGCCAAGCGTCTCACCTCGATATTGTGAACTGAAAGCTTGAAACTAAACCTGGGGTGGAACAGGTTAGCAGGGGTCACAGACAAATGCTTCTGGGGGTCATAGGTTGAGATTCGAACAAACAGGATCAGAGATGTTTTGACAAGCAGATATGGACGGGGATCAGAGGGAGAGGTTCCAGTTGTTTGAAATGCAGATGCGTGCCAGAAAGGAGTTGTGAATATTTGTTTGCACTTTTGTGTTGGTACCAACTCCTGCATAAATTGCTCCTTCTCTCTTTTTCCACATTCTCTCCCTCTATGCTAAAATCGTGTACGTACATCATTGTGTTGCATGCATTCATAGGTAACGTTTTGAGGTCGTCGATTTAAAGTGGTTTTCTGAGTTTGACCTCTTTTGTTTGCTCATGTCAGGGCATCGAAGCAGCTTTGTGCTTGTTCCCCATTACAAATCATGACGTTTAATTTAATAAATGATCGAAAGTTAACACTGGGTTGAGTTGTAGTAAAAAAAAAAAAAAAACATTTAATAAAGGACTGCAACCACTTTGAGAGGGCACTCTTGTTAATTATGCCTCCTTCCCACAGTACCAGGTTCATTTGAGTTTTCCTACAATTAGAAGTGCAACACACAGGTGATGATGTCTCTTGATTGGAGGAGAAATATGTTCATCGCACTCTAATTATTATTTGCCCCGTCACCCCAACCCCAATCAAAAACATTCTGTGGGATTTCAATCGGTCAAGCAATCCTGGCTCAATCCACTGAGTCAACCATATTGCCATGGAAACTGCGGTTTTGGAAGCAACAGGTTTCAAGACTTAAACTGCGGTTTTATCAGGAATGCTTCAGTTTGCTGATATTCCTCGCCCAGTCACTTGCGGCTGTGCCCATGCACTCGATGCACGCAGTCGTTTTGATCATACATCTCACTCCCGACCTCCACGGTTGGATTTGCGACTCCTTTCCCTTTGCGGCGCCATATAACCGCCCTCAAAATTATTCCAACCGCACGGCCCAGCGTCTCGGCACTTGTTTGATTCTGGATTAAATTATGAGTGTCATCAATCACCTGCTTGAGAAAAGGCATTTCGGATTGTGGCTCTGGCAAGACTAATGACTTTTAGGAAATTGCCCTTGGGTTGCATTAAAACGTAGGAATTGCCAAAATGATTTCACCTGACAGGCCTCTGAGGCTGATTAACGCCTTGCAGCTGAATTTTAATTTCTCGTGCTTAATTTTCATGTAACTCACCAGTCAAATATCATTTAATCATCATTTTCATGCATTAAATTTTCCACTCAACATTATACTTTCTGGCCATTAACATGCTTGCTGATGCATTGACTCAAGGAAATTCAAGTGCGCTTTCGTATCTCGTCGTGATTTTGTTGAAAAAGAGAATCCTCCTTTGTATGTATTGCCCTCAAATTAACTTCGACCACTTTCCCAGGACGTCCTTTGTACGCCGAAAAGGTGCTCCATAATTAATTAGCCTCTTTTTCAACTTTGACGTTTTAACCTTTTGACAGTACCTTAATATCAACAACTTGCACTTGGATTGCTTTGCTGTGCAAACCTTCACATCAGTCTTTGTAGTTATTGTTGTTGTTGTTGTTGTTCTTTTTATACTGGACTATATTTATCGTATTACAGATGGCATGCAATTATGTTTTTTTGTTTCCCTGTGCTCATCCCTTTGACCCACACTGTAGGCTATGGCTTTGTGGATTTTGACAGCCCCGCAGCAGCGCAAAAGGCCGTCGCTGCCCTGAAAGCTAACGGCGTCCAGGCACAGATGGCAAAGGTAAAGTTTGAACTTGCATGGATGACGTTGTGGTTAATCTGCTACTCTGAAGAAAATAATGTCCTGCTCCTGACTTATATCGACCTTAAATGCTATGCAGAGTGCTGAGTTTCTCCAGAGTACTGGGTTTCTCCATGAACCTGCTTCCTTTACACGTTTGTTTTAATATGCCATGCTCTGACCCTGCATGGAAACGGACTTGATTTGGGGTTATCTTTATTTGTTGGCAGCACACAGCTGCAGATATCATAATTTGCTGGGGGTGCAGCTTAATTGCTGATTCAGTGCCCCCTGTAGGTTTGAGCAGGGATTTGTAATTTGTTTCAGGGTGCCGGCGATAGCTCGTCTAGTCTTCTTGAAGGACACCGTGAAATCTTTAAGGTCCACAAACTAATGCTGGCAGATGGGACGCCCGTTCTAACGTCCATCTGAGAGACGGCACACACATTGATGCATCACCCTGCCTACGAAACAATAGGATGGCAATTGATAGCTGTTGGGATTTGAACCCCAGCTAGACAGTTCAGAGGCGAGTGCACGTACCTCTAGGCTGTCCTACCAGTGTTAAGAGGAAGTGAGCATGTAGGTCCAATTTATTTTGCCCTACTTTTGCTTCACTTGTTGTTGAACCTTTTGAATCGTTGAGTGAATATGCCCACATCATCTGCATATTGAAATGTTATTTAAAGCTTTTAACTTCAGAGTTTTACTGTACACTGATTGTAGCTTCATAAGGAATCCAGGTAATAACAGTTGCTAACCTGTGCTGTGGCACAAGAAGTATGGCATTTATTGTGTCATGTGATTACACATTGCACATCACAATGTTAAATCTGCTGGCAAAGGAAATGAGCAGCCATTATGGCACTTCAAACAGTCATGATTCAATACAAGGCAGTCTATTCTAACAGTATATTTTACGTGGTACCGAAGAGACACGTTGTCATCGGATGAATCTTTGGTGATGTCATGGACGGGACTGAACATTCAGCCAGAAATTGCAGTCTTTATACACTTTGTTTGCCTTCTAAAGCTGCTTTAACTCCCATGATGTTCTGGAATTGCTTAAAGTAACCAGCTTGGCAACCGTCCTAAAATCCAAGCTTTAAAAACATTTTCACAAAGTTTGATTCTTTTCCGCTCCGTCCAGTCGCTCGAGTGCTTTTCCTTGGAACACATAAATTTTCGGCTTGCACATGCGGTCTTGCCCTCTGCTATCGGATACCACCGTGAAATGTTTCCATTTGTCAGTGAGTGTATTGCTCAACGTTGTCTTGCATTGTCGTCAAAATTTCAACTGGAAGGTCTTCGGAGCTGTTGACGTATGATTTACTCGAAGCGATGAGGCAGTGAAAGGGAGGCTTTGGAGGTCGAAGATTCCACCAACTTTGCATGAATTGTATTCATACGTCACCTTTCCTCATCAGGGTTACCAGTAGGCAACCTCATTTTGGAAAACACAAACCATTCCTTGAGGTTGCATTGCAAGGACCGTCTCAACGAAGCCGAGTAGCAGAAACTGCGATTTTTATCACATGTTCTTAGTTTCTTCTGTTTTTTTTGCCAAATTGCCATTCATGATGCTGATTAGGCTGAAAACAGCTCAAACCACTTACAATTTAATCATCCACTGGGATGGCTGATCCGGAGAAGCAGTTATTTTTTTCTCTCTCTCAGGTTTGAACGGGTGTATTAATTATTCTGAAAATGGAGCTGTTTAAAAGATCTGTCACTCACAAGTTTTCTTAAAATCAAAGGTTCCCAGAGAACACAAGTGATTGCACACATGTATTATCACAACATACTTATCTTTGTGGGAAGGTTTAGCCATGTAAGTTGGTGCATGATTGTCATCATAATAACAATTGTTATAATTATTATAACATCACCAACAACCACCACCACCAAACGGGAGTGAGCATGTCCAATGTGCAGAGTGCCTTGTGGCTCATTTATAACTTGCCAGAACTTTCAGCCTCCGTTCTTCTTAATGCGGCACCAGAACCGTGACTTATTCAGGGATGTGCCAGTCATCTTGTGGTGAGGACATCGTGCAGGCATCCCAGAGAGGGTGCTGGTTTGAATCCAGCTCCATCTGCAAGCAGCAGTGTTAAGGATTTTGGATTCCAACATTCAGGAAATCCAACTGGTTTCAGGAGAATTATATTGTTGCCGTGGAATGTTGTCTGAAAATCCAGCTCACTCATTAATTATCTTGGGAGATGGGGTAAACTGCCTTGCCCCTTCTGGTCTGGTGTGTATGAGATGCCAGTGCACACAATGTGCAGGTTTGCTTCTAATAGCAGGCACCCCCACCCTCTGGGCGAGAGTACCTTTCTCATGTTATAGGAGTGCGGACTCAACCTCAGGCCAGAGAACATGTGTGCTTGTCTGCTGGCCTTGGGTGGCCACTTAAAGCCATTATTAGGGTTGAAAGCATAGGTAGAAACAGGTTTGGAATCTCTACGTAGGCCCAAGAACTGTTAAATGTCAATTTTGGAGTTTTAGTGACATCCATGTTTGTTCCATTATCATAAGATTGCCCATGGGGAAACTTGGGATTGGCACGAAAATGTTGCTTCTGATAAGGCAGTGCTGTGGCCACAAATGCCTCCGAATTAAGAAGATACAAAAAGAAACGGCGTAAGCAACCGTTGCCTGCAGTCATGCAAAAATCAACTCGCTCAAAATGGAATTCTGGCCTTTTCTAAATCCATAAGGCTAATCCAGGCTGGTAGGATAGCCAAGAGGTATGCACTCCCACCTCTGAGCTGTCTCGACTGGGTTTGAATCCTGACCCAGCTACAAACTGTCATCCTGGTGTTTCACATACAGGGCGAGGCTTCAGTGTGTGTGCTGTTTCTCAGATGGATGTTAAACGAGCATCCTATCTGCTGGCATTAGTTGGCGTATGATAAAGATTCCAAGATTTGTCCTTCATGACGAGTAGGTGAGTTATCACCAGCAACCTGAAACAAATTACAAATTATTGCCTGAACTGCAGGTAGCAAGTGATCTGGCCTTCTTGGAGGTTCCTTAACACCAGGTTACGTCGCTTTGCTATCTCCAAATGTGGTTGCTGTCTGGGCAGCAGCTTCTGCACTCCAGATTGGCCACGTAGTTCACACATTTCATGTGAACTGCCTTCTTCAGATCTCAAGGGCAACTTTCTTCAAAAAATTCCACTCTTAAATCCACTTTGAATAAATAAATAAAAGTACTCCATGGTGATGTGATCACTCTTGCCGATGTGTCTATTTTTTATGACATAATGTGATTAACCATTCACGAGTATGAGAAAGTTCAAGCATAGAGCCCAAAATTCTCACCTCATTGCAAGAACAGAGAACTCAAAATTCTCACTTCATTGCATTGACCTTGATCCAAACAAATAACGATTGTAGTAAATGGGACTACATGAACAGATGAACAGTCAAACAAGCTGCTTGATGAACTTTGAGTTGGGTTGGATGGAGTTAAGATTTGCTGGGTTTTTTCTTTCTTTCTTTCTTTCTTTCTTTCTTTCTTTCTTTCTTTCTTTCTTTCTTTCTTTCTTTCTTGGGGTCGTTTCCTTTTGTTTCCAACTTTGCATCAAAGTCTCATCGAGGAATGATTTGCAGGTTGGAGTTGATGAATTGTGCTCAATATTATAGATAATAGTGTAAACAAATAAGATGTAATTTTTGTCTCTTTTTTTTTTTTCCCCCATGCTGGAGATAAATTGTTGAAAAGAACAAAAGCCAAGATGTTCTTTGCCCCCAACAACATTGACGTGCCATTATATGAAATTGATAGGGAGTGCTTCCTGAAGTTGGTTTAACAACCTTCTACCATGAATGGCGAGCTGCAGAAATCACTGGGATGAAATTGATACTGAATGGTACATCTGAGTTCTATTGGTCACAAACACACTTAATAAAGCAAAACTGAATGAAACCCGAGGAGAATCTGGAAGTGAAAAAGTAGCAAAATATACCGGCAGGGTGCTGGCAAAGCGTGCACGATGAGCTAGTTACTCTACAGACGACATGAGGAGCTCTACATACACTAGTTGTGTGCAAATCATAAGGGAAGCTTTTCTGCTGAGTTTCATCCTCATCACAGGTACCAAAGTAAGGAGTTGAAAAATTATTTTGGAATCTTGAAAGAACGACCTGATAAATAAATAAATAAAAATGCTTCAAAGAGAACCCGACATCGCATCGCCAATTTTTCCAGGATTTGAAAGGAAACTTTTAATTTTGCTTTTGATTTAAGACTGGATTAAAGTGGTTAAAGGCACATATATAATGCAATTGTTTTTTAATCGAAAGAAATGCTTCCTTTCAAAAGTTCCTACTAATGAAGCACCATCATTGTGATGTCATCACTACCAATTTTAAGTCTGACTTGCTGAACTGCTGGCTCAGTCATATTCCATGCGAAGAGAGGCACACGCCATGGGAATGCTCTGCTGCTGTCACCTGTAAGCTCGTTATAAATTTGCTGACTTCTGGTGCAGGCAACGCGAACGTGGAGAGGACAGCTATTTTATTCTGTATTTTTGCAGTCTCTTTTATTTTTCTCCTTTATTTTTCTTGCTTTTTGGTCGAGCCTTCCCTTCATCCCACACAAAGTTCTGAGGATCATACGCGAGGAATGTTGAGGGCTTATCCAACCAGAGCCAGTTGAAAGGCGGCATTGT
The DNA here is from genome assembly GCF_056783735.1 of Eptatretus burgeri. Classification (NCBI taxonomy): domain Eukaryota; kingdom Metazoa; phylum Chordata; class Myxini; order Myxiniformes; family Myxinidae; genus Eptatretus; species Eptatretus burgeri. Next base: position 47,475,973 of record NC_140964.1, read on the forward strand.
ATGCATCATTTTGCTGAACAGCTGAAACAATTCTCTCCGTTGTTAAGTTGTTCAGCTGTCAGGCTGGGAAAGCCTCCATTTTGACCGTAGGATTTGTGTTACTTCATGCCGCAGTGCTGCGAGGCCTCTGCCAGCCAACTGTAAAACTGTGACGCCGACTGATCCAAAGTGATAAACTACCTGTGCAAACGACTCTCCGCTATATGTGAGAGCCCTTTGTACTAAAACCCAGAGGGAGGATACCATTGGGTTTGAAGCCGAACCATTTTCACGACGGATTTTCAACACCAAATCTACAACTGTATTCTCACTTTTAATACAATTATTTCATCTTTAGCTTCTCTTTTCTGCAGTGATAAAATTTGAACCGTTGGTGCTGTTTTTTTGCGACAGCAAAGACAAACTGAGAACAGTTGACAAAATTAAGAGGATGTTGATTTAGGTATGCTAACCACCTTTGGAAGCAAGGAGAGGTTGACGTTTCAGGTGTGAACCCTTCATCGGAGCAAAAGATCATGAGAGGTTAACGGGTTAATACCCGAAATGTCAACTTCTCCTTGCTTCCCACCACGATTAGCATACCTCAATCAACGTTCTGTTGATTCCATCCATTGTTCTACCTGTCCACCGACACACATCGACATGAGCTTTGACCATCAAAGTTAGTCCTTCATTGAACAAAGAGCATGTTATTTTCAGAACATTGTTGGATTTCTCATGATCTCATTGAATCCCAAAGATCTTGGAGTGTTATGCTTCATCATGCAGCACAAACAGATTAAGATGGATCCCAATGAGGCAGGCCAGTCATCCATAACAGGTCCATCCAGGGAATTTAGAAGTTTACTGAAGGTGTTGGCATAAACACATACTTTTTTGCAACATACTATCTTTAATGTGCACTTTGAAATCACGATGGCCAGCTATGTATGTATATATATATATATATATATATATATATATATATATATATATATATATATATATATATATATATATATATATATATATATATATATATATATATATCTTCTTCTTCTTCTTCTTTCGGCTGCTCCCGTGAGGGGTCGCCACAGCGGATCATCCGTATGATCCGCATAGTGATTTGGCACATGTTTTACGCCGGATGCCCTTCCTGACGCAACCCTGGTCGCCTCTTACGACACAGGGATAAGGTACACCTATTTTAACCGGGGTATACACCGGCCCAGTATACTGGTACTCATTTATGTATATATATATATATATATATATATATATATATATATATATATATATATATATATATATATATATATAGATATAGATTGATAGATAAATATAGATATAGATTGATAGATAAATATAGATATAGATTGATAGATAAATATAGATATAGATTGATAGATAAATATAGATATAGATTGATAGATAAATATAGATATAGATAGATTGATATATATATATATATATATATATATATATATATATATATATATATATATATATATATATATATATATATATATATATACAGTGGGGAGAACAAGTATTTGATACACTGCCGATTTTGCAGGTTTTCCCACTGACAAAGCACGTAGAGGTCTGTAATTTTTATCATAGGTACACTTCAACTGTGAAAGACGGAATCTAAAACAAAAATCCTGAAAATCACATTGTATGATTTTTAAATAATTAATTTGCATTTTATTGCATGAAATAAGTATTTGATCACCTACCAACCAGTAAGAATTCCGGCTCTCACAGACCTGTTAGTTTTGTCTTTAAGAAGCCCTCCCATTCTCCACTCATTACCTGTATTAACTGCACCTGTTTGAACTCGTTATCTGCATAAAAGACAGCTGTCCACACTCAATCAATCAGACTCCAACCTCTCCACAATGGGCAAGACCAGAGAGCTGTCTAAGGACATCAGGGACAAAATTGTAGACTTGCACAAGGCTGGGATGGGCTACAGGACGATAGGCAAGCAGCTTGGTGAGAAGGCAACAACTGTTGGCACAATTATTAGAAAATGGAAGAAGTTCAAGATAACAGTCAATCTCCCTCGGTCTGGGGCTCCATGCAAGATCTCACTTCGTGGAGCCTCAATGATCATGAGAAAGGTGAGGGATCAGCCCAGAACTACACGGCAGGACCTGGTCAATGACCTGAAGAGAGCTGGGACCACAGTATCAAAGAAAACCATAAGTGACACACTACGCCGTCATGGATTAAAATCCTGCAGCGCACGCAAGGTCCCTCTGCTCAAGCCAGCGCATGTCCAGGCCCGTCTGAAGTTTGCCAATGACCATCTGGATGATCCAGAGGAGGAATGGGAGAAGGTCATGTGGTCTGATGAGACCAAAATAGTGCTTTTTGGTTTAAACTCCACTCGCCGTGTTTGGAGGAAGAAGAAGGATGAGTACAACCCCAAGAACACCATCCCAACCGTGAAGCGTGGAGGTGGAAACATCATTCTTTGGGGATGCTTTTCTGCAAAGGGGACAGGACGACTGCACCGTATTGATGGGAGGATTTTGGGGCCATGTATCGCGAGATCTTGGCCAACAACCTCCTTCCCTCAACAAGAGCATTGAAGATGGGGCGTGGCTGGGTCTTCCAGCATGACAACGACCCGAAACACACAGCCAGGGCAACTAAGGAGTGGCTCCGTAAGAAGCATCTCAAGGTCCTGGAGTGGCCTAGCCAGTCTCCAGACCTGAACCCATTAGAAAATCTTTGGAGGGAGCTGAAAGTCTGTGTTGCCCAGCGACAGCCCCGAAACCTGAAGGATCTGGAGAAGATCTGTATGGAGGAGTGGGCCAAAATCCCTGCTGCAGTCTGTGCAAACCTGGTTAAGAACTACAGGAAACGTCTGATCTCTGTAATTGCAAACCAAGGTTTCTGCACCAAATATTAAGTTCTGTTTTTCTGACGTATCAAATACTTATTTCATGCAATAAAATGCAAATTAATTATTTTAAAATCATACAATGTGATTTTCAGGATTTTTGTTTTAGATTCCGTCTTTCACAGTTGAACTGTACCTATGATAAAAATTTCAGACCTCTCGGTGCTTTGTAAGTGGGAAAACCTGCAAAATCGGCAGTGTATCAAATACTTGTTCTCCCCACTGTGTATGTGTATATATATATATATATATATATATATATATATATATATATATATATATATATATATATATATATATATATATATATATATATATATAGATCCTCCTCTTCTTCTTCTTTCGGCTGCTCCCGTTAGGGGTCGCCACAGCAGATCATCCGTATGATCCGCATAGTGATTTGGCACATGTTTTACGCCGGATGCCCTTCCTGACACAACCCTGGTCGCCTCTTACGACACAGGGATATGGTACACCTATTTTAACCGGGGTATACACCGGGCCCAGTACACTAGTACTCACTTCGCCGAGCTTGGAAGAATGACAGGCTGAGTCAACCTCCTGGTGTGTATTAATTCAAGCAGCCAACGGGACTTGAACTCAGGACCTTTTGGATCCCATGCCGCTGCCCTAACCACTGCGCCAACACCAGGCTATATATATCTATATGTATGTATGTATGTATATATATATATATATATATATATATATATATATATATATATATATATATATATATATCTATCTATCTATCTATCTATCTATCTATCTATCTATCTATGTATAAACATACACACAGGGTGTTTCAAAAAGAGTGATGCAACTTTAAATGTTTATTTACAAAGAAACAGAAGCCTCAGCAATGTGAACCAAACAGTTCTTCAAAGCTTATGACATGGTATTTTCTATCAGTGATTGCTATTGCAGTAAGTACTTGCTCGAGTTGATGAGAGCCCAAGGTCTAAAATTGGCATTTACGCAAAATCCTTGTAATTGACGTTCTCGATGTGTGCCCTCCGCGGTTCAGGCAGACATTGATCCTGACTCCAAAGTTCTGTCCAACTTTCCTGTCGGTCACATGTGGCACTACCTAGAGGTAGTCCGACACCTGCTTCAGATCATACAGTGTGGCAGGGCGGTTAGCATAGACAGAGCCCTTGGCAGCTCTACAGAGCCAGTAGTCCAGAGGGCTCCATCCTGTCACTAAGCCAGTTGCACATCTCAAATCTCCTTCTCATGTCATCTTGACTCAATTTATGCCTAATAGAGATGATGTATGGGAAAAGCTTCAGTTCCTGAGTGAGGATATGCCAGACTGATGTTGATTTGATGCCAAGCTCCTGGGAGCGCAGGCGGTGGGACTTCTTGGGACTGTCCACTGCAGAATCCCGCATGATATCAATGTTGGCTTGACTCCTGGTCACTGGCCTGCCACTGTTGCCCTTGCTCTGGTTGTGCACTGTACCCTTGTATTCACAATGTTTCACAATACGTTGAATGGCATAATTTGTGGGTCCATCACGTGTTCTGAGGTTGTATTCCTGGCAGAACATCCGGCGGGTGTCGAAATATGATTTAGTCTCACACCACAGAGCCACTACTTTTGTCTTCTGCTTCACTGTCAATGACATAGTTGAGCGATGGAGCTAGAAATGGCAGGGAACAAACACCATGATAGCATGACCAAACCCTGAAAAGGAAAACGGTATAGGTCAAAAAACAAAGAAATAGCAGGAAGTCAAAGCTGTATCAATCTTTTTTAAACAATATATATCTATGTATGTATTTTTGGGGGGGGATAAGATTGGGGCGATTGGGATGACACCTTTTTAAAGAAGAAGGCGCCTCCAACCAAAGTAAAAAACTAGATCGACTCCGCTAATTTGAGCAAAAAAGCGAGAGCAGACCCGGTCTCGGGCAACGTTTCACCGACTTCGCATCCAGCTTCAACAGCCACATTAGACTCTTGTGCTTGATGAAGCCGGCTGCGAAGACGTTGCCTGCGTTGCCTGAGACCGGGTCTGCTCTCGTTTTTTTTGCTCAAATTAGCGGAGTCGATCTAGTTTTTGACTTTGGTTGGAAGTGCCTTCTTCTTTTCATATATATATATATATATATATATATATATATATATATATATATATATATATATATATATATATATATATATATATGTTGTTGATGTTCGTCTTTCGGCTGCACCCGTTAGGGGTCGCCACAGCGGATCATCCGTTATGATCCGCATACTGATTTGGCATAAGTTTTACGCCGGATGCCCTTCCTGACGCAACCCTGGTCACCTCTTACGACACATGGATAAGGATTGGGTTTCACCATGATTCCGGGCTGCCCAACACCCCCTCATGGCGCGGCCCAGTGCAGAGCACCCGTCATCAAGCGATCCTCCAACCCGAGCCTCCGAGTCGCCGGATTACAGGCGCACGCCACTACGCCCGGTAAACATACATATGTATGTATGTATGTATATATATATATATATGTATATATATATATATATATATATATATATATATATATATATACATATATATATACATATATATATATATATATATATATATATATATAAATATAAATATATATATACATATATAAATATATATATATATATATATATATATATATACATATACATATACATACACATACACATACATATATACATATACATACAAATATATATGTATATATTGTTGCGGGCCGGGGACCGTTGGCGAGAACGACCGCTCAGTGGGGGAAGTTACGTCGTCTCCCATCAGACTCCCGGAATTGTAGGTCATCGCTCACGGATAACTCCGTGAGTCGGCGGGTCGCTTAACCGACCGTGGACGACAATACCTCTACCGCGTGGCGTAGGGTCTTTTTGTCTGAAACCAATTTACCTAATTAACTACACACTGTGGTCAACTGGAGAACCACGCCCTCGACATGTCTTGCTCGAACCGGGTCACTCTACCGACTGCGGTAGAGTTCAAATTCCCGACTACCAACTCCGGTTCAGGTGCAGTCAAGCGGAACTGCCAAAGCCATGCCGGCTCGGATGAACAGATTAACGGGAACAAAGGCCCGTCTAAAACTCAGATCCGAACCATGCTGGACCAATGAAAGAAAGGACGGAAACGAACTGGGAGCATTTCTACAATTGTTTTATTTACAGCAAGAAGGACACAGAGCAAGCTTATCGCGGATATACAGGAGATGTACAATGATCGAAAACACTTATGCAGTTCTACTTAACAGAGGGCGCCACAAACACACACACACACACACACACACACACACACACACACACACACACACACACACACACACACACACACACACACACACACACACACATAAAACCCAGGTGAATTCCAAGGAGCCTCGCAGCCAGGGAGAGAGACGAGCCGGGGTCACGGCTCGGCGAGGTACCTGCACGTTGGCGGGATGGGGTCCTCCGTGGTGCGGCCCCTGTCAATGGTCATGCAGCTCGGCCCGCAGTAACACGCGTAGGGCAGGGATCAGGGTCGTGGGCAGGACCCAGCGAGAGACCCGGTCGAGGTCGGGTGTCCTCGGTCGTTATCGGAATCGACCAGATGGATCGCTCCACCAACGAAGAACGGCCATGCACCACCACCCACAGACTTGTTAAAAACTCTCAGTCTGTCAATCCTCCTCATTCACCGAACTAAAGACTCCAGCAAAACTCCAACGAACGCCCCAGCGAATGCAGAACTGAACTGAGACTTTTTCCTCAAAGCACGCGAGTCTCAGAGGGTCCCTTCGTAGTTCATCGACCTCCCTCAGCGGGGCTGGGCCTTGGTCAAAACTGAGGTCACTGTCCGCCCTGATTGGACAGGGCCTCCATTGTCCGCCCCTTCTGGGTGGGATTTCGGCCATGCCAGGAGCCCGCCCCCTCCACGCGTGACTGCACTCGCCGAAAAGGTACCTCACAAAGATTTCGCCTCGGAAAGCGAGAAAAAGGTACTGTGGTTCAAATAAGAGGGGAAATAAAGATTTATTACCCGAACTAAAAAAACATGGCAATGCACCC
>NC_140964.1:47500422-47520422 GCF_056783735.1 Eptatretus burgeri
ATTTATGCCTCTCAGAACCACTAAACTGAAATAATTTCTCATTCTTTTGGGTCAACAGGCTTCCGTGGTGACTGGTGAGCAATGATTATTGAGTGATCGAGTCAGAAGAGTGGAAGCACATTTCCAATATCTTGTCAATAGTGAGAGGTGAATGTGAGAGGTGAATAATGTGCTGTATTTGATGAATGGTAGCAAAAACGGAGAGAAATTTTGTTGAGCTTGAACACCACACCCGTGGTCTTTGAGATCAAAAGTCTTCATGACCAGAAGCAAAAGATTTGGTTATTTGGTGAAAAACTTAGCTCGGTAACAACATTCATTATATTTGTTTTTAATTAACACATGGCTGCCAGCTTGTCAAGTGGCATCAGTTTTGGCCTGAACAACAACCTCCCGAAAGAAGGACACGATCTTAGCAATGTCTTATCTGCCAAAAGCATGGCCTTGGAATGTGTATTTGTTGCTGAAGTAGGTAATTGTTTAGTGATACTTTGTAAACGTACATGTGTTGAGAAGGGATATTTGTTGAGACAACCAGTGAACGTGCTAAAGCCTACCCTGACAATCAGAAAGCTACAAACGACTTGGCGACTAGCATAAAGCAAGGACCGATGTTTGCATTATTTCCATCATAATTGTACTTTTAATAAGTTTGTACTGCTTTGTTCGTCGGAATCTAACAAGTGAGGTTAACTCGTATTTCCAACTGTTTGAGTTGTCATGTCCAGCGGTTGAACAGGGCAAGCTGGACTGGTCTTTGACCTTCCATCTCCCTTAAAGACATCACCTCTTTCTTTACCTGCAAGGAGAGATGAAGCCTGGAATGGCGGTAACAGATCTTCCTTCAAGTCCTTAAAGATGGCATCGTCCATGAAAAAATGCATTCCCTAGAGTTTTGAGCTCTCCTGCCCACTGGTCTGTCCTTTTTGCATTCTTGATATACTGTACTGTTGTAATGCTTTAAGGAACCATGCACCAAAATCAAGGACATCTGACTACTTAGAGTATTCTTCCAGGCTGAACTCTCGGAACAAGCATTTCCTTGCTATTCTTCAAGATGTCAAGCCTTTCCTCCTTGTTCTTTATGGTGTACAAAGCTTCAGTTCTGACTGGTGGAAAAAAAATCTTAATTCATAATGACACGGAGTACAGCTCCCCTCTGTTGGTTGGTGCTTCCGCATCTCATCTCGTACTGCTGGAGCCAGTGGAGTCCAAGGGACCTCAAGGGTTAATGGTAGCTCTTGACAGGGAGGCTAATGCAAAGGCCTTGTTCTCTCTTACTGCAGACATTTTGGTGGTTTGGTCCTCGAGCACCAAATATATCTGTTCACCCCTCCAACCTCCCCACCTCTCTCCATATGTTTTGACCTTCAATGGCCCCTACCCTTTACATTCTCTCTTCCAGCAACTGATGCTTTCTTTCCATATCCGTATACAAGTAACAGTTTATTGCTCACAATTACTCCTTGTCACTCTCCTTTCTTGATTGTGGAACTCCCCCTCTGAATCTGTCAAGTCATGTTCTTCCCTCTAAGTCATTCAAGATGGTGACCGACTCATATCTCATATTGTTCTTCATTCCTTTTCATTCTCACAAACTTTCCCTGGAACCCATCTTCCCTCTCCCACATTTACCCACACTGTATTGGCCTCTCCTCCATTTTCGAGCTCTTCCATGTGTCTCAAACTTTATACAAATATTTTTGGGTTTATCATGTTCGTGTAATACTTTGAGCATGTGACCCAGGTGTGACATTACATCTTCGTCGAATGCATGTGACCCCAGGTTCATATCCCATATTGACTGTTCAAGCAATAATATATGTACAAACTCCCTCGAGTTTTGGACACCAGAAGAAAAAAAAATGTTTTAACCTCCATGCCTGACCTGTTTACAATTCAGACAGGTGATGATGAGGACTGGGTTATAATTTTCACTCGTTCCTCAAAGCAGTCCATTTATTCCCCCGTTTTGTATTCATAGCAGAAGCCTCATTGTTCTACCAAACCTCTGTATTGAGACCACAATGAGGCAGGAAGGATTAATCTTCCCAGGAAGTTTAGAATTCAGACACAAATGGCCAAAGGAAATCGGGCAAGCTTTGATATGCTCCGGTGCGGAAAAAGCAACTGGTTTTGTATCGCCTAAGAACTATGGGGAATTTATGGAACAGCTCAGAGGTAGCCTTCTCACCTTTGAAATGCTTACTTTGAGCCGAATCCCCAAAAGAGTAGTGTAGGATCTGACTACAAACCACCATCTTGGCACTTCATAGGCAGGGCATTGAATCGCAGAGTACAATGCATGTTCTTTCTGGGATGTGGATCGAAAGGGTTCCATTCTTTTCATTTATTTGTTTATTTACTTATCTTGCTCCATTTTTTTACTTTCCCGTGGTAAATCGTTGTTCGCTTGAGGTAACAACACATGTATGATGAGCCAAATGTCCTTTTTGTTTGGATACAAGGTTGAGGCTCGTGGAAGAGCTGGAGTAAAACAGAGAGGGAACAAAAAGGAGGAAATACCAACAGCAGAGTAGAGATCAAGGGCATGGGGGAGAAGGACACGTGGGATGAACAAACTGCACACAAGCAGAATGAGACAGCACAAAGAGAAAGGGGAAAACGGGAATGAAACATAAAAGGAACAAACCAACTGACAACTATCAAACGAAAAGAGGTGAGGGAGAGTTTAGGGGTGGGGGGGGTGGAGATCTCAATAACCTGGAAAAAGGGAGTGCTTGGGAATTAAGTAATTTAGGGGAGAAGAGATCATGAGTATGGATGGGGGATGACCTGGGTAGTGGTGAACTGCTGTCTTGAAGCCCTGGAGTGAAGAATGGGACTGAACCTACTGGGGAGGGTGGTTCCACAGGTGAGAGAAAAGAGGAACAAATGAGTGGAGGTGAGCAGTGAGCCTGGATTTTGGGAGTTTAACAAAAAGAGGGTGACTGGCAGAACGTGTGCGCCCTGCAGAAACCTGGGAAAGGACGAGTCAAGATAGGGCAGATGGTGTTGGACCAAAAAGGAGGCGGTAAAATACAGAGAGGTCACCAACCTGCCTGTGATGTGAAAATAACGGGCCTAGACATTCAGCTGCATCGCGAGAGATGCATTCTCTCTTCTTCTCTTCCCCCCCCCCTTTTGTATTCATAGCAGAAGCCTCATTGTTCTACCAAACCTCTGTATTGAGACCACAATGAGGCAGGAAGGATTAATCCTTCCACAATGGGGCAGGAAGGAGGCAGGAAAGACGAGATGATTTTGAGTGCCTTGCTTTCTACAGCATCAAAAAAGGCAATGTGTGAGGCAGTAACACCATCCCAAAAGGGGGAGCAGTTCCCTATCAAGCTGAGAATGAAGGCCTTGGAGTTTGTCAAAAGTTCAGATTGACCAAGGAAAGACCTTGCACGATGGAGGATGCCCAGTCGACTTTGGAAGCCATTTTGGAAATATGATCTATCCAAGAAAGATCATAGCTTATGGTGAGGCCCACAAGTTTGAATGACTCAACCTGTTCTAGAGGTTTGTTTCGGAAGTAGATGGGAGGGTTCGCCAGACAGTCCTTTCAGAGACACAAGGTCAGTAGGTGGTATTTTTCAGAGTTTAAAGACATATTCCAAATATTGGACAAGCTCCTGATTCTATCAATGTCTGCAGAGAGTGAAGAGGCTGCTGCCTGCCTTTCTGAAGGATGAGAAATGATAGGACAGAGGATGGAACCATCAGAAAAGAGATAAGCAGGATTTTCCAGGGGATCAGAAAAATAATTGATGAAGATGATGAACAAGACTGGGCTCAAATACACTGCCTTGGGGTACTCCAGCCTGGACAGGGAGAAGAGATGAAAGGATCCTGTTTAGAACTACATGCTGACTATGGGAGTGGAGGAAGTCAGTGAGCCACGAGAGGAGGTGATCTTGGATGCTATGAGCAGAGAGTTTGGAGATCAAAGTGGGATACCAGACTGCATTAAATGCTCGAGATATGTCTGGAGAGACTGCCCTGATCTCATGTTTGAAATTTAGGGCTTCCATCACAGCATGTCAAAGGTAGAATGACCGGGTCTGAAACCGAACTGATGATCCGAGATCAGGCCATTGGAGAAAAGGAAGGATTTGATGTCAACTGTGATGGTAGATTCCATGACCTTGCTTATAATTGGAACCTTTCTGCGGTTTTGTATCTTTTGAGCATTTTCAAAGTCTGCATTATTTATTTTTGCTTTGCTTGGCAATGCTAATTGATGGTGATAGAATGATAGGATTGCCTCCTTGAAAAAGCCTTGCCCGTAAGGCAGACACATTGCCTGTAGGCCTTTAACGCCATGACAATGAAACCATGACCTTTGAGGGGAGGAAAGAAATCTAATGCGTTGTGCTTTTGTTGGAATGCACATTGGACCAGCATTGAGAGCACAAATCCTGTAAAGACAAAGAATGGGCTGTGGTATTCAAGGGATGCTGAAAGTTTTGCCCATTTTTGTCAAAAATTCGAGCTTGTACTGCATCCGCGAAAACAATTGTACGTGCAAGGAAAGTATTTATCAACTTTGAGGAGCAGTTTCATAATGACCCTTTTTGAAGTCGAATGCTAATAGTAGACCCGAATGGATATTTTCAGCATCTCTCATGATGAATGCAGTTTGTATATTAGTATGCAATGGATCACACAACCACAGCAACAAGACAGTCATTGATTGGAGCTTCAGTGACTAATAAGGTTTGGTAACACCAAAGACCTCTGCTAAGCCGGGAATGCATACAGAGCAGGCAATTTATGGCTTGGCTGTTGGAAAGGGACAATTTGTTGTAATGTCGATTCGACAAAAAAAGTTACCGGCCAAAAAAAAACGTCATGAGCAGTTTGGTATCTTGCGGCATCGCTGCAACGTTTGCTTTGGTAACCACATGATTGGTCAAAGTTCAAAGGTTGGCAGGATGTGCAATATGAACAGTGTTTTTTTTCATGAGGGGGTGAGCGGTGAATGGAATCTTTGGATAAACAATGCATTAACCCTTTACTTAGCCACTACATCTTATCCAGGCACGCAGGATTTTTTGTGTTTACTTTAGCTTGGTGGCTTACAATGTGCCTGTCAATGCTTTTGTACTGGGATTTGTATGTACGGTCATTGGACTGACCTGTCTTCCAGCAGGCCTAGCCACCTGGATTGGTGTGATCGCTCTGCAAGTTAAACTTTCAATTTCCCTTGATTGTCATCATATTGTGGACCCCTGATTGAATCTTTCATCCTGCGTGAATTTGAACACGTCCTTTTCTTTCGAAAACCATGGTTGCAGCACTTCGCTTCCAGGCCAGAGCTTCTTAGGCATGCGGCATAAACACTGTCCAACCTCCACAAAAAGCCTCTAATTGGACGTCGATGCACCAACAATGACAGATTAGGTCAGATGTCTGAATTCCCAAAATGGTAAACGGAGAAATGAATGCAAGCTGCAGCTGCCTGGCCAGCGGGTCGTCGGAACCAAGCCGTTTTGTGCCTCTCATGAAGGCTTTGCCAGCCATTTGAAGTCCTGTCCTCCATCCTGTCCCACCGGCATCGTTTGCACGTTCTGAGTATCTGTTTGCAACAACAGAGTTTGTGCGCAACCTGTTTCCAAACACCGTCTGGTGCATAGAGATCCGGCTAAGCATACGCTGTATCACAAAAGAGCAGCGGTGATGGCAACCCTGGCAGATATCTCCTTGCGGTAATCGTGTTACACACGTTGATACCCAATGGTTCTGTCAGATGCGGGTGGCAAAACAAATTTCCAAGTAATAACGAGGTAATCTCCACCGTTGTGTTGTCTATCATGTTAATTCGGTACATCCTCGTTAAGCCGTACACTGCCGCGTAACATCCACCGAGGAGGACTATATGCATGTCTTATTGGATGTGACGGCAAGTTTAAAATTCGAATAATTAACTATTTCATGAGATCCAAAAATCCTTTTCCAGACTCCACTCGGATTGCGAAACGTCTCGTTTCTCTCTTTTTGGCTCTTTCTGACAATGTTTGCGTTATCTGCTGAGCTATTAATTTGCTCGCCATCGCAGAGATAAAAAGCGAAGCTTTACACCCGCTGATCATACAGGAAGCCTTGCCCGACGGGTCGTGCCTTTCATTTGAGGTCAATGGAAGCGGTCATGGGTTTAGGGTGCAGTTCTAAAGGCACACTGTGTTTGGCTTTGCCCCAACGTTAGCGAAAGGTTGCACGCACTCGCATGGTGGGTGTGAAGCTATCTATCTTCTCAGCCCCAGATTTGAGAAATGCGTTAAAGGACCAGCTGCTTCAGTTAAATGCGAGAGAGGAAATTGAGAATTGTTATTTTGGATAATAGTTTCATGATTGCACCTTTTATGACAATATGTTAAAATTTGGGGCGGTGGGAGGGAAAGCAGAGTTGCAGATTTGCATTACGAGTTGGCAAGCCTTGTCTGTGCGTTTTCCAAGCTTCACTGCTCCTGCTTATGCACTGTTTGTACATTTTAATAGAATAAGCACCATTTGTATTGAATCTTGGTGCAGTTGTTATTGTCGTTTTTTTTTATTGTTTAATCAGCTGCATTGGTGCATAAATGGCAAAACCATTGACAAGTAATAATCAAAACGCCTCTCTCTCTCTCTCTCTCTCTCTCTCTCTCTCTCTCTCTCTCTCTCTCTCTCTCTCTCTCTCTCTCTCTCTCTCTCTCTCTCCCTCTCCCTCTCCCTCTCCCTCTCCCTCTCCCTCTCCCTCTCCCTCTCCCTCTCCCTCTCCCTCTCCCTCTCCCTCTCCCTCTCCTCTCCCTCTCCCTCTCCCTCTCCCTCTCCCTCTCCCTCTCCCTCTCCCTCTCCCTCTCCCTCTCCCTCTCCCTCTCCCTCTCTCTCTCTCTCTCTCTCTCTCTCTCTCTCTCCTCTCTCTCTCTCTCTCTCTCTCTCTCTCTCTCTCTCTCTCTCTCTCTCTCTCTCTCTCTCTCTCTCTCTCTCTCTCTCTCTCTCTCTCTCTCTCTCTCTCTCTCTCTCTCTCTCTCTCTCTCTCTCTCTCTCTCTCTCTCTCTCTCTCTCTCTCTCTCTCTCTCTCTCTCTCTCTCTCTCTCTCTCTCTCTCTCTCTCTCTCTCTCTCTCTCTCTCTCTCTCTCTCTCTCTCTCTCTCTCTCTCTCTCTCTCTCTCTCTCTCTCTCTCTCTCTCTCTCTCTCTCTCTCTCTCTCCCTCTCTCTCTCTCTCTCCCTCTCTCTCTCTCCCTCTCTCTCTCCCCTCCTTCTCCCTTTCTCTCTCTCCCCCCTCTCCCTTTCTCACTCTCTCTCTCCCTGTATATCTCTATCTTTCTTTTCTATCTCCCCCTTTCTCCTTTCCTCCTGCAACAGCCCACCATTGAATTGTCAGTGATCTTCAAATATAACTTTGTGTTGCTGTGATATTTCGGGGGCATTTCTCGCAGGAAGGCAATCACTGGTATCCACATGTTTTATAGGTTGTATCTACTGCTCCGTAACATAGCCAGCAGGTGAGGATGCACAAAGTAACCACCACCCCCCTCTCCTACTGGCCTGCTAACAAAGACATTGTAACTTGTGCTTCCATCTTGGTTTATTTGATTGTCATTTACATTGGGCCCTTGACATCTAAACATGTTAAAAATCACGTTTGCAATGTTGCATTCCTACTTGGCAGCATGATGTGCAGGTCCTCAGTAAACAGATTAGTCACCCCATCCTTGCAGCAACAGTTGCAGCATCTCGAGAATCGTGCGAATGTTGTTATATTTTCGAGGTATTTTAACCTCAGTATACTGAAGGGGTCCCCCCCCCCTCTTTCATCAGAGGGTGATGTTCAGGGAGAAATGGCTTTTTGAATGGCATGTGGGATGGCCAGATTGCAGCGCTTGCTTTCGAGCTAATGCCTTGAAGATAAACCTTCTTCGATAGAACATTTTTTTTTTCCCCCTTCAGATTAAAAACAAAATAGTCTGCGGCAAACCTATTATTGCTGGAATTAGTGTGTCATGCAGTGGCCCCATTTCAAATTGATTGTAGACATGCTTGTTTGCTAACAGCACCAAATTACAGTTGAAGTTGTGCTTATTGGAATGTGAAATGGTGTATAAAAGGAAAAGAAGAAGCGGTTGCTTTTAGACGCTCGTAGATGGATGGGATCGATAGACCGTGCAGAGCCGTGCGTATGATATCTGCTGAAAACCTGATCCTAAATCGTCATGCTTCGATTGCTGCCTATCTGGAACTCCACTGCACCTTACTTTACCCTATACCATGGTGTGCAGTGCTGTTATCGTTTATCTCTCACTCGTATTTAGAAGAACACGCCGTTGTTGTTTGTATGTGCATCTGATGTTGGAATCGAGTGTCTCTCTTTCACTTTTGTTTGTGTCTCATTGTTTGTTATCTCCATATGTGGGTTTGAGAAGGTGGAACGGAGCCCTCCCATGTCTCAAAGTCCGTGTGTGTGTGTGTATGTACATCTATGTGTTTGTGTGCATGCTTTTTGGATATGGAAAATTTGTTGTAAGGCTTTTTTGAAGGCCACAAAAGGTGGTCAATGGTTGTGTAACCACCTCGGTACTGTTCTCCTCCTTTTCTGTTTCTCCTCGTGAAAGTGTTTGGGATATGGTGACTTCGTCATGACAAAGATTGCCACTGACCCCAACACCTTCCACTTCATCGTCCTTCTTTCCATCCCTCACCTTTCCTTTTCCATGTTTTCCAAGACTGGTGAAATGCTCTTCTCCTTGGTAGTATCATGACAAGTTCCCCATACATGATGACTCCTTCTTCAGCTTTACCTTCAGCGTAGATAATAATGATTGCTGGTGACTCGTGCAATTTATGCTTTTGTTTCCGATTTTATTTGTGTATACGTGGAGTCTAATTTAAAATGCCAAGATTTGAGTCAGGCCATGATACTCTAGGATCTTTCAGTTTACTTGAAGCATACCAGATTCACTTTATGCATACCTAAATCACCTGAAGCATTTCTGATCCATGTGACATATACATAATTAATTTGGAGCATACCTGATTCACCTGAAGCATATCAAATTCACTGGGAGCATACCTGCTTCACTCGAAGTGTGCAGGGTTCATCTGAAGCATACCTGATTCACCCGAAGCATACCAGATCACCTGAAGCATACCTGATTCACACCAGATCACACGAAGCATACCTGATTCACCTGAAGCATACCTGCTAACATTTTCTCCTTTGAAATAATTTGTTTTATTTTCCAGGAGGACGTGTTTGTAAAATTGGGATTTTTTTGGAAATTTTGGAGAGTGCTGCAGCACGCTTTGCAGGCACTGCAGCGGCGAGCAGCGTAATTTTGCCTTTCTATCGAGTTAGTAATAAGAAATACACATTGCTCTCATAATCTGGTACTTGGTAAATGAGTTACTAAAGTTTGAAATTCGAAACTCATGCGTGAAGGTTCATCCCAAGTCATTTCGGGTTTCCGTTCGGTTCATCTCAAGTCGAGTCACGATTCAGTAAAATGCGATTCAAGTTAAACCTTCTTGCATTTCTGCAGTTATAAAACGACATTAAAAAAAAAAAAGATTCATCAGATGACTCGGGCCTGTCAGAAGTGAACAGTTCGGGAAGGTGGAGTGGGTGGGGAGAGTGAAATGACAGCTCCAGTCGAGGATTGCCTTTTGAGCAATTTCTTTTTAACTCTGAAAGAATCAAAGCGACCTGCTTTTTAAGGTATTACTCACACCATCAAGATTGCTTGAAAGCACCCACAAAGCACTTCAGGTGCGTTTCCTGTCGGCGCACCGTGTTCCATGAAGGATCTGATAGGCCCGGTGAATGTGACCACCATGCACACGTTGAGTGACGTTCGGGTATAGATGAGGTCACACGATGATGAAAGCGACCCTTTATATCGTGCCACCTTTTATTTGTTGTATAGGAAGCCGGGTGATGATTGGTCGCCATGGAAAGGAAGGGTACTGTAGGCAAGATGGTCAGCTGTGCAGATGTGTTGCCCTTGAGGACACAATGCTGTTCAAAAACACCATTTTCCTTGCTTCGTTGTGTTGATCCAAGGCCACAGTCGCAAGGCTTGAGTTATGTCAATTTTCCCAGCACTCAACCCCCTCCCCACCCCTTTGCAATTTATTATCTTTTTCCACTTTGGAACCATTTAAGCTGCATCCCTCAGCAGCAGATACCATTCCCCTCCATCTTAATAGTTCACTATTGCCACTAAGTTATGAAGACGTCTCATTACGAAGCATACCGTTTGCAAAGAGAGGACAATTTGAGGGGGAAGGGGGAGAGAGAAGGACAGAGAGAGGCAGAGATAGACAAAGAAAGGGGATACCGCTCCCCTCCTCCATTTTCACCATATTAATGATTCCTCTTTGATGACGGAGAGCTATTAGCAAAGGCACAAAATATATTTGCCCCACTATCACCCCCCTCCCCCTTTCAAAGGGGATGGGTGTTCCTAGTATTTTACACACACAGGAAATATCATCTTCTTCATTGATTACATATCCGGTGTTAAAAGATCTTCTGAAAGGACACGCTGCCACACAACATGTTCAAATCCCACTCATCTGTTGAATTAATACCAGGTGGGGTTAACTCAGCATGTCATGCATGTCATCCTTCCGAGGTCGGCAAAATGAGTGCCAGCATGCTGGTATCCTGTGTCGGAGTGGCGACCCATCCAGGATTGTGCCCAATAGCCAAGGAGACTGCTTAAGCAGCACCAACGCTCCGCACAGAGTATGGTCCCAACCTCCTCTCTCCTCCTCTCTTTGACGGGAATGTTTTTGTTTCTTGGAACTTCCTTTCTATTGTTGAGCAAAAATTAATAACAAATATATTGGTTACCTGGAACTTTGTAATCGGTTGCGTTGATCCTCTTCCCTTTTTTGTTTCCCAACCTTTTAATTTTTTATGGTTGTTCAGGTGTTTGTCGATCCACACCATTACATGCATTACATCCTAATATATTAAATAAGGCCTGTGTGTGTGTCTCTGTCTGTCCGTCTGTCTGTCTGAAATTCATCGAAAAAAAAACAGGCTGAGCCGATCTCCACCAAATTTTCCATACGTGTTGGTAGTACTCAGGGTCAGGTCGTGGGTACTCCCCACCCCTCCCCTCCCTGCGAGATGGAGGGGGGACGACATACGATTTTCACCTGTATATGTGCCACAGTGCAAGTGGTTTACTGACCTCTGCTGCAGACGGGGGAATTATTATTGACGGCACTAAATATATTTGCCTCACTATCCCCCCACCCCCAGGCTCTTTTCGAAGGGGATGGGTGTTCCTAGTATTTTAAACACACAGGAAATATCTTCTTCTTCTTCTTCTTCTTCTTCTTCTTTGATTATATATCCGGTGCTAAAAGCTCTTCAGAAAGGACACGCTGCCACACGCCCAAAATTGCATCACTCCGTCACGGGCATGTTCGACACCACGCTGACACCTAATTGCGTCATCACCAACACCGATGATGCGTCAAGTGTACTAGTTACAATCACATTACGATAGCCGTGCGGAGGGCAGAAAACTACGCTGAAACCACAAGACAGTGACAATCTGTGAATTTTTTTGAACACTTATTTCACAAACCAAATCCAAACAATGTCATATGCCGTGGTCCTGGTGTGATTGCTGTTGTATTAGCAATCTGTGTGAATGTTGCAAACTATTTGGACATTCAGTAAATGTGGAAATTCCTCGTACTTGGAGAGCTGTCATCAAGTCGCGATTCTTCCAGCTAACACCCGACGTGTGGAGCACATGTTGTTATATAAATTTGTGTTACGCGATCAAAGTACCGAAGAGTGTTTGTGGTTGTTTCACAGCCCATTGTCATGTAGCACATTTTTGGGGTCGGTTCACATTATAAACAAAACAAGTCAAGCTTTACAACCATCAGACAACAGAATTAACAGCTTGGTATTTTTTTTTTTTTCTGTTGTGTATTTATTTAGTTGTTTTTGTTCCAGGATGTTAAAAATAGAAATATCAGGCCATTATTTTTCGATTGTACAATCTGAAATGCTTCATGTTCATCACTCTCATTTCTTGCAAGGTCGTGATGCAACACCCAGTGATGTCATCATAATAGATTATACTTCCTCTTCAGACATGTTGTCTTTCTATTTTTACCTCCGCCACTGAAGGTGAAGGAGGTTATGTTTTCACCCCTCTCTGTTTGTTTGTCTGTTTGCCTGTCTGTCTGTCTGTCTGTGTGCAGGATATCTCAAAACGTTGCGGACGGATTCGGATGAAATTTTGTGGACAGGTTCGGTGTGTGATAAGGAGGAACTGATTAGATTTTGGTGAAGATCCGGATCTGACTACTAGAATTTTTAAAGTGATTCTTCACCATTGAGAGAGACAGCCAAAAATGATATATAGCACGACATCTCAAAAAGTTGTAGACGCATTCGGACGAAACTTGATGGACATGTTGGGTGTGTGAAAAGGACGAATTGTTTCAATTTTGCTGAAGATCCGAATCCGGATCTGGATACAATAATTATTAAATTTAAGAGTGATTCTTCACCATTGAGAGATAGTGCCAAATACGATATAGTACTGTATAGCATGATATTTCAAAAATGTATTGGGCCCGATATGTTCTCGTGGATCAGGCATTATGTGGCGGAGGTATACGCTCCACCAAGTGCCCTTCTCGTCTTTTTTACTTGTTTCGTTCATAAATTGGAATGAAAATACAATGCATTGTTAGGAAACCCGACATGGAAAATATTTTAACTAGCACTCAATTTTGGAGCATTATCACAAGGAAGAAACCTCTTGCAGTGACATAGCATGGTGGATGGTCCGACAATTAGCATACACTAAATTGTTACTGAAATTGTACCTCAATAGACCATTTACACTTCACTGCTAGCCATTAAACCGAGCGATCTTTCCTCCGTCACATCCAACGTCATTCCAAGTTCCAATCACGAGAACTGCTCCAACGTCCACCCATGCAATTTATTTTATTTTGCGATGCACAAATTATGTGATTCTTTGGGAGGTGATGGGGGTGTTTCCTGGAGCATCACAAAATGTCATTGGGGGGGAGGAGAGAGAGAGAGTGTCAGAGCCACAGTGACATGATACCACCTTGGATTTCCTTCATCATGACAGGACATGTCGATTTAGAATGACCTTGCTTTCGGTTGAATTGGTCCAAAAATGGCAGAGGTGCTGTTTAAATAATTACTTCAAAGCTACGAAAGGGCTCTTACAAAAAGTAGAAAGCAGGTAGTTCAACTCGAGAAGTCTGTTAAATTTGAAGGGTGCTGAAGGGCAACAGGACCTCATTGACTGAGCCGTCAGATTCCACCGATTAAAAATAAATAAATATTTTCAGAATGGAAGCTGATCGAAATCTAAATAAGGTGACATTGCTCTCATTCACAGTGTCATGTAATTTTATGATGAGGGTCAGGCAAATCATCATGGTGGGGGAAGGGTGTCAACAAACTGCCACAAAAGAGTCACGTATTTTTGGATACAGCCCCCTAATGAACGTGCTCTTGTCGATTGATTTGCATTCAATATTGTACACAATCAATGAAGGCAGGTTCATTTGTGTGAGGTGCCCCAATTTGGCCATGCCAAGCTGTCTGCTCGTTGAGTCAATGTTACAGAACTGCTGGGCTTGCTTTTCGCAAGGTCGCCTGCCCTCCCACCACGCTCCTTCACAAGTCTTCTGGCACCGCCGTCACGCTTATTTAGTGCACCGGCGCACGATGGTACCAGTTGTGTCAGTGCACGCTGTTTGTCATTCGGGGCAGTGGCTAAGTGCATTAAATCGCCCAAAGGGCCGCATGCGGGGCCTCTTCCAGAATGCTAGCGACTGGCATTTCCCAATGTGCAATGGTTTGTTCCATCGGTTTGATGATAAAGCGTCAGGGAATGTGGCCTGTGCCATTTGCTTTCTGCCCTTGGCAGGTTTTAATTGGGGCCCCAGGAATGATCAATTCGTTCTCAGACTCCTCGCTGTCCCATTTCTGCTTCCTCTGACAATGCCATTTGAATATAAACTGGTTTCTTTTACACTCTCTAGCTGCCTCAAAAAAAAAAAAAAATTTAACTCCTTTTGTTGTGATGGTGGTTCACAGCAAAAGGATTCATTTGAAAATGCATATGAAATGCCTGCTGTGACTTCTTCACTGCAAGGAGGAAAGTTTTTTTGCTTCACCTTGTTATTCACAAGTTGAGTAAAGGGACCCCCGATGAATGCAAAAAAAAGACTCAAGGACTCATTCTCAGCTGAGAAAACGGACTTGGAGAACAAAAATACCTTGCGATCAGGTACCACCGAGTTTATAAATTGGAGAGCTACAGTCGCTGTAACCCAAAGCAACCTTGTTAAACTGAACCTCGCTGGCCGACACAGAATGTGGGCAAAAGGCCATATTTCAAAAACCAAAGCTTTGTTACTCATACGGTTACTAACAGGCACACTTAAGAAAGCAGATCTCTCGTCAGAAAGGTCCCTCAAGGCTGGCAAAACAAGGAAGTGCCGCAAATAAAATCCAGAGTTGTCTGTTTGAGGCTTCGTGGCCAGGCACCCCCGTGGCTTATCCTGTGATAGTGGGGGGCCTTGTGCTCCGTTAACTCGACAAGCAGAAATCGGCACGGTGAGTCTCGTTTCAGGTGGAAAGACACAAATCGAGCAAGGTCAGTGGGCCGTCCACTTTCAAGCGGTTCCGCTCCAGCAGAGGAGAAAGTAATGGGGCAAACGTCGCACTCAGAGCAGGATAACTTTTGGACAAGCCTAAAGATTGGTGGTTGGGGGTGAAGGGGGGTGCATCTTGCATTCGCTTTCTCTTCAAAGCTGCTGCAAGTGATAGCTGAGCCGGCGGTTGAGTTGTGCTTCGATTCGTGCCTGGAGCAAGCACGTGTTCGCGAACGACAGAAATCGAGCAAGCATTTCTTTTCTTCAGGAAAGTGTATGCTTCAGTCCTGAGCCTTCCAGCCAGATGAAAGCGAGTCACTTTCTCTGGCCCTAAATGAGAAATGAGCAAAGCGCATCTAAGGCCTGGTCCTGTGAATTGCTCAGAATTTGCACTTATCCCAATTAATCATCGTGCATGCTTGGCCTGCACAAATCAGATTGGACCTCCTTTCATTTTCTTCTCTTGCTTTTTCAACCCAAAACATAATTTCCTTCCTGATGGGGCGATGATTTCACTGTTTCGGTTCACGACACTTTAATACGTGCTGTCACTGTGAAGGCAGGCTGGAGTATGGCGTGAAATAAACGCGGCAGTCTCACAATAACTGGCGAGATGTCCTCTCCTTTGACTGGAGACTGTGCGTTCCCCTGCATTCCTCAGGGGAATGTGATATGTATACCTTTCATTCCTAAGGTGTGGGTTAAAGGACCTCCCTCATTGTCCTGCTGATTTTTCTTTTTGTGCATACCATGAGAAAAAATTGCTTTCAATTGTAGATAAACATTGATGATGTGCTTATATCATGTTGTGGTGCTTTTGGTGGAGCCTTATCCACGTAGTTTTGACCTCAGTTTGATCTCTCCATCTTAGCTTTTTGTAATCATTAATCCTGACGGTTCCACAGGGTTACTCAGGAACATGTGAAAAACGCTGCCTCTGCATGAGTGCACGCCTTACTGCACAAATATAGATGCAAAAGTGCCCATTTAGTTGCCATCACCTTTTCATCTCCATACTTTGACGTCACAGAACACGTGTTAATGAAATAAAGACGACAAGGAGGAAATTGTCTTAAGAATCCCAGGCGTGCACAAGATAATTTAACACATTAACTAGGTAAAGGTCCTCACATTCAAGAACAGGTATGTGGCGATGACGAACCCACACATACACGTGACTCGGCGTTTGCACGCGCTCCTTTGCAGCAACAGGAACAAGATCCCACCAACCTGTACATCTCCAATTTGCCGCTGTCCATGGACGAGCAAGAGCTCGAGGGCTTGCTCAAGCCATTCGGGCAGGTGGTCTCCACGCGCATTCTCCGAGATGCAAATGCAACCAGTCGTGGTGTTGGCTTTGCACGGTGAGTTTGCAGGCCCGTTTCTTCGACTGCTTCAAGGCAGACGACCTTGTTGGAGGGCTGTCATCTTTTCTTCTATTTGGTGTTGTGATACCTTTGCATAAGAACCGCTAATGAGCTGGAGGTTTTGTGTGTTTTTGAAGGGTTGCCTGATTCCACACCCTTCCCACATTTGGTGTAAATAAAACAGTTAAATGTTACCTGAACCTCCAGCAACCCATTTCCGTAAACCTTTGCTTCCAAGATGAAGTCGGAAGCAATTCGATGCATTTCATTGCATAAGGAATCATTCTTAACCTGCCAATAGTACAACCATTATCTCTTAAATAAAATTAACAGAGCTTTCCTTCTTTTATAACACATACCTCGTTAGCCGTGTTTAAGCCATTTTATGATGGCACTGCACCCATCGGAGATTTCTAAGATTTGCTGAAAGTCGTCAGTGCTTTTCAAAGAAAAAAAAACTTTTGCTTGCGCTACCATTTTGACATCTGTCTCTGATGTAGGATGGAATCTACTGAGAAATGTGAAGCAGTAATTCAGCACTTCAATGGAAAGTTCATCCAGATTCCTCCAGGATTGCCAGGTACGGCTCTTTATGGAAATTCATTAGGGGCAGGTGTGTTTGCATGCATGTGCGTGTTTGTGTTTTCAAGATGCATTTCAATCCATTCTGAATCTGGATCGCATATAACATGTCCAGCATTGATATCAATTGCTCCTTCTATTGCAGCTCTTTGTTAAAAAGGCCGAAGCCGTGTATTGCATCAAGTGGAAACGCCATCTCCAACTCCATCAGATTAGGGGTGCATTAGTTAATCGGCCTGGTCCACTTAAAAAGTCGACCGATATGCTTTTTCCCAGAAATTGCCAGCTTCCTCCAGGAAATGCTAGGCTTTGGAAATTACCAGATTAGCTTGGCGACTAAAAAAAAACAAAAAAAAACAGTTAAAAAAAAGAAAAAGGAGACCACTGCCCAGAATCAGATCGGTGACACACACGTTTCAAACATCCGGTGGTTTTGTGTAGCCCTTCGATTCGTGGACGTGCTGTGGATGCTCAGTCTCCATCGATTTGTTTTTCCGCACTTCGTATTCATCTGCAATCCTGGGCACTCTTGTCATTTTCGCATCATTTATCCGTTGTAACTTTCTTTTGCAATTGATTTGCTCACTTTTCGTTTTTCAATGCAGAGAACTTGTCATTCCTTAACTTCTTTTTCATGTGCACCATCTACAGCTCATGGAGAAAGTTTGTTTGCTTATTACGTGAAGAACAAGGATATTATGAGATATTAATGAACACTTTTCGTGAAGGACAAGGAGTGTAGGTGGATGGTGGATGAGCGACTTCAGTGCATTGCCCCTTGAACTCGACTACGTGAAGTCTTTTAAAAGATGCTGTTGTATTCTTCAGGACACTCAAAGAATGGGTAAAAAAAATCATCACTGGGAGTTGTCTTTGTACTCCTTTGAGCATCAAGTGCCACAGAATGCACCGAGCTATCCTTTCTCTCTGCCAGCTTTAGTTTGTGAGATAATGTGCAAACAGCGTGGTTCATTTAACAAGCGTTGAGCTCTTCAATCCCACTGCGTCATTGAGCTGTCTCATTCCGTGGTCAGGAGGGTTAGTTGTGCCTTCAAGCTGCACACTTGATTGTCTGACGCTTCTTTACTCTCACACTCAAGGAGACGAGCCGCAGCTAAGGTGCCTCGCTGCGCCGAATTGAAAGCTCCGCTGAATGCTCCGAAGGCTCGACCGAACCCAAGGAAGCTGCACGAGATATAGTGATCACTTTTAAGCCTATTTGGGACTCACCTGTAAGTCTTCGCAAATTTAGGGAATTTTGCTTGGATTTGGAACTACATCCCCGACAATTGTCTGTGCGAGTCTCCGTGACGCAGAGGAGTTTTGGATTTCACAAGCTCGTCCGGTCATTACCTCTGCTCCGCAGTTTTGATTTGCTGGAAAAGACCTTTTGAAAAGTCGTTCTGACATCTGCTCTAAAATTGCCTATTACACAGGATTCACACAATTTGGACAACTCCGCTGTCACGTGACGAGGTGACGGGTGCCGTAAAACTTCGTGCTCATCCGAGATCAGGTCAACCACAGGCTCCACAAGAACGTTTCTGTAATTGTTGTGCTGAAAAGGCCACCCACTCACTCTAATGGTGTGAACCAAATGAGGAGAATATTAGATGGAAGTAATTACAACACAGGCTATTTTCAGCCCTATAAGTACTTTAATGCAAGGAGTGATATGGAAGCAGATGTGCAGAGCAGGTTAGATGAGGGTGATGGGAAAAAATGATCTATAAAATAGCTTGGGATGGGGATGTGAAGGAGGGATAGGAGAGGGGGGGTAGATGAGTGATGATCAAGAATGGAGATGGGAAGGTAGTGATAAAGAGGGGAGCAGTACTGAAGGCAATTTCAAGTAGTTGATGAACTCGGGAGGAAGCAATGAGTTGGAATAAATGAGTTATGAGAAGGGGAAAGTGGAAGTTGTGGAGATTATGGAGGCAGAGGAGCAGATAGCATTAAAGAGGATGAAAAAAGGGTGAGAGCCAGGCATTGATGAGGTACATGCAGAAATGCTAATTGTAGTGGGAGAGATTGGAGTAAGTTGGTGGATGAAGAGGCTGTTTAATATATGTAGGAGAGAAGGTAACATTCCAGAAAAGTGGCCAACTGGTAAAATTGTACCAATATAAAAAAGGAAGGGAGAAGTGCAAGATCCGGGGAAGTACCGAGGCATTACGCTTAAAAGTCACGTGATGAAGGTTATAGAGAGGATTCTGGATCTGAAGATATGGAAAAGTTTGGAGCAGAAAATAGACAAAGAACAACAAGGGTTAAGAAAGAGAAGAGGGACAATGGATGGGATGTTTACACTGAGAAAGTTGGTAGAGAAGAGGTTAGAGAAGCAAGGGAGGCTGGCACTAGGATTCGTGGACCTTGAGAAGGCGTATGACACTGTCCCGAGAGAGATGGTGATGGCACTGAGATGGATGGGAGTGCCTGAAGCAGAAGTGAGGATGGTGGAAGGCATTTATGAGGGAATAAGTGGAAGAGTGTTGGTTGGACCTGGAATGTCAGAGGAGTTCTGCATTAACCTCCGTTTGAGGAGGGAAGTGCACTCAAACCACCGATGTTCAAACCACCAAACCACCGATTATGGTGATGGAACTGGTCAGTAGGAAGGTCAGCCTTAGGATATCCTAAGGAAGCCACTATTTGCAGACTATTTGGTGATGTAGAGAGTGAACAGGAAATGCAGGAAGTGCTGGAGGAGTGGAAGGAGATTTTTGAGAAGCACAGACTGAAGATGAGCCTGGAGGAGATCGAGGTAATGTGGGTCAGACTGTAGAGAGGGAAAAATGAACATCGGATTTTGTGTTTGCGAGAACAAGTGGGTCAGGAGGATTGCGAGAGTGAAGAGGGTGGCTAAACAGAGCATGAACGGACTGTAGGAGATCGATCGATGTGCAAATGAGTTTGACGGGAAGATTGGGAAATAACCAGGTGAGGTGGACAAGGTATCTGGGTATGATGGAGGAAGATAGACTTCTGAAGAGAAAAGATGTGTTGAAAGAGCAAGGCTGGAGAAAAAAGGGGGTAGACTGTTGTTGAGAGGAGAGGATTGCATGAAGAAGGATGTCAGAAAGGTGTAGGTGGGTGGAGAATGGAGAGAGACAGCTGGTGATAGAGTGGTGGATAAGTGTTGTGGACAGAGCAGAACAGCAGCTCAGTACCAGTCGGCCTCACCCCAAATAAAGGGAGTTTGATAAAGAACATATAAATACATGAAGACAGCTGAGCATATCCGACAGTTCATAGTCTCATGTCGTTTTACTTTTTTTATCCTATTGAAATGCATTATATTGATATCTAATTATTATAATTGCATGTTTGTATTATTGTCTTTTTCTTTTATTTCCAACACAAACCACCATCGTGAACATA
>NC_140964.1:47522922-47632922 GCF_056783735.1 Eptatretus burgeri
GCTTTTTCACCCCCATGTGTCCTTCCCTCCCCCCACCTCCCCTTGATATCACTTTCACCTCTACTCTGCTGTTGGTGTTTCCCCCTTTCTATTTTGTTCCCTTCCATTCTGCTCTAGCGCTTCCACGAGCCTCGATTATGTATACAAAAAAAAGAATCACAAGGGCTACACCGACCATTTTAAGTACCGTACAATGTTTTTTGGTCTGAATGAGACGGAAGTATTTTTAAGATGAGCATTTCCCTTGCTTCACCCAGACCTGTCTTTTTTCTTTTATTTTCTTTGTCAACATAGTCGAGGGTCATGGAAGAGCTTGTACTAGTACACTGAATGGATCAGGACACAACAGGCCAAAAAGAACAGTAGAGAGAGGGGGAAACACCAACAGCAGAGTCGAAGGCCAAGATCGAGGACAAACAATGGGAGTGGGGAGGAATGGGGGGCAGGAGAGGATGCATGTAGTGGACCAGATGGATACAGAAGGAAACTCCAAAGAGGGAAAACTGGAAATTTGGAAGGAGGTTAACAAGGGTAGAAAAGATCATGGTTTGGGATTATGGATGATCTGAGATGGTGATGAACCTTCTGCCAATGTATGGGTTTGTGTAAGTTTCTGTCCAGATTGGTCCATACTTTCATTGAAAATTGGTTTATCTCACACCTCCCCCTTCCCCCTTAACCTCCGAACACCACCCAGCCGACATTCCTCTGTTTATTCCAAACGACACCGTTACACTATCAACTGTGGATGTTTAGGGTGGCTTCATATGATTGCTCAATTGAAAGATAACTTTACCACTGAATTTATTTCCATAATTTTTTTATACAGGGATTGAGACTTGTCGAACAGCAGAACAAGAGAATCAACAGAAAAAAAAAATGGGACAAAAGGTGAAACAGGTGGATGACAATAAACCGATTAACCACAGTACAAAGGAGAGGAAATTGTTGGAGAAGAGTGGGAGTCTGGTCTTGCCAGATATAGTAAAGTACAGTACAGCACCTCAAAATTATTTAATTACACTACGCTATTAATTTTTAACGCAAATACTTTTTCACTCACCCCCCCCCCTTTGGTTCTTTCCCCCTCCCTGAAATTTCTTTCCCAAATCGTTAGATGAAATGAAATAAATTTCCAGTTAAGTGTGTAGCCCCCCCATCTATGGGTCATTTCATCAACGACCATGAAGAAGGAAAACGCGGATGCGAGTCCAGAGAATGTCGAACGTAAGTTCCAGAAAGCGAAAAACTGACTTTGCAAACGGGAAAGCAAAAGGAAAGAGACGTTTTGTTGAAGCAAATTGTCATAAAATGTATTTTCCTCCTCTTTCTACGGAGATCCGCTCTGGCATTTGAGATCAAAAAGGGGAAATCTTTCCCACGTATAGAAACGAACGCATTTCACTCTCTTCTGGCAAGTGAACCACATTTTGAGGGATTTCTATCGACAGAAAGGTGGTGAAGTTTTTATTAATAAAAGGAAATCAAAATGCATGCCCAGTCAAACATCCAAAAGCACTGCAATCAAAGGGATTGGCATCACGGTGACTGCAAGAGGGATGAATGCGTAGCGGCTTGATGCGCATGCATTCGTGTCGGTGAAAAATGCTTTCGGTCTGCCCTGTTAGTTGTTTTCATATGCACTGTGAGACACCACAGCTCGAAGCTCATATTGCAGCTTTCAGGATAAATTAGTTGAAGAGTTTGCCACACCCTCCATCCAGACACTGGGTTTGAATCTCGCCCAACGACCCCCCAGTCTCCTCATTTCCATGGCACGTGCATCCTCTTTACATTCCTCAGCCTTAAGAGTCCGTCGGGCCTATCATGGAGTGCATTTTGATGAATTTTAAAGACTGCGGCCCGACGCTTCCGATAAATGCTACATTGCAGATGAGATCACGGATCCAGATATCTTGATGATTAAGGAACGTAATCAGCAGGTTGCTTTAACTCCTGATACTTGGTTGGCTAATCATGATGTAGAAAGCAAACTCATTAGCTTAGTTTCCTTTTTTTTAATCTACATCGACTGCAGTTCTTCCAGTGACTTGGAAAGATCTTAATGAATTAGGGCATAATGACGCGATTTTATAGATAATATACGCGTGAGATGGTTTCAACAGTTGCCTTCTGAGTTGATGATGTTTGCACTGATCTGTCCCGATGGGTTTTGGGATTTATTTTTGTGACAGAAATTCTTGGTGTAATGTTAGGTCACTAATTGGACGACCACTTTCTTCCCAAAGCACCGACGGAGCCTCTATTGTGCAAGTTTGCCGACGGGGGCCAGAAAAAGCGACAAAACCAGCACAAGTACACGCAGAATGGACGGCCGTGGCCACGAGAAGGCGAGGTGAGGATCCGTGACGTTTTCAGCCCTTTGCTTTCAATCGTTAGATTTGCTGTCTTTCGCATACACGTAGCGATAACAATTCGCTGCAAGTCGGTTGCATTTTACCAGTTCAGTTTTGTTTGGTCATCAGCAACTGATGAATTGAGTAAATTGCGATTTTATCTGATGAGTCTATATCGTAGATTAGTTTCGCACCTCCAACAGCCTTTTCTGGCTAGTGAGTGCATAAAGAACAGACCTTGCTGGCCGCAGTGGGGATGAAGTGAAGTTCACCATTTCAGTGTGTTTTGCTGTTTTTGGATTGCTTACATCGACTGTATACCATATCTAGCTGTTGGTGTGGGAGTGGGCTGACAGGATAGCCTGGAAGTATGCAGACTCGCCATTGAGCTGCCCAGCATGGGTTGGAATCTCAGCACAGCTAAAAATTACCATCTTGGTGTTTAGTAGGCAAGGCGAGGCATCGATGTGTGTCCGATCTATTTAAGCTGGGCCTCTCATCTGCTAGCATTAGTCGGTGGACGTTAAAGATCCTATGGTGTACTTCTCGAAGAGTAGGCGAGCTATCGCCAACACTCTCGCCAAATTCATGCTCCAACCTAAAGGGGACACTGCATCAGCTGCACTGCTGCGAATGTAAGAACTGAAGCTAATCTGCAGCTACATGCTGCATACTAATGGCAACGATGGTGTCGAGTAGAGAAGGAAGAAATGTGAGACTCGAGCTTTTCAAGGAGTGTGTGTGTGTGTGTGTGTGTGTGTGTGTGTGTGTGTGTGTGTGTGTGTGTGTGTGTGTGTGTGTGTGTGTGTGTGTGTGTGTGTGTGTGTGTGTGTGTGTGTGTGTGTGTGTGTGTGTGTGTGTGTGTGTCATACAACATAATGACATTGGGAGTGAATGGACAAATCAACACAGTCGATTGGATTTGATCCCAGGATCCTGGCCAGCCAGCGTCATCGGTGACATCCTCAGATGGGAACACCACAAAGACCATCCTTGAATGTTCTACAAATGTTCTCATGATTGATGTAAAAATGCAAAGACATCTCCTCATGTCTGTCGTTCAAACAATGTATACACTAGCTCAGGTTCCTCCATGAACCTCAGATCATTGCATTAAAAAACAAAATAATAAAGATACGCCTTTACAAAGCACGAGCTGATGTGCCTTGTGGCAAAACGTACGCAGATGCAGGTTAGAGAGGACCAATTTCAGGTTCGGGTGTGCTATCCTATTTTTGGTGATAAATTGTATAATCACACACCAGACGATGACATTCGGAAACATCCGTGGGGTGTCCATGAATTTACAAGCAGGTCAGATAAAAATCAACACAGGCTTTGGAATTTGTACCTGGAGCGACAGGTGGGAATGTGAACCAGACCAACCAATTCGGAATCTCCATTCGGAATGTTTCACTATCAAACGCATCGCTAATTCGCAATTTGTAATGTCGCTTCTCAACAACAAGCAGCGTTTTTGTGACTGCATCAGTTTGTGCCACATTCAGCAGTACAGAGACCATAAGTCGCCACGAGCTTGAAAACATTCTCAATGAAAATGTGTTTAATCAACACAGTATTGACACAGACAATTACAGAACGTTCACCTTCGCTGAACTCAGACTTGTGTGTGCTTTTAATTTCCTAATGGTGCATTATGTCACTTTCAAGTTTATTATCATCAGTCATATGCTCAGCGCTCTACTTTGTGCACTTAAAGATCCCCAACTTCTTGGTACTTCTCAGTACCTCCTGACATTCTAACTTAATGAAACGATCTACAGACCCATGCGTGTATTTTGCGGATGTATTATACAGTGCCTTGTTTGTAATTGCTTTTAGTGTTGTCTTGTCATGTGATACGCAATGCAATTTTCAAGAGCCGACAATCACTTGATCTGATGTTGAACAAATTTGGGACTCCACATCGTAATGTGGGAAAACTCGTGGTGAAGGAGCAAACCCAAACGTCTTGGTCATGGCTGTGGAGACAACCGCAGCTTGCCTTCGTCGGTACACGATTGACTGTGAAAAGTCTGTGACATCAAAGTGTTTCCAAGCCAGTCGGAAACCCACGATGGCAAGACGTGGCACTGTCCACGGGCAATTCGCTGAAGTTGGATTTTTATTTATTTATATTATTTAACGCTCTTAGTGGAGCTGCCATACACACACTTGGACATGCAGGTGAACATATGCAGAGCAACGCAAGACAGTTCGATGGGACAAACAGCCACTGAGTTTGGGGGAAGTGCCGTCACTTCCCGGGGCACTCTGGGTACTATGGACGTCACAACCATGGAGCCACCTTTCTCACCGCACTGAGCAGGGCATTTCTATCGAGGAATTTTCACATCACCATGGATGCCAATCGATGGGGATTGTCTGTATTGTTAACCTTTTAAATGGAGAACGTCAAGCAACTAAGCAGCACATACCATATTTAACGTCTTTGGTATGACTTAGCCAGGACTTGAACCAAAGACCTCACAGACTCGGAGCGCACGCTCTCCAACCATTACACCACCAAGTGTGGTCACTAAAATGGAAACATTTTTGTCTGAAAGGTTGGTGCAGAGGTGAGCTTTGAGTTGTCGACTCCTGGTTTGATTCCCAGCCATACCATAAACTGTCCGGTTGGTGTTCCCCATGCAGTTGGGTGTCCCATCTGCTTCCCGTTGCACCACAAATTGTGCCGTCCCTCG
This sequence comes from Eptatretus burgeri, assembly GCF_056783735.1. Classification (NCBI taxonomy): domain Eukaryota; kingdom Metazoa; phylum Chordata; class Myxini; order Myxiniformes; family Myxinidae; genus Eptatretus; species Eptatretus burgeri. Next base: position 47,527,985 of record NC_140964.1, read on the forward strand.
GATGGATGTCAAGTCGGGTGTCCCATCTGCTAGCATTAGTCGGCGGATGTTAAAGGTCCCGTATTCTCTTTCACGAAAAGTAAGCGAGTTATCACCGGCACTCTGAACAAATTACAAATCATTGCCCAATTCGGTTCCAGTTGAACATCAGGACTGGCCAGCCGGTTCCTGAAAGACTTGTACCCAAAAACCCTCTCCGGCCGACCCCACACGAAGGTGGGAGTAAATGTCACCATTAAAATAGTAGTAGTAACAGTCGTAGTAGATGATGACTATGACCTCAAACACCTCTTCAGATGCATTTAATCTCTACTTATTGTTGTTGTTTTTTCTGGTAAATATAACAAAAAAAAAAAACTGACAATGCACTATTGTTGCCATGGTTATAATTTTTGCATGTTTAAAAGTTTCAAAAATGAATCCTTCAAATATTCTTTAAATTTAACCTTTAACTTAATGTTCAAGTTTCTTTCGCCGCTGACTCAGAAGCTTGTTTGAGAAATTGTGACGTTCTTTATTAAAATGGAGATACCAGAGAAAGATTTGAGCACACCACACAAATTATTCAACATTCATTGCCATCATCTCCTTTTTTTGAACCCCTCCCCATCCACCCATCCCCCACCACCCTCAGACTGGAATTGCTTTGACCTATGACCCTTCTGCTCTCCAGAACGGGTAAGTGGCGATCAAGTGAAAGCACCGTTTAAGCACATCACCTGGAAGAACGAGCCACGGACGGGGCTTTAAGATGGCTGTCGGAATTAAACCATCGTGATGCTTTGTCATTTTCCACCTTTGATCTCTTGCCCTTCTGAGCTTTTTGTTTTGTTCACTTGGAAATGAACTCCTTTTTTTAACAACCTAAAAGGTTTTTGGTTGTTTTTTTTGAAACGTATATCGCTGCAATTTTGATGACAATGGGTTTGAACATTCGACATTCTATCAATGTCAAACATGATACCGAGATGGCGAAGCCTTTGTTTCCGGTGAAATATCACGGGTTTTCGGAAGGTTTTGTTGGATCGCTGCTCAAAGGGCCTCCCGAATATGTGACGGTTCGAGGCTTAAGGTGAGGTACGGCTTCTGTCGGAATGGAAGAATTGGAATTTTTTTTTTTCCTTGCACAAGGATACAATGGTAAAAATCGGATCGGATACGAAACCTTTGCGGGGGTTGTGATGCCATTGCATGGTCAGCACATGATTTTGGGGGTTATTTCTCTCCACATTACAGAAACGTCCAAATAAATGTCTTCAGTTGCATCACCCTAGCAACCTGGATCTTTGCACAAACTCCATTTGTTCCGACTGATCATTGAGGTTCAACTAATTGCTTTCTGTTGCCTTATCTTATCGGTGACCAAGCGCTTGCTTCGCGTCACTGGATCAAGTCATGAAAAGTTTGATGATAAAGAATTGGAAATAATTATGAAAGTGAGCAGAACGAGTATAAAAGCTGGCAAGTACCATACCATGAGAATACTATCCCTTTATCTTCTACAAATAAACTGAAGTGCAGTCACGTGCCTGTTGTCATCCATGCATTCAGAAAGTACCACATCTCGAGTCGAAAACGTACAAAAGGACAGGCAGGCGTGCTACGCTCAGGAGTGGTAATGTGAATCAGATAATGACTGCCAGGACTGAAATAGCAGCATGACAATTAGTGACTAAATCTGGCTCAGGATGGTGGAAGGATGCTGCGTGGGCTGATCGGACGGCCTTGAGGTAGGTACGCTTGCATCTAAGCTGTCTAGCCTCGGTTCGAGTCCCGACCCAACTGTTATCCCGGTGTTTCACAGGCAGGGTGATTCATCAATGTGCGTGACATCCCAAGCATTGACGTTAAACGGGCGCCCTGTCTGCCGGCATTCATTGGTGGACGTCAAAGATCCCACAGTGTCCTTCACGAAGAGTAGTTGAGCTATGGCCGGCACCCTGAACAAATTACAATTTTTTTTGCCAGAACCAGCAGAGGCCTTTGCATCAGCAGCACTGCCGCACCCCTCAGCCAATGATGCTACCCCGCAGCCTTGTGCTGCGTACGAATTAAGAAGAAGGACGCTGTGTATGGATAATCGCACAAAGATTATGTTTCGGTTATTGCTGGATACAAGGTTAAAGAGGGTATAAGAGACGGGCGCTGTTGATAATCGAAGTGATCGAGGAAGTAAGCTGATAATCTCCAAAAGCAATGATTGATCATCTGAGGTTGTTGATAAATGATAAAAGATGGCCACATACTGCTGCTCCCAATGACTTTGCTGCTAATACAGGTGTGAATGTTACCTCAAGAACAGAAAGTTAGAGACGGATTCGTAGGATCATATCTCTTCGGGTGTCGAGCTGTTCCAAAACTGCTGCTGGCAACAGGTAACCGGATAAAAAGGTTGAAATGACCATCAAACCACAAACAGCGAGGTGAGCAGAGCTCGAGATGTGTGCTCTTAACAGATAGATCTGAGTTGGAATTCTTCAGCAACGATCGATGATGCTTTGCTAAACGATCGAGATAACGATATCACAGTCAATGTACAACATCTAGATTGAGGCGTGGTTGAAGATCAGTTCATGTTGAGACACCTTTAATCGACACAAAATTTAAGGAACTTATCTGAATGCTGAGAAGTACAGACACCTGTCTTTACCGGGCTGACAGGATGGCCTGGAGGTGTGCACACACACCTCCAAGCTGTCTGGCCTGGGTTTGAATCCCGACCAAGTTATATACCGTCATCCCGGTGTTTCGCAGGCAGGGCGATTCATCAAGGTGTGTGCCGTCCCTCGGATGGACGCTAAACTGAGTGACCCATCTGCCAGCATTCGTTGGTGGACGTTTAAGATCCCACAGTGTCCTTGGCGAAGAGTAGGTGAGTTATCGCCGGCACCAATCACAAATTCTAAATTCCTGCCCCAAACAGCAGAGGGTGTTGCAACCGCGGCACAGCCATGCCCTCAGCCAATGATGCCACCCAGCACGCAGCATTGTGCTGCATACGATCGAAGAAGAATCTGTCTTTACAATGATGTCATTATTTTTGGAAACGTACATCAATGGGTAAGGATTGACCTTCCATAAAAATTATCTTGAGGACCTTTCTGCCAGGTCTGGCTGTTGGTGGATGTTTAAGATCCCATGGTGTCTTAAAAGAGAATTGGGTTATCGCCAGCACCTTGAACAAACATCAAATTCCTGCACCTTTCGTCGATTATCTTGTAGCGGAGTGGTGACCTGTCCAGCATTGGTTATAGCCTTGACATGTTTCTCATTTTGGCAAGAACACTGAGAAGCTCGTCCAAGAGCATTATTATTACCATTATTATTATTATACATACGACTTAATTTTTTTCAAAAAAAGAAAGTAAAAGGGCATTGAGCCAGTCACAGAGCAAGAATATATCATCATTGGACCAAGGGAATACTGGAGTGGATCGGAAGAGCCAACAAGAAGCGCACTCTTTGACGTCACCAGATACGACTCCGCCCTCATTATTACATCATTATACAATACATACTTGTACCAAGTTTGATTTAAACCCCTGAACCTATATTCAAAATATTAAATAATTCTCGCTGCCAGACCATGCGTCCAATGAGGTTAAAATTGAAAACATGTATTTTCCACGACTATGACATCATAACTGTGATGTTTCACTTCAATTGAAGTGGTTCAAGAGAAATATTTTTTTAAGATTTCCGTTCAATCCAATATGATTGCCAGACTGTGTGACCTATTAATTATTGGTGACCACTCTGGTATCCCCAAGGCTTGGGGAGCATGTGGGTGAAATTTCACCTCGATCTGTCAAGCTGTTCTCGAGAAAAAGGTTTTTAAAGGTTTATTCTTCAAAAAAAATCATAGCTGCCAAACCGTGTGACCTATGACATCATAGGAGGAAAACTTTTTGTTCCTCGTGGATAGGTGATCATACCCGTAAAGGATCCCCTCCATCTGTTCAGCCGTTTGGGAGAAGAAGATTTTGAAGTTTCTATGTAAAAAAAAAGGCTGCCGAACCACGTGACCGATGGCATCATCAATTTTTTTCCCCACATCCAATTTAGCCCTAGATGACCCTCAAAAGTTTTCATACTGATTGGATAAAGCGTTCAACATATGCAATTATGATGTCATAACGACATCATTAAAAAAAAATCACTCATTTCCCATGGGGAGTACTTCACATGTGCCAAGTTCCATTTTTTCTTCCATGGAGTGGTTTTGAAGATACAGAGGTCCAAATTTTTTTTACTTTTTCCAGCATGGCTGCTACACCACGTGACCTATGACGTCATAATTATCATTAAAATATTCCAAACGAGTATATGCACCTATGTTGAAAATTTTGTGTCAATTGGATAAGCGGTTGCAGAGAAAACATAGAAAATTAGCATGGACGGACGAACAACCCACAAACATGCCTCCAGCGACTTCGTCAATGGAAGGTAATATTGACTAAAAAAGGACCTAGGGACCTAAAAAAGGACCTCTTTGAAAATGGCAAGACAAAATCAAGAGGTATGCAAGAGCAAGATGGATGAGACTTGCCAAAGGATGATGTTTGTGGAGGTGGCTTGAGGAGGCCTTCAACCAAGAGTGGGATTGATAAGGGATGATTATGATGATGATATTGAAAAGAAAAAAGTTGGCATGTTGTGGACAGGTGCTTCTCCTTCTGAGAAAGTTTTGAACACCCCCACATAAATTATTTTTTCTGGGTTCCCAGAAGTTGTCAATGTTCTGTGGTCACCATAGAAGTGGAATGCCCCATTTTGGATCATGCAAGCCATGGGATCAAATTGCACAAGGAACAGAAACAGTTTTCCATTGTAAATAAAGAAAGCAATAAAATGAGGCCTAGCATCATCAGAATAATGTCGTGAATCACCTCGTATACCGTACCCTCCCACAGTTTGAACCATTGGACCAGCCAGCAGAACCACCACGACACACCTAGTGTTTGCGTATAATTGTACAGGCATTTAAAAGTCTACATTGCACATTGATAGTCGTGCACAAGGTGCTATCGGGAATTGTTCTGAGCATTGTTTCCTGGTTTCAGCTTTTGAAGAAGGCAGAATTAAAATGAACTGAGTGTTGTTTTCCAAAATGACGACATTTTTATTTTCCTCCCCAGGATCTATCCTTCACCTTACACAATGGCGACGAACCGGATGATTGCTCAAGCGACCGTGACCCCTTACATCGCTTCTCCAGTCTCCACCTACCAAGTGAGTGTAACGTAAGACTCCGTGGTACGTGACTACAGATGTGACTGTTACCATGGTGACTTCACACAAATTATCAGAAAATGATGCTCGGCAAAGAACAGCAACGTGTCTGACTCGTACTTATTGCCACTCGCTTTGCAACATGGGGTCTATATGACATCACAGAATGGTAATACGTAGCTGATTACATAAGTTCTGATTTATGCCTCCTGTTTTGAAGGATGACAATGTGAGTCGTAGATTAACTTACATGAGAATGAAGAACAGGAAGAAAAATCATTCATACTCTCAGCTATGCAAATAATCTGGTAATATTGACTTCATGTTTAACTCCATAAACCATTTTATGATCTGCATGACACGGCTCTTAAAGGTGGCTCAGAACTGTCTCGTTCTGGGTGTCATCGCTCTTGCAGTCTGATCCAAAAAAGGATTTCTCGTCCAAACCTCTTCTGGGAATCTTCCAGTGGAGGAGGTTCACTGTTTTGCACAGGGGATGTTAAGCCATCTGTCCTCTCTGAAATTGTGTGGGAATAAAAAATCCTGCGGTATGTTTAACAAAGATGTAGTCACGTTTACGGCCCCACACCGCGACCGATAACTAATATAACTACAAGTCAGGTGAGGAGCTGTGAAACGCCGAAGAGGTTGCTTTGATGATGGCCGGCTCAAAGCCAATTTGGAGCCGCTCGCTCGCTTGAGCAGAGGTGAGCGATTCTGTTGTGTGAGCTAGTCCTTCGCCGGTTATCAGGATTTTAACTCAACGTGGATCCCCAGGGAGAAGCCAATGATACATTGGTGACAGATTGCAGAGTAGACATGCACAACTTACAAAATAGAGGTTTATTGAAATAAAAGTAATGGGCACAAGACATGAAAACAGATGGGTCCAGTGGGATGAAGACATGTGATAAAGGAAGATAACTTTTTTTTTTTTGAACCCTCACATGACAAGAAAACCCCCTTCTGTGGACACACACACACACACACACACACACACACACACACACACACACACACACACACACACACACACACACACACACACACACACACACACACACACAAACACACAAACCAGGCAAGGGCTTTAGAGCTCTATGTCCTCAAGGAAACATTTTGTAGATCAGAGCAGAAAGTTGCAGAGCAGTGCAGGACAGAGAGCAGCACAGGGGACCACCGGCAGAGATCGCAGCCCAGCAAAAATGTCCCCGTCAGGGGAAGAGCTCTGCACCATGGCGTTCCAAGGCGAAAAGAGAGATGGTTCTCAAGTAGCCTCCACAGCCTATCCTCTCAACTCTTGTCCCTTGTATGATGCGACGCAGCCTCTGAGAAAGCACATCCAAGCTGATGGCCCATGGCTCTGGCCAATAATGGCACTCCTCACTGCCAGCAAGTCCAGCCAACAATACGCCGTGTTATTGTCGCATTGTCCACACTGGGGCCTTCCAAGCTAAAGACTCGGCCCACCCCAGGTGACATTGATGGCACCAGCATTGACGTTTCACACACACGCCAATGCTGGAGAGAGGGGGAGTCGGGGAGAAGGGAGCAAACTTTGTGCCGTGTGCTCGCCGACTTCATAATAATTACGCTCTCGGCGTTCCTCCACCTTTCCTTGCTTGGCCCTTGCTGATTCAGACAGGGAGGATGCATCACGTGACACGTTAACCCAGATAACCTTTCTCCAGCTCACAACACCAGTTTCCTATGGCATACAAAAACAGGACAACTTAACTAAATGTGAATTCTTCATTCGAGGCAAAAATGAACTATCGTATGCGAGCACATCGATAACTTCCCTGTACCCCACACACGTAACAATATATTTAAAATTGAGCTGAACCGTGGAAAACATCACCTTCCAGATTAATGACTCGGTTGCCTGCAACATGATGAACCAGGTTCATGCATGCAGTCTCATCCAAAAAGGGTTCCCCCCCCCCCCCCGCCCCAAACTTCTTCTGGAAAAGCTTCCATTCATGTATTTAAGCTTCCGTGTTCACACAGATAATCTACTACCAAATCCTTATGAATTCACAATAATTTATAAAAAAAATTATCCTTATCAACATCTTGGTGTTCACATGAAATACGGGTCAGACGATGGGTTGCAAAGTAGTCGGCTTCACGCGAAGGCATTGGCATGTTTACAGATCCCATTACAGCTTGTGAGTTTTCCCTTGGGTGGCAGCACATTCCTGACCAAACGCTTCCACGTTTTCACACATATTTAATCCGTACTATTAATCCATGGACCCAGACGGATTAACTGGTTTGAAGCTCCGATATATCAACTGCTGATCACATACATCTCAGCTCTCGAAACTTCTGCTTTAGACTGAACCTCTGCGACCTCAACACTCATTATGCGCACACAGGAGGGTGGACACACCTGAAGACACTGATGACACCAACTGACCTTCGTTTTACCATTTTCAAGGTGATGCATTCAAAGTCATGTCGTTGTTGGACATCACCTGCTGCGCTTTCACCTTTTGGGGGAAAGAAATTCCTATAGCTGTGTCACACAAGAAAGGGAACGACTTCTAATCTCAATTGTGGACTGATCAATCGATATTCTATATTCCTTATAATAACAGGCTTCAGTCTGTCTATCATGTCACGTAGGATATGATTAATTTCGGATAATTTAGGAACACAATTAGGCCACTTTAATAAGGTAATGAAGAAATAATAAGTAAGAATGCCCTCTTGCTTTGAAGAACAGGAAGTAAGGGGTTGGGGAGGACAGAGTTGGGAAGGAGGGCAGAGTAGGGACATAATTGGGAGAGAGAGAGAGGAGAGAGAAGGGACAGAGTTGGGAAGTTCTCAACCCCCACCCTCCTTTGAGGGTGGGGGTTGAGAACTTGGGGTGGGTGGGAGTTCATTTAATCAAGTAACTCTTCTTTGCATACTATTATTGAAGTTATATTTCACATTTTGCGTACTTTCGGCAGGTACCGAGTCGTATAATATAATCTATTATTATTATAAATGTGAAGTATGGCGTCTGTCTGTGCGTTAGCACATTCGGCTGTCTCCCGTTTCCGGTGGCCGCTTCCTGCGCTGCTTTTGAAAAGCTCTGCACACTGTCAAAGCTCAACAATCAACCAGAAAAAAAAATGCATGATACCAAACGAGATACATTTTAAACATATAAATACAACATAGAATCACAGTTTGTTTATGTACAGTGCATTAAGGTATGACCTGGGCTGGCAGGATGGCCGTGAGGGATCCACACTCGACTCTAAGCTGAACAGCCTGGGTTTGAATTCCGAGCCTGCTATAAACTGTCATCCCAGTGTTTCACAGGCAGGGTGCTTCATCAATGTGTGTACCATCCCTCCAATGGACATTAAACTGAGCATCCCTTCTACCGATATTAGTTGGTGGACATTAAAGGTCTCCACGGTGTCCTTCGTGAGGACTGGGTGAGGTATCACTGGCACCGTGGCCAAATTCCTGCTGGGAAGGCAATGGCAAACCACCCAGTATAAACCTTGCTCGGTCAGCTGCTTCAGTGGCATGGACAGTCTGTGACAGAGTATGAGGATTATCACAAAGTTTAACAAACCATGTCAGCATTGTTAATAACAGTAGCTGATACTAAAAGTCTTTCAACAAAGGTTACAGTGCAAGGCAGTCATTTAATTAAAGAAAACCTCCCTCCATTTAGCAATGTGACCTAAAAATAACGTTTCATTATAAACTTCAAAGAGGTCCAAAATAAGCTTAAATTTAATACTCGATGGCGTAAGTAATTTGTTGATGTTTGAGGAATCTGGCATTTAAAAGCCTGGCCAAGTAATGAGTTATATGAAAGACTTTAAATATGGTGCGTGGTGTTTCCTTGCTTGATGCTCAACATTTTAAAAGGATAGAGCCATGGACATATGGAGAGAGGGAGGGGAGGCTGGAGAGGTGAGAGGACATGGGTGGGGATGAGATAGGGAGGATGGGGGGGAGAGAGAGAGAGAGGGGGGAGAGAGAGGGGAGGGAAGAAGTTTCCTTCTGTATCTATTGCTGTCCACCCCATTGTTTGCCCAAGTCTCCCTCTATTTTGTCATTCAACTCTGCTGTTGGTGCCCCCCTCCCCAACTGCTGTTCTTTTTGTCCTGTTGAGTTCTGATCCATTCAGTGTTCTCGCTTTTCTACGAGCCGTGACTCAGTTATTGTATTCAGTCACAGTTTGGCAACCATGATGCAGGCTTGATGGCACGAATGGTCTCTTTCTGTGTTGAAGTTCCTTGGAATGGGAAATAATCCATTATATATTGTGAACCGTGGTGTCTGTCCGTGCGTTCGTCTGTTTCCCGTTTACGGCGGCCGCTTCCTGCACTCTATTGAAAAGCTCAACATTCACTTTTGAAATGACAGAGAACAGGCATGAGTAATGTTGATGCCAAATCTTATTTCACAACCAAGATAATTTGCCCTCTTTTTAGACAAATTCAACCTCCTCCTGCCCAATGGTGCTCCACCATTTTGCGGTCGGCGGTATAAGTAGCTCAGAGCTTTAGCTCTGAGTGAAACAAAGAGTGCAACACAACCTTTTTAAAATCCGTGAAATATCATTTAAATTGATCGATTAACTTAAACTTTTCCCGTCACTGGGGAGGGATACTTTTGCTTGTAATATAATACTGAATAACATAATACAAGCAACTTCAATGCAGGACGTCATTCAGTCCATCAAGCCTGCTCAATGGGTACCAATGTGTGGTTGTTTGGCCGTGCTCTATCTTTTTAAAATGCTGAGCGTCAAGTAGGGAAGCTCTAACCATTACACCACCAAGTCTGGATAAAGAATGAAGGTCTTGATAGAGCAGTCTTTGTCCAAGTCGATTTTGGCGCAAACAAGTGGGAGATATAACAAAATGTCGAGGACAAAGTGGAATGCAAGTAAATTTTTGGAGAGCGAACTGAGTATTTTCGCAAGTCCGGTTTATGACAACGCCATTATGAAACGTCTGATCATTATTCGTCGCAAAAGCAATGAGAGGCAGGAAATTTATGGTGCGAAAAGGATGAGGGGGAGGTGGGTCGGGAGTTTTATTGATGAGTCGGCGAAAAGAATTCCATCTGTTGTTTCTGTTTAATAATAATGAAATAAAAACAGATTGTCATGACAGCCGCTGAATGAGTGTACGGACACGATGTGATTTATTCTCGACACTTTGAAATGTCAATGTGGAGTAATTAAATGAAGGCAGATAAACAATACGAGTAACCGTGACCTCCATAAGTGTTCAAAAACTCACTTAAAGTAACAAATTGATTTTTTTTTTCTTTTGCTTCATGTCACATACTCTTGAAAAGAACTCTCTCTCACACTCTCTGTCTCTGTCTCTATCTCTCTGTCTCTCCCTCCCCCTGTCTCTCCCTCCCCCTCTCTCTCTCCCCCTCCCTCTCCCTCTCGTTATGCCCACAGACCACAGGGTTTACCATTACCTACCTTGATGACCACAAACAATAGACAATGCCGGAATGAATTTTGACGATAATCGCACACTTTTTCGCTCATATCAAGAATGAACATTTGTCCCACCCCACCATGAAATGGTTAAGTGATTAAATCTGAAATCTCATTCTTCCTTGCAGGGCTTCAAGACAGTTGTTCACCGGCCACCATCTCAGATCATCCCCATTCAAAACCATGATCTTTTCTACCCCCGTTAACCCTCTCCAATCCTAGCTCTTTCCAAGTTTACAGTGTTTCTTTCCTGACAGTTTGTGGCTGTATCTAACTTGTCCATCACCTGTGTCTTCCCTGAGTCCTCATTGTTCCTCACATCCCTTATCTTTGAAGTCTCTCTTTATTTTGCCCCTCAACCATGCTGTTGGTGTGCTTCTCCAATCTCTGCTCTTCCTTTTGCTCTGTTACGTCCTGATTTGTTCTGTAATCTAGCTCCTCCATGAGCCTCGACATTGGTATATTTAGCCCATCATTTTTTGTGCAAAGCATATTACCAATCAACTTGTATGTTATTCTACCTGTCGGAAATCCTGTGCGTAGATGTGACATAGATATTGTGAGCCCGATTGGCCTCTTCCAGATGCTTTCTCTTTTGCTTCCAGTGAACTTTGCACCAACCAGTTGAAAGGTCATTGATAAATCCCCACTAAGGATCATTATGGATAAGGTTTAGTAACACAGGTGAGCAACACTTTATATCTGCAAGTGAGCTACTCCTTCCGTGTCCAAGTAAATTGTCTCTTTGTAGTTCGTGAAATTGACGTCATCGCTCAAGAAAATGCACATTGTGCAGACATTCGTGGATCACATTTGGTTCACTCTCTACCCCCAAAGCACTTGAACCTTTCCATGTCAATGCACCTGTGTGATATTTGGCACATCCAGTGCCATCGCTTAATGAGTTTCCAGCCGGTACATCCCCACTAGCACACCAAAGGATTCCTCGCTAAAAGGGGGCGTCACTTTGACCCGCAGCATGCTGGGGCAGCCACCTGCTTAATGAATTGGCAAAGGGTGGAGAAGTGTTTTGGCAGCACTGCTGTCAATGCTAGCGGAGTAACAGGCATTCCCGGTCCCACCGCAGATTACAGAAAAATGGCTTCCTGCTAATCTAACGTTTGTTTTCTTTTTGTGCCCTCCCTCCTGTCCCCCAACTTTTCAGGTTCAAAGCACTTCTTGGATGCCTCACCAACCATACATCATGCAGCCCGCGGTATGGTTTCCTTTTTCTCTTTCCCTTGCCTACAGGCCGACAAGCAGAAATCTCACCGCAAAACAAAAACCACGACCACACCTTCATCTCTAACTCTAAGAAAATTTCGAGCGGACCCTCTGACGTACCGACGTAAAAATGAACAGCTGTGGTTGGTTAATATTCAATTACATTTAAGGACGTGTGTACCAAGCACAAATTGCCCAAGTGCTCGGTGAGCTAGGCCCGAATCCGGTTGTAAACTGTGGGATCGTGTGCATGGTCTGTTGTTGTCGTCATATCTCTCTCTTGTTTCTGTCTGTGCCCGCACTACGCGTGCTCACCCCCATTACGAATACGCAGCTGATGTACGTAGAGGAGAATGGACGTAGCAGTCTTCAATCTGACGTAACTATGACGCTTCTTCCGGCATTTGTTGCATGGAGGCTTTTTTGACGCAGATTGCATGGGCACGAGCGGATGACAAAGGCACAAATGGCGGCGAACGAGCAGGTTGCACTCTCGAGATTGTGCCATGGCACTTTGTTGTCCCAAAAGCACCGAAACACAATACGTGAAGGCTTTTGTGCGTTGCACACTTTACTGCGTTTGGATATACGCAACTACTTAACGCCGATGCATTATTGATGAAATTTTCGCTGCCATAATGAGTGTGCTGCAGCATTTTCACTGCGCTTTTGGCAAATGTGTCGCAGAAAACATCTCACATGCTTCCATAACGCTTCATCTCAAGCCAAAGCACTGCATGAACAGCAAGGCCTGGCCAACAGCAGAGCGGTTGTTTTTTTTTGCCGCCCGGACTTTTTGTTTTTCGATGAACCGCCTGGAACCGAGGATGTAATCGCGTATGGAAGCGGTTTGGTGTTGGGAATGGAATGTGTTTACAAGTCGAATGTACTGTTTGCCAACAGACCCTCACTCCTCCATCCCTCTCCTTCCATATGTGACAAGATTATTTTGGTTAAATGTCACATCCTGAATGGTAACTTCACATCAAAACTAAAAAGTTCCACCATGTTATTCTAACGAGCATTTTGATCGACCTTCAGTGTTGTTGATAATCATCAACCTTGTTCGTATCGCACACTTTAATTTTACTTGCAGTGGTTCTCCTAATACGGATGGATGAACCCACGCCCTTTTCCGACGCATTGCTGCTGCCAAAGCAATCTCAGTGCGGCAAGGGTCCACTGGGTGGTTTGCCATCGCCTTCCCAGCTGTAGTATATTCAAGTCACTCCTACTTCATTAACGGCCATAATCACCCCCACCCCTTCTTGAGGGGTAGAGTGGGGAGTTTTTGTCCCAAGTCTTCCACGAACCGACTGGCCGGGCTTGACGTTTGTAATTTGTCTCGGGGTGCCGGAGGTAACTCGCGTCCTATTCCAAAAGACACCGTGGGATTTTTAACCACCACCAACTTATGTAAGCAGATGGAATGTCTGGCTTAATGCCCATCCGAGGAACGGTACACTTTGTGATGTAACGCCGAGAGTTTATAGTCGGGTTGGGAATCGAACCTAGACTAGACAGCTCAAAGGTAATTGCACTACTTTTGCAACATCCTGTCAGATTGCAGCTGCAATGGTCTTGAAAGGAATTTGGAAGCTAGCAAGGGTGCCAGCACACAATGGCTGACTCTGCATGACGCCGTGGGAGCTCTAACATCCACCAGCTAATGATGGCAGATGGGACACCTGGCTTAATATCCGTCCGGTGCAGCAAACCCTTCTCTTTTCTTAATTTACCTGTCCCTTCTCCTCCTGCCTTCCCATCTGCCCTCCACCCCCACTCCTCTTGTGCAGACATAATAAATGTATGACCCCTTACCATATTTGGTAGTGTAACACATGTCGAGTTCATTTCTTCTGGCAAAATTGAATTGTGTCCAATGTGGTTTGGAGTAAACTGGGAGCTATCTACATATTACATAATCACAATGAGAGTGGAAGGGGGGATTTAAAAAATAATGAGCATGTATTGATGGCCACATGGTACTTTCTTGTTTGAAGGTGTTATGAAGCCAGATGCTGGGAATTATGTACAGTAACACCTGTAATTGTGTGGCCACATCGTGAAGAAGGTGGCCGCAGTGTGCATGTTGTCAGTCCCCTACAAGAAGGGAACAGATAGCCATGTATGCAATGGGTTTCCAGCAGTGACGTCTGTGTAGTCGGTCTCCCCACACAGTGCTTTTCCACCAACCCACACCGCATGCAGGTCCTTCATACATTTGACTGCCTGTTTACAAGAAAGACCTCTCTCAAGATTTTGTGGTCATGATGTCATTCTCTCGAGCCGGCTATTTGGCCACATGGTTAAAGATTTGTTTATTTCTTCAAAGACGAGTGGGTTCGATTCATACAGCCACCCACTCTCACCATCCTGTATTGGCAAGCATGGCGAGTCTGCCAAACACCCATAAATGTGGGCTGAAGTTGGTCTTCGTCCTGAAGTAGGGCTCAAATAGGCTAGTTTAAAGTTTAAGGATCATTCTGCATTAAAACTAAAGACCAAGTTAAATAGTACGGTATGGTGCATTGGTTACTTGCATTGCATTGGGTGGGAGGAGGTGTGGCCACCTTGACAAAGGCCAAGTGGTCATTGGCAAATGGCAGACTTTGAACAAGCTAAGACATAACTTACACGTCAACACGCCAGGAACTTATCTTTCAAAAACATTCAAACACATACAGTTTCAAACCGAAAACATTCTGTGGACAGCTGAGACCGCATGGCAAAAATAAATAAAATGGTGTATAAGTGTGTAAAGGTAAATATGGCACTTCGTTCATCATGTAATCCTTTGTGACTGGTGGTGGAGAATGCATACCTCCAAGCCAAGCGACTTATGTGTTGTGACTCTTCTGCTTCCCTCAGGGCACAGTGCTTCCCTCTCCAATGGACCACACAATGTCCATGCAGCCTAGCGGTGTCATGGGGATGCTTTCGCAGCAGATGTCCCACCTGTCTATGGGCAGCACCCCCACCGTAAGTACCGAACCGTGTTGCTCGTGCGTTACAGGCACTGACGGTTTAACCCTTCGACCCACAGTTACATCCATTCACATTGACACGTCGTGAGGGTCCACGTGGCCCCTATGTTTTCGCATTGTTTTGGAAGAGCAAAGAATAATAACCTAAATTATTGCCGTGTTCCTCTATTTTAATGATTCCGAAGAAATGTAAGAAAAACAATATTGTCAAAAGCATGCAATAAGTTCATCCCAAATTTTTTTTTTAGGTGAGACACCAACATTTAACATGGTGTCACAAAGGGGAGTTTTAAACAAGTTAACAAGTGCATTTTGTGTATCTGTTACACACGACAACACTGTTCCTGGCAAACATCACTTCAAACTTTGTCGCGTGTGAGTAACTCGAGCATCTCTGAGCGGTGCTCTGACTGTAGGGTGTTTGAGCGAGGGAGGGGTGGGGATTTGGATGTCCTTCCAAATAACGATGTTTCTTTGCTCGATATTTAATCCGTACTATTAATCTATGGACCCAGACGGATTTACTGTTTTTTGAAGCTCCTTGCACAATACAGTGAGTTTCCTTGCTCGATCACACAGTGTAAGGAGGTTAATGGTTTCTATAGCCCTGCATTTCATGTGTTTTCGGGCCACCCTTCTATTGACAAAGTCTCTTAAAACGAAACACCTACCGTGCGACACTCTCAAGTTCTAATCTGGATGCAACCAGCGGATAAAGGTGTGCATTCTATGCGACAATGTCCATTAGATTGTTCCATGTTTATATCTCTCACCCTCTTCCTGTCTGTCTTTTACATCTTTTTCAAATCTTTCATCGGTGACATTAATGCTTCCTCAATTATTTGATTGGAGTGTGTGATGCAGTTGGTTCCTTCTTGCCACTTGTGGCCACACTGGCATTGTGGGGCATTGTGCTCAGCAGGAAGACAGTTTTATTCTTCTTCCTTATTTTTGGTATGTAGTTCACCACTGTAATATTGAGTTTGAATCAAGATTACAGATGAGCAAATATCCCGGCTACGCACGGGCTGCGTAATTGTTGGAATGTCTGGCTCGTATTTTCGCATGGCGCCGTTTTTCTCCCAAGAGATTCCTCCAACCAAAGCTTGAAAAAGTTATAAATCGTCACATCGATTCCTGAGTTGTACATCGTGCTACACAAGGCCCTCTCACAATATTGGAACCCAAGGATGTCTGCACAGGCTCTCCCAAGCTGAAGGTCTGTGTACACCCCTGCTATTGATGGTGCTCGAATCATAGGGCCAGAATATTTTCCGTCCGTACTTTGCAGGTTTCTTTGGCATATATTGCCTGAACTTGCAGCATCTCAAAAAGGGATAAGTTGCTCATCAACAGTGACATTTCCATTTGGAATCATAATCTTTCTGCAATTTGGAACAGACATATCCCATATGTCAGCCACAGTCACGTGATCAGTGTTCACCCTCTCCTGCCTTGTACGTTTTGCCATCAAAGCCCAGCAGCCGTTCGGATGTTTGTAAACCAGTTCACAGACATAGTCGCTCCTTTATTGGATTGGAACTTTTACGAACAAAGTTCCCTTGCTCGAAACATCCAAATTATATTCAACACTGGCCAGAGTAAGTAAGCCCGGAAATGCCTTCGGTTTCTAAACTGAAAAGGGCTGCCTCGTCTTGCCCTTTTTTGCAGTCTCTGCCTCTCTGGCTGTCAAGGTTTGTTCGTAAAGAAATTTCTCCAGAATTGCAGGACTGACAAAGTGGGCCCAAGCATCTCTTTGTGTTCTGACTAAAACCCCTGGAGCTGAACCTGAAACTCCTCTCGAGTATATTAATGTGTTGGAACTCTCGGTTGCTGAAGGGTCAGGACTCTAAATGGTTCCATTGCAGGCTATTCCGTTTCAATCAAGCTCACTTGGATGTGCTGTGATGCTGCCCGACCATATTGCTTTGCTGTTCACTCATTCAAATCGGATACTTCCGAAACTCCGACATGAAACAACACCATAAACACGCATATTTGGTTCAAAAGAATGGGATCCACGGATGTACAAAAATATTTTCTTGGAAACGCCATCTTAGGGTAACCTGGCAGGTTATCCTGATATCTTGGAAGAAAAAGGAAACAACCAGGAAGGGTCAAAATGGCTCTTACCATGTGCAATCTTTATCAACTTGAGGATAGCTTGCTGGGAGTCCAAAATATTTATACAACTGAAGAGGGGGGCAGGGGGGAACATGAAAAGAAAGACACCATGGGGGTCAAAATAGTCTGCAGCCACATGTCATCGGGTGTTAGCCATTAATTTATTTCTGTGTCGATTAAATCAAATCCTATTGTTTTTAAAAACGTGAAACAATTTATTTCAGCATAGATTGTTCATTACGTGTTACTTATGCAGTGCGATGCCATAACCAGTCAGGTTAGAATAATTTATTATTTTAGAACCACCATTTATTGTGTATGTGTGGTTGTGGTTGTGGGGGGGGGGCTGAAAGGACCCAAATGGTTCATTCCCAGGAGTGTGTTTGGGTAATATGGGAGGGTGTGGGGAGTGAAGGAAGAATTTGTGAGGTGGTACTGCTATGAGGGTCATCCGAAAAGGGCACTCCATCTACATTTAAACAGATGAGAAAGAAAAATTCTCATTATTCTACATTATCCCCATCCTCTTTAAGCACTTTGTCGAGTGGTCAAGCAACTTTTGATTCCAGCACAGACACCTTCCTTGTGAAGAGTCATTAACGTTGTAGCCATGGCAACATCTTCAGTGGGTGCAATTTATACTGCTCTCCCCTCTGGGCTGGCTCTCCTGCCTTACATCTTGCTCAGCTTGATGCCGTGGAAACCAAGGCCTTTTAGATTATTGGAATCTCCCGAGGTAAAGCTGAGTCAATGGGCCTATCACTTCACCGTTGCAGGCACATCGGTGGTCTCTCTGTCTTCCACCGCCTCTTTTCTGGTCTTGCACCCTATACTCTTTCTATGCTTTAGCCCCCCCCCCCAGGTTTCTGCAGCACTCACACAGTCCACCATCAACTCCTCTTTTGGTGAAACAAACTAAATCCAGGATTACTGCTCACCTCCACTTGTTTGTCCATCTTTTTTTCCCACCTATTGAACCAACTTCCACATCCTCTTCAATCTCATTCTTCCTTCCAGGTCTTCAAGACAGCTGTCCACCACCATCTCATATTGTCCCCAATCCAAAACCATGATATTTTTTGCTCTCATTAACCCTCCCACCCCCAACTCAATCCCACCTCCCTCCTCATTTCCAATTTTCCCTCCTGAGAGTTCCCTTCTGTATCCATCTTGTCCACCTCCTGCACATTCTCCTTCTGCCCATTCCTCCCCACACTCATTGTTTGTCTGGCTCCCTCTGTCTTGGTCTTTAGCTCTGATGTTGGTTTGTCCCCCCCCCACCCACCCCCCTCTCTCTGCTGTTCCTTTTGGCCTATTAGGTCCTAATCCGTTCAGTGCAGTAGTACAAGCTCTTCCACAAGCCTCAACATGGTCTACAAAAAAAGGGTGCAAAAAAAAGTCTTCCAAGTAAGCTTTTCATCTTGGGGAACAAGTGCAGGCCACAAAAACTTAAATCCAGTGAATAGGGTGGGGAAGGCAAAGTGTCGAATTCCCAGATTTATTTCCCTACTTCTTTCCTAAAGCTTTCTGCCATGGCCACGTCCTTACAGTAGTACAACGCCATTATTTTAATTCCTGAAACAAAGCAAGTGGTGACAAACCTTCGATTCATTTGATTGTATCAGTAGGTGATGAGGCAGTATTCAAGTTATCCTGTGATCACCTCGACTATTTGAGTAACCTTTAGGATGACCCTGATAATAGTAATAATGAGGAAGGAATTGAAGAAGCATACTGTATGTATGGAGGGGTGGGGGGGGTGTTCTGCCATATGTGCATGTGTGGTGGCATGGCAACCAAGCAGTTTGGAGCCAGTGGTGAAAAATGGGAATCTCATCACCAAAGCTCTACTGTACCATCAAGGTCATAATCCAAGCTGGACTCGCATGAGGCAAGGTGGTCAAACCACCAGGGAATCTAGTAGTTTACATCCATGTGTAAGATGAGACAGCCAGCTTAGTAGCTTGGTGAGGGCTCACCTGTGGTCTGTCTGGTTGTGGATCATTACATCCACACAAATTCTGGGGGCATTGCATTTTGGAGCATGCCGTCCTTACGATATGGAATTAAAGCCAGCTGTCTCGTCTGCATTTTGTTCCTGGATGTTCAATATCCCCCGGTATCTTTTGAAAAGAGCAGGCCATCGTGTGCAGGTACCTTTCATAAATTCCTCGTCTATAGATGCATTTGTGTAACAGAGTTAATTATAACAGTGATGTAGATGTTAAGTTAGATGAAGTCAATGGGGTTATAGTACATACAGGATATACAAGTTGATAGATTGTTAAATGGGTGTGGATACACCACATGTGAGATGGACTAAATGGCCTCCAACTCTACTTCGGCTTCCTTACATAGTATAGCCTCACACGATCTCCCTGAATGTGTGCTCTACAATGTGGCATCTCTTGCTCGCGCTGTGGCACTACGTCGCATCTCATTTCACTTTAACATCGAACAGGGTGAACGGTGCCCAGGCAAAAATAGCATTCCTTTCCTGCAGTAATTCTCTGCAGACTACTGCAGTAGGACATGTTACCAACTATAGTATATGAGAGTATTGCTCTCATATACTATAGTTCTAACTGTAGCATTTTTGCCATACAGGTAGAATATGCTGGGCATTATAAATCCTGTCGTAGTAACTAGTATGACAGAGCACTTTTAATCACACTCGCACCGCTCTGTATTGCAGGATAACCACAATGTAACACGTTCAGTCTATGAAACAAATCATTTGGAAGTTACACTTCCAACCAAAACTTCCAATGGTTTGCATCATTGACCTGTGTCTCTCACGTCCATCCCTCCCTCCTTCCC
Source organism: Eptatretus burgeri (assembly GCF_056783735.1). Classification (NCBI taxonomy): domain Eukaryota; kingdom Metazoa; phylum Chordata; class Myxini; order Myxiniformes; family Myxinidae; genus Eptatretus; species Eptatretus burgeri. The sequence continues at coordinate 47,547,851 of NC_140964.1, forward strand.
TGCACCTCTACTGACCTCAGTACATGCCTGCAGCCGGTCCCATGCAAGGCACTTACATCCCCCAGTACACCACGGTGCCTGCAACACCCGTTACCATGGACGTAAGCACTTCACACGTTCACTGACATTTCACATTTATTTAATTCCTTTTCTTGGATTCACTTCTGGATGTGATTATTGGCCTAAAGTATCGTCACACTTTTAAATGAGTCATTCATTTGTGTGTGTAGTTTTACTTTAAAGTGATTTTCCATTTCAGGAGCATGGTGGACAGCAGCGACAGGCTGTTTCGGTAGAGACGCCACCCGACCACAATGCCTATTCGTACACACAGGGCAAGTGAGTGTAAAGTGTTCCTTTTTATTATTTTTTGGTACAGTACATTGTGTTTAACATCTAGATAGTAAGAAGAGGAGGTATGGGTAAAAGGGTTTCCTTTTTCGGTGACTTCCGTTCATTTTCCACCACTAAAACGATCAATTGCAGAAGTGTTCTATCTCGATTTGGCGAATCCCGTCGACACGTCTTGGCTTCAAGAAGACTACGTGAAATTTTTTTTTACCACCTGGGGAGTGACTGTCCTTCTGGGCTTTGATTCTTTCACCAAAACTAAAGTAAGGTGACGATTACTGCGGTCTATGTTCCAATCATAAACACAATGACTTGGAAAACTCAGACTTGTTTCAACGTCTGCAAAGGCACATGTTTTTGACACCATCGGAACAGTCATCATCATCATCATCATCATCAATCATCATCATCATCATCATCATCATCATCATCCCTGGTGATTTTGATGTTCACATGGATAAAAGGAGCAGGACAAGACTCGTCTCCAACACTCAACGACCAATTATGGCAGTGAGCAAATATTTGGTCTCAAACTTCCACATTCTCTTCAATCTCATTCTTTCCCCCTCTTCAAGACAGCTGTTCACCACCATCTCAGATCGTCCCCAATCCAAAACCATGATCTTTTCTACCCTCGCTAACCTCCACTCTAAGTCATCCTCCTTCCAAATTTCCATTTTTTCCTCCACTGAGAGTTTCCTTCTTGTATCAATCTTGACCTTTCTGCTTCCCCATTCCTCCCCACACCCATTGTTTGTCCAAGTCTTCCTCCATCTTGGCCTTCAATTCTGTTGTTCGTGTTCCCCACACCCCTCTCTCGACTGTTCCTTTTGTCGTGTTACATCCTGATCTGTTCTGTGTACCAGCTCTTCCACGAGCCTCGACTGTGCATACAAAAAATAAAAATTAAATAAAACGGCGATATTTGGGCGGTTATCTCATTACTGCCAATTCAAGCAAAACGACATCTCATTAACTTTTTATCTAATAAGGTGGAGTTTTTTTTCTCTCATGAATGTGTGAAGCACAGATGTCTATCCATCAACAGCCCCTTCTTGCCGATACAAACATGGTTAGGCTCTAATTTAGAGCTGTTCTTATCCAGGACCAGATCTAATGAGGGAGGGTAAGAGAGTGCCGAGGGTAAAGATTGATGCAGAAAAGGTGATTCTCAACTCTAAAAGATAGTTTGATGTGAAAGTCAAAGGAAGAAGACATCCCTGATCCAACGAAATGCCAGAAAAATCTTACGACGGTGGAATCTGTGAGGAAAAGGAGAACAATTTGGGCTGTCCTGCCATCTGTGGATGCAATGTCCTCAGCCCTTTGGGACGCAGACCATCTGTGCCAGTGATGGCGTCAATCCGAGCATGCCATCACCATAGTCTGGGGAGTGTTTCAAGTAGTTAGGAAACTCCCTGCCGGATGCTCGATTGAGCACGTCCTGGTGGATTTTCTCGTCATGTTACACCATGCATCATACTCACAGAAAACGTCCATTGTTTCTGCAATCCTCAAGATCAGTGCAAAGCGAGTTATCTCTGACAATACATTTTCAAACCATTTAAAAGATCGCTATTCAAAACTCTGCTTGTGATTGATCTGCTGGAAGTGAGTACATCATTTTTTTTTTCCAAGTTGCTGCAACAACTATAATACAAAAAAATTCAAATTGTGGCTCGAGTGCCTTGGAGCTGTAGCGCCTATTTTGATGAATTGAAGGCGTTATAATGATTGTGTTTTCTTCAAGAAAAAAGTAAATTGAATTTTACAATACAGTATTAATGCATGAAATTTCAATATTTTGCGTGATCACCTTTTTTAGAGTAACTCTAGTTATTTCTTCAGAGTATGTGTTTTAGATAAGCGTAAAGTAATTAAATGTAATATTAGATATGCGCCGCTATTATGTTTAGGAAGACGACGCACACCTTCCACAACGCTTGGCCTTGCAGCGTGAGTTTCGGCGGGAAAATGAGACAAGTGCCGTTAAAGGCACCCAATTTACCTCAGGAAGCTGGAGATGCGACTGTTGTGACTTGAAGAGCAGCCGTTGTGACTCGTGGTCCTGCCGTGGTGGTGAAGTCGACCCGCCCACCGTGCCGATTGGCGGCCAATGGCGGGTGAGAGCGGAGTGACGGGGCTAATGAAAGAGGGACGAGCACAAAGTGATGAAAAGGCAGACGCTAGCGATCTGACGTCAGAAAACTGCTTCATTGGCAAACGGTTCAAACAGTTGTCTTGTCCCTGGATCACCACTGCATCAAAGCCTGCAGAAAAAAACAAGTCTCTCTCCCTCCCTCCTCTCTCTCTCTCTCCCTCCCTCCTCTCTCTCCCTCCCTCCTCTCTCTCACCCCCTCCTCTCTCTCACCCCCTCCTCTCTCTCTCACCCCCTCTCTCTCTCCCCCTCTGTCTCTCTCCCCCCTCCTCTCTCTCCCCCTCCTCTCTCTCCCCCTCCTCTCTCTCTCTCTCTCTCTCTCTCTCTCTCTCTCTCTCTCTCTCTCTCTCTCTCTCTCTATCCCCCCTCCTCTCTCTCTTCCCCCTCTCTCCCCCTCTCTCTCCCCTCTCTCTCTCCCCCCTCTCTCCCTCCCCCTCCCCTCTCTCTCTCTCTCTCTCTCTCCCTCCTCTCTCTCCCTCCTCTCTCTCTCGCTCGATGGATATAAATATAATATAATTAATAGGCTGCAGCTCAACGATTTAAATAATAACCGCACGAGAAATCGAAGTGTCAACATCACCGTCATACCAAAGAAAAAAAAAAACAAACAAACAAAAAAAAAAGCAGGGAGTCTGGAACACTGACGCTAACCATTACCTCGACGTGTTTCGACTTATGAGTAACTTACAAGAAACGTGTGTCAACGATCGTGCCTACAACTTGTGGCCAGCGTATGCGGAACGTGTGTCATACGCCGAGTACGTCGAGAAATTTTCAACATGCTGAAAATTTCTCGACGTACTCCGCGTATGACGACGTATGCCACCGTGCTCTTAACGTATACAAAACTTACCCATAACGTATTCGACGTGTGCCAGCTTGGTTCGGCAAATTTTTCATACGTCGGCATACGCTGGCTAAAACGTCAAGGTGTGACAGCGGCTTCACACTTCGATGTCGAGTGCGGTTATGATTTGAATCGCCGAGCCGCAGCCTATGAATAGCCTACGCCACATGATCCTCGGCGATACGCTGCCGCGCTATGCATAAGTTACACTATCGTTGGGCATAGGTTGTGAACGCTGACAACACGCTCAGCATTCGTTGGTATAAGTTATCTATATGTGATTGAAACGTTCTGTGTACGTTACTAATACGTTATGCATACGTCCAACTCGTTATGAATCCGTCCAAAACTGGGAAAAAAAAACATCAATAGTTCAGCGTACGCCAGCGTTTTGCATACATTTTGATGCCTTGCCATACGTGCCGTATAAAGGAAAAAGTAAAATGTCAAACTGTGACAGGGCCTTAAGCAGTCGCCATGATCACTGCTCTACTCTCTTCAGGTAGGAGTGGTTTCTTTCCTCGCCACTTGCCTCCTGATTGGACGGTTCCATCGCACGATCCGCTGGCCGTTCCTCATTGGACAGGCCCACGGTAGGCGGGGAAACTCCCACCTTTCTGGGGCGGAGTTGGATCTGAGGCGATGGAAGATCCGCCCACGTCTTCAGCCAAAAACACGTGGGCAATGGCGACCGGGTTGAGTCAGGGACGGTGCCGTCGTTGTTGTTGTTGTTGTTGTTGTTGTTGTAGATGTAATAAACCTGATGATAAAATAACTCACAGCGCACACACAAAATTCCTATTTGACAGAAGGAGGGATTCTAACTATAAACACATACTTATCGAAATAACTAAGCTACGGGGACTGCTGTCTGTTTGTGTGCAAAAGGCTTCCAGATTCGTAACACCACCCCCTCCCCTTTTTACAGACTCGTCCCGAGTCGTGAAATTTTCGTGTGGCATGCATGTGTAAGTTTTTCCCCTAGTATGTTTTACCTATGGATCCCTGAGTGCACATTTGTATACATGTCCCAAAAAAAATAACCTAGTGCACTGTGTAACTAAACTATCAGACTCACTCAGACAACTTAAATAAATTGCCGGTGCTAAGACAAACAACAGGTGGGTTGCAAAACTTATTTACATTTTCTAACATTTACACGAACCATGGCCCAGGACCTGTTATCTGTGAAAGGAAGAAAAAGTCATTGGTGCAGGAATGAACACAAAAAAATGGATGCATGGGCCGCACAAACGCAGTCTCTGTTGTGTGGCTGCCTGCAGGGCAGTCCTTGCAAACACCTTAAGATGGTCCTGGTGCACATGGTTGAGATGATGACACAGGGGCAAATGCAACAAGGGCAGCAGGCATGGGGTCAAGGCAAAGGCAGCCAAATAAGGCATGGCAAGGCAAGTGCGGACCAGCAAATACAGCACAGCAGGCCGGCATATGAAGCTGGCCGGCCTCTGGTCTGGTCCGTGAGGTTCTGGAGGGAGTGCGGTTGTGCCAGCCGGTCCAGAAACGGGCTCGGACCTACCCTACTGTCTCCCCCCAACCTATCGCCTTTGCCTGTCTTTATCCACACCCACTCCCTTAGTTTGCAACAACAAAATGTAGACTTCCCCCCTTTTTTAGGTCATCTCTACCGAGATGACCTAATAAAGCCGGACCAAATGTCCGTCCGTACGTCCGTCCGTCAACAATTTTTCTTTCCGATCTTGATGAAACTTAGTATGTGGGTAGAGGTCGATGAGTGTTGCACAACGATATAACTTTTGTCCAGGTTCAAGGTCAGGGACGAGGTCTCGTAAGTTATAAAAATCGCCATTTTCAAAACCTATCTAGTCTGCCATTCTACACGATATTCGGCAACTGTTTATTAATTATGATAGTAAAAAATATTATCTTGTATCTAACCGGACAGATTTTTGAATTTCCTTCCCGTTTGATCGTCACGTGATCTGGAAGATGGCCAAAAACGCCGATGCGATTCGCAAAGAAGGAAGGAAGGAGAAATGAAATATAAATATAAAACACATTTTTAGCCTTTTATATTTATACATTTTCCGCCGAAGGTGCAAAAGTTTCAAAACCCGAAATGTAAACGTCGGCATTTATTTTCAAAATATAATTTCGTGCGCGCCAAAATGCCGAGTCATCTTTAACCAAACTGCGCAGTAGAACTGCACAGTAGTCCGGTCATGGCGTCTGAGCAATGGCCAGCGTGGTTTAGATTGACTGTGGTTTCTGGGGGCGAAGGTGATTGTTAAGAAGTATGTCGGCGGCATAAATTCGAGTGACTATTGGTGATTTAATTACGCAACATCTTGACAACGAATATTCTGGCCGAACGATTGCATCAATTCAGTGCATCAGCAGGGATGATTCGCAGGCTCCTCTCGATCGTGCCGATATCTAACATAATCACCGGCGGACATAGGGCTGCAGGCTGTGGGGCGAGGCCACGGATCCCGGATGAGGGGTAAGTGATAAATTATGCTACATGCTTCGGGCTTTCTGATTAATATATCAATGAGTACATTCCATAATTAATGAATTAATAATTAATGAATCTGGCATACAAAATGTTTTTTCATACCTGACATGTTACTTTGTGCAGTGTCGCAAAACTTCTGTGGAATTAATAATTAATGAATTTGCGAGCTCTAACGATTTTTCAAACCTCAATAACTCTATAAATACTTGACCAATTTTCATTCTGAAAGTTGCATCATAATCAGTGAAGAATAATCTACAGGATTATCATAATCTCCGAGAGCTAAGCCTATTTTTTCGTTTTTTTATACAACCGGAAGTGAAATGTCCCCAGAGAGTGGACGGACCGGAAAACCACGTATTGCACTACTGGTGATTCTGATGTGTAATCCGGGTACTAAATGAACAATGCATATTTATTAATTATGTCATTAGTAGTATTATCCTAGTGTATCTCTGTGAACTATTTCAATCTAAACGGTTAGTTTGGATTGTTTCGCGGTTACCTGAACTGAACATTGATAACTTGTGGTATTATAGAGATGACCGTCACCCCCACACGGGGGTAATTTTTTTTCTTTTCTTTTATAATTGCTAATCCCGAACCCTCCTACTGTCTTTGTCCGGCTATCCTATCCTGTCCGTCTACTCCCAACCCCGATGATCCTTTTTGGAGGGGAATTAGGGAGGGACTCGTGTCTTGCCTCCACAACAAAGCCAATAGCCTCCACAGAGTTCAGCAGTCTTCCCAAAGTGAGTTCAGCGGCCGACAGAGAGCGAAGGGATGGATGGTAGGAAGGGGTACATTTTTTTTTTAACTACCCTCGCATTTATTACACCTTAAACTATCCCCAGGGCTTTTCAACACGCCTGTCTCTTTAAACTATTGGTTCAACAAACCATGATTCCAGTCGCCTGTGTTGGTGTCCATTATCAATTTGGGCCCTGCCCGCAAATTTTCTCTCGTGCCCTTCCACAATTTCGTGGCTGGGCAGCGTGGCTCAACTGGCAGGGACTTCCGTCTGCCGCACCCCCTGGGCCCTGAGGCAGTCTCTGAGCCTACCTGCTCCCTATGAACGCAGGGGGGGGGGCGGTGCCCTTCCTGGCATCGACCACCTTCCATGCCCACGTGGCATTTTGGTGCTCCGGGTCCCTTTCCGAGGGTCGCCCGTGCTCACTACACTAACCCGGTCCCTTGGACCCATGGCCTATTACTCCGGTGCCCGGGGTGCCCTCTACTCAATACTCACCTTTCCACAGCCACGCTCCCAGCCGGTCAATGGACTCCTGCACCCTTCAAAAAGGTATCGGGCCTTCTTCCTACACCAACAACAAAACGACCTCCTTTCGGTAAATTTGACTAACCCACTAACTAACAATACACTGACCCCAGGGTCCCTTGGGTGGGATTTACTCCTCCCCCCCCCAATCATTCATTCGCACCATGCATTTTACATTCACTCCATTCACACTTGGGCCCGCTGTCCCACATTCACTCATTGTACACATTTTCCACATTATCCACTTTTTATCTTGCCAAAACGAAGTTTTTGCAAGACATTAGTCAGCTTGTATGTTTTTTTTGTTTTTTTTTGTCTGTAATCACGGATAAAAAATTCTGCAGAGCACAGTTATCATTGGAAATTTTTGTAACTTCGCATATCAGAGGCCTATAGAGGTCCCTTTCAGTGCACAAAATTTTGAAGGTCAAGGTCAAAGGTCAAGGTCACTTTGTCGCAAATCAGGGGAGTCGACGAAACCCTTATTTTTTGAGTAATTTTGATCGGATCGTCTTCAAACTTCATGGGAATATAGTTCATGGTCTGGCGCTCAACTGATTAATTTTTGGTGGCGATTGGCCTTGACCTTCATATGTTGTTTTTTTTTGTTTGTTTTTTTTTGGTCTGTAATCATGTATAAATGACTCTGCAGAGCACACTTATCATTGGAAATTTTTGTAACTTCGCGTATCAGAGGCCTATAGAGGTCCCTTTCAGCGCATACAATTTTGAAGGTCAAGGTCAAAGGTCAAGGTCACTTTGTCGCAAATCAGGGGAGTCGATGAAACCCTTATTTTTTGAGTAATTTTGATCGGATCGTCTTCAAACTTCATGGGAATATAGTTCATGGTCTGGCGCTCAGCTGATTAATTTTTGGTGGCGATTGGCCTTGACCTTCATGGTTAGTGCCTGAGGTCAAACATATTTGACCCCAAGGTCAAATTTTCAAGTTTTAGGAACCATATTGTGTAGTACCTCAAATTGAACACCTCGATGAGTGCTTTCTAGATATTCAAGCTTGAGACATTATGACGTCATTTGGTGACGTTATGAGGCAAAAGCATATTTTTCATGGTTACTCTGTAGAACGATTCTCATCGGAATCTCTCGTAGGCAGATATTCCTCAAGGAGTCGCTCCTGGTGGATAGCAGCTCTGTTCACCTCAGTGTGACCTTAAAGAAGTCACACGTGGTCACCTTTTGGCAAGATACGGGTCACCCTGCGGGTGACATTGGTTTATTTTATTTTTTTAATTTACCACACTGCGAGCTACATACCCACCAATGAGCCCGTGCCCCTTGTCATCCCTTATCCTAATGCACGTTCCTTTTAACTCTACTGGTAAGCTACGTCCCCATTACACATTCCATGTCTGCCCGTGTCTCCCAAATCCATTTCTAAATCTAAACTAAATTCCCACTAACTTGTTCCACAGGCCCCATGAGGAACTGTTCATGCCCCATGAGGCCGGTCTATCTATCGCTAAACCCATCCCACTAACTATTGCTCCTATGCCCAAACAAGATGTTTATCACATCGTGGCCAGGGCCGTGTACCTGGAGTGAGGCCCCTTTTTTTTTTTTTTGCACCGCCAGGGCGGCGGTCTGCGTTCGTCCCTTCCGTCGGACGATACCTGGGGCCTTGTCGTCGCCCTGCGCATCGCAACAGGCGCTTGCCTTCGAGGGGTCGCCATTCGAGCCAACGCGCGCCGCTCACACGTAACTCGTGCCGCGAGGTCCCCAGTGACGTCACTCACACATGGACCCTGCGCGGTTTCCCGTACAACACTCGCCATCTACATTCTCGCCGTCCACGCAGCCGGCTCTTATCCGACGTGGAGCGTTCTCGCGCCGGATTGCGATCGCGCAGACGCGCGCGTGCAGGCCGAGCGCGAAAAGCGCCATGGACCTCGTACGCGCCATCGCGCGAACCCGGCGGGTTGCCAAGTTAACTCTTTGCGGCCTTCCAGGCTCGCCATTCCCGTCTCCCGTTCGGGTCGGTCCGTCGTCCATTTCCATGCACGCACGCCATGTTACTCACACCGCTTGCACACCTTGACACACACTCCGGGACAATCACATTGGGGATTCGTGTTAACTCAAGGGGTCCTGGGATCTCTACCCCCCCCCCAAACTCTGCATGGACCCATCTGCATCATGCACCCGCTCGACCTCGCACGGACCGACCGGACTCACCTGGTCGCAATCCACTTTGAGGGAGCATGCCGTCTCCCCCTGTTCCTGAGGGAGGCCATCCTGCCTCTCGCATTGGGTCCCGACACATTCCACCAGCTCGACCCCATTGTCCCTCACTAACTCTACTTGTGTGTGTCCCTGTTCAGTTTCATGCAATTCATCCCCCTCTTTTGATTTCTGCATCTCCATCACCTCGTTTATTATTTCCGTTGTCCCCTCGTGTCAGAGTTTATTAATTAACCCCCTAATTGTCGTGGCGTCGCTCGTCATCCCGACCGCACCCGTCTCCATTGCGGACCGAACACATTGCGCACTCCCTCTGGACTCGATTGTTCCGCCACGTGGTGCCGTCATTATGCCTTTGACCTCCTTCATACTCGCCTGCAGGTTCAACCTCATGCTCTGCATTTCCCCTCGCTGTGTTCGCATATTGTTGTGGGGCCGGGTCTCGGTGGCGAGCACGACCGCTAGATGGAGCAGTAGAGTCGGCTTCACCGAACACCCAGAATTTATAGGTCGTCACCCCGGATAACTCAGGAGCTGACGGGTCCCTTATCAGACCGAAGATCGCCAATAGGTCGACCACGTGGGATAGGGTTAATTGCCAATTTCAATTTACCTAAATACCCACGTCGTGCGAACGACCCTCGGCAGGATCTGCGCGATCCGGGCTGTTACCGAGCCGGATCCGAGCCGTACCCCGAGCGGAGAGTACCAGAATCCTGCCGGGCTGATTGGGACAAGGATGAGCAGGGACATTCAACAAGAGGGGATTTATTTACGATGGAGGGAAGAGAACACACAAAGAGCAGAGTTATCCGAATAAGAAATGCATCAAATGTACAAGCAAAAGCACTCAACAGTTCTACTTTGACAAGACAGGCCCACACACAGACACACACACCCAAAAAGAAAATGGACCCGCCGGGTCTTTATTCGGCTCTCCAGCTGAGGAGGATAGTTTGGCTGGGAGTCAGGACGGCTGGCTACCTGGCCGCGAGCGCGCGGCTGGTCGTCCACACCTTCTCAGAGCTCCAGTCGCCAAAAGCACAGACCAGCACAGCCGAATCGAGAAGAGGTGATCTCCCTTGATGCAAATCGACCGCTCGCTGTAATGCGCCAGACGAGACACCTCCAAAGCGCGGGATGCAGTCTGCCGCAAACCCAGGCAGACGTGCCTCGAGACACACAGGACGCAAACGAGAGCAGACTGGACGCGCACTCGAGCAGACTGGACGCAAATTCTCTCTGCTCTTGTCCCGACAACCACACTTTCTTCTTTCCAGGAGGGAGGGGCCTCTTCTCCTGGCCACTCGCCTCCTCATTGGTCAGACCCATCGCGCAATTCCCTGGCCGGCTTCCATTGGACGGGCCCACGGTAGGCAGGGCAACTCCGACCCATCTGGGTGGAGTCCCGATTGGAGGCGTTTGTAGCTCCGCCTACCTCCTCACCTCTGGCCACGTGCGTAATGGCGATGGTGCCGAGTGGGAGATGGGGCGGGTGAGACGCCTGCTCCTTGCCGATTGGCCAAAGAGGGACGCCATGCTCATGTTAAACTCTGTCCACGCACGCGCTTGCTGGCAAGCGTGCGAAGAATGCTGTGAGCAGAGTGTTGTTGTTGTGAAAGCGAAGATGAGCGTTGTTGTCGTTGTTATAAATGATGTAAAAATCCTAACCATAAAAATAACTCCGCAGTGCACGTACATTTAATTCTCATTAGACTAGGGATAGGACCCTAACTGGAAACACACACTTACCATAACTGAGCTACAAGGACTGGCTGTTGTGTGCAGTAAGCTTCCAAATTCGTAACAATATCACCCCTCAGTGCCTGCGCACTCACATCCATCTTGTCTTTCATTTCTTGTATGTTTGCATCCGTGCGTCACGCATTCGCATCCATCCTCCGCGTCAATATTTCCAACAACTGGCTCATGTCAAATGATGGAGCAGATCCGTCATGATGGTGTGTGGAACCGGCAGAAATTGGGGGGGGGGGGACTTTGACGGAGGTGGGGATTGTCATACGCCGCCCCTGCCACTCCCAATACCCCTTCTGGGCTTGGCTGCAGGGAAAGTTCTTGCATGGGGGTTTTGTCCTGGGTGTTCCTCTAAAGTCTAAACCTACCTCTAAACCCACCTGGTCCAGCTCAATTTGGCCCGCCATGGTGCGTATTGGAGAACAATTTTGACGCTCGTAATTTGGAGGGAACGGGGGGGGGGGGGTATTGCTCCGTACACCCCTGATCCGAATCCCGTGAATTTCTCTACAGAGGTGGAGGGGCCGAATCACACTCCTGATCACCAATTTGTTGTGGGCCGGGGTTCGGTGGCGATAAACGACCACCAGGTGGAGCAGTAGAGCAGTCTCCCACCGAACACCCGGAATTTAGGTCATGACCCTTGGATAACTCCAAAGGTGAGGGTCCCTTAACAGACCGTGGATCCCAATATTTCGACCACGTGGCACAGGGTTAATTGTCTCTATCTCCAATATACCAAAATAACCACGCAGTATAGCTACCAGGGAAACCACACCCTCGGCCGACTCTGTCCGATCCGAGTCACAGGTAACGACTCGGATCCGGTGTAACCGAGCGGAGTTACCAGAGCCGCGCCGGTCCCAATGACAACTTATGGCACCAACGGCCTTACTATTTCTCCAACCCGCACGGTGCTGGGTCAATGAAAGAAAACACGAACAACGAACTGGAACATTTAACACGGGGGTTTATTTTACAATAGGCAATAATTGGGAAGGGAGACACAGCAGAGTTATCATGAATAAGAAATGTAATTCACAATGCACAAGGCACTTAACAATTACACTTATAGATGTGGCCCACGGACACACACACGCACACACACACACACACACACACACACACACACACACACACACACACACACACACACACACACACACACACACACACACACACACACACACACACACTGGACCCCATGGGTCTTTACTCGGTGGAGCCGGGCGGGGGTACCTTCCCGCCTCGTGCGGTCACACCGACTCCAAACCACCATGGTGGGACTCGAACCCACGACCCGAAGTCCACGGCCCACGTCACTGCCAGCTCGGCCGCCATTACCACGAGAAGCCACCAAAAATGGCCGCAGACGACGACCGAGACCAAGCCACCACGACCGCAGACGAAGCCAATCGCCACCAAGACTGCAGACGCTCAGCAATCGCCACCAAGACTGCAGACGACGCCAATCGCCACCAAGACTGCAGACGCTAAGCAGTCACCACGATCACTGCTCTACTCTCTTGAGGTCGGAGCGGTTTGTTTCCTCGCCACTCGCTTCCTGATTCGACGGTTCCATCGTGCGATCTGCTGGCCGTCCCTCATTGGACAAGCCTACGTTTGGCGGGGAAACTCCCACCTTTCTGAGGCAGAGTCAGATCTGAGGCAATGGAGGCTCCGCCCACGCCTTCAGCCAAAAACACGTGGGCAATGGCGACCGGGTTGAGTCAGGGACGGTGCCGTTGTTGTTGTTGTTGTAGATATAATAAACCTGACTATAAAATAACTCAGCACACACACTAAATTCCCATGAGACAGAAGGAGGGATTCTAACTTTAAACACATACTTATTGAAATAACTAAGCTACTGGGACTGCTGTCTGTTTGTGTGCAAAAGGGTTCCAAATTCGAAACAGTATAACATGGTAAATAGGCGTGGAAACTCGCTTGGTGCCCTGGACTTAGCTGTCGGTTGCGGTTGTTTTGACATGACCCACAGGACTCGAATTGGGCAACTGGAACAAGTATGTGTGTGAGTGGTTTCAGCCACTAGACTATTCTGATTGCCCGGTTCAAATCCGACAGGTCGCATCAAAGCAACTGCAACAGTCGACCACTTCGAGACCTCCCTGCCAGATCTGCGTCTGGCGACAGCATTACCGTGCAGATTGGAAGTCTCGAAGGAGCCCAGTGATGAGAGAGACACAATGGTGTGTAATATATATATATATATATATATATATATATATATATATATATATATATATATATATATATATATATATATATATATATATATATATATATATACATATATACATATATATATACTATCCCTGTGTTGTAAGAGGCGACCAGGGTTGCGTCAGGAAGGGCATCCGGCGTAAAACATGTGCCAAATCAGTATGCGGATCATAACGGATGATCCGCTGTGGCGACCCCTAACGGGAGCAGCCGAAAGAAGAAGAAGAAGAAGATATATATATATATATATATATATATATATATATATATATATATATATATATATATATATATGTATATATATATATATATATATATATATATATATATATATATATATATGTATGTATATACCAAGTCGTATAACACCAGGGGGTTGACTCAGCCTGTCATCCTTCCGAGGTCGGCGAAATGAGTACCAGTGTAATGGGCCCGGTGTATGCCCCGGTTAGAATAGGTGTACCATATCCCTGTGTGTCGTAAGAGGCGACCAGGGTTGCGTCAGGAAGGGCATCCGGCGTAAAAACCTATGCCAAATCATTATGCAGACAACAAAACGAATTTCCATACTGGATCGGTCGAGGCCCGGGTTACCAACGACCGCCACCGGTACTGGTGGTCAGCAGGGTACCAGTGGAAATTGTGCTACTGCTGGGCGAAGGAGGAGACGGGGAAGGCGAGTCCAGAGGCGGTGGGAGAGAGGGGGAAGGGTAGAACTGTGGAGGTGAGAGTTGGAACTCTGAATGTTGGGAGGATGACTGGCAAAGGGCGAGAGTTGGCTGATATGATGGAGAGAAGAAAGGTGGACATACTGTGTGTACAAGAGACCAAGTGGATGGGGAGTAAGGCTCGGAGCATTGGAGGTGGTTTCAAACTGTTCTACCATGGTGTGGATGAGAGGAGAAATGGTGTCGGGGTAATCCTGAAGGAAGATTATGTCAAGAGGGTATTGGAGGTGAGGAGAGTGTCTGACCGAGTGATGAGTGTGAAGTTGGAAATTGAAGGGGTGATGATGAATGTCATCAGTGCATATGCACTGCATATGGGGTGTGAGATGGAATATAAAGAAAATTTCTGGAGTGAGTTAGATGAAGTGGTGGAGAGTATATCCAAGGATGAAAGAGTGGTGATTGGAGCAGATTTCAATGGGCATGTTGGGGAAGGGAATAAAGAGGATGAGGAGGTGATGGGTAGGTACGGTCTCAACAAGAGAAATGTGGAAGGGCAAATGGTGGTAGAGTTTGCAAAAAGAATGGAAATGGCAGTGGTAAATACATATTTCAAGAAGGAGGAGGAACACAGAGTGACGTACAAGAGTGGAGGAAAGTGCACACAGGTGGATTACATCTTAAGCAGGAGATGCAACCTGAAAGAGATAAGAGACTGTAAGGTGGTGGCAGGGGAGAGTGTAGCTCGACAGCATCGATTGGTGGTCTGCAGGATGATTGTGGAGGTGAGGTTGAGGAAGAGAGTGAGGGCTGAACCAAGGACCAGATGGTGGAAGCTGAAGGAGGAAGACTGTTGCGTGGAATTTAGGGAGGAGGCAAGACAGGTGTTAGATGGTGGTAAAGATGGGTGGGATGATTGGGCAACTACAGCAGAAGTGGTGATAGCTGGGAAGGTACTTGGTCTTGGTGACATCTGGACAGAGAAAGGAAGATAAGCAGACTTGGTGGTGGAACGAGGAAGTACAGGAACGTATAAGGAAAAAGGGGTTGGCGAAAAAGAAGTGGGATAGTCAGAGAGATGAAGAAAGTTGGCAGGAGTACAAGGAGTGGCAGCGAAAGGCAAAGAGAGAGAGGCGGCAAAGGCTAAGAAAAAGGCATATGACGAGCTGTATGAGAAGTTGGATACAAAAGAAGGGGAAAAGGATTTATACTGATTGGCAAGACAGAGGGACCGAGCTGGGAAGGATGTGCTGCAGGTTCGGGTGATAAAGGACGTAAATGGGAATGTGCTGACGAGCGAGGAGAGTGTGTTGAGAAGGTGGATGGAGTACTTTGAGGAGCTGATGAATGAAGAAAATGAGAGAGAGAATGTTGGAAGAGATGGAGATAGTGAATCAGGAAGTGGGGTGGATCAGTAAGGATGAAGTGAGAACTGCTATGAAGAGGATGAAAAGTGGAAAGGCAGTTGGCCCAGATGACATACCAGTGGAGGCATGGAAGTGCTTCGGAGAGATGGCAGTGGGGTTGTTAACCAGATTGTTTAATAAAATCTTGGAAAGTGAGAAGATGCCGGAGGAGTGGAGATTAAGTGTACTGGTTCCGATTTTCAAGAACAAGGGTGATGTGCAGAGCTGTGGAAATTACAGAGGGATAAAGTTGTTAAGGCACACCATGAAGTTGTGGGAAAGAGTAGTGGAAGCAAGGTTGAGAAGAGAGGTGACGATTTGTGAGCAGCAATATGGGTTTATGCCAGGAAGGAGCACCACTGATGCGATGTTTGCTTTGAGAATGTTGATGGAGAAGTATAGGGAAGGCCAGAAGGAGTTACATTGTGTGTTTGTGGATTTAGAGAAAGCTTATGATAGGGTGCCAAGAGAGGAGTTGTGGCATTGTATGAGGAAGTCGGGAGTGGTGGAGAAGTATGTGAGAATTGTGCAGGATATGTATGAGGACAGTGTCACAGCGGTGAGGTGTGCGGTAGGAATGACGGACCGGTTTAAGGTAAAAGTGGGATTGCACCAAGGTTCGACTCTGAGCCCTTTCCTGTTTGCAATGGTGATGGACGGATGGACAGGTGATGGACGAGATCAGACTGGAGTCTCCAAGGACTATAATGTTTGCGGGTGACATCATGATCTGTAGGGAGAGTAGGGAGCAGGCTGAGGCGAGCCTTGAGAGGTGGAGGTACGCACTGGAGAGAAGGGGAATGATAGTCAGAAGGAGTAAGACAGAGTACATGTGCGTAAATGAGAGGGAGGGTGGTGGTATGGTGCGGTTGCAAGGAGTTGAGGTGGGGAAGGTGGATGGGTTTAAATACTTGGGATCAACTGTCCAAAGTAATGGAGAGTGTGGGAGAGAAGTGAAAAAGAGAGTGCAGGCAGGATGGAGTGGTTGGAGAAGAGTTGCAGGAGTGATTTGTGACAGAAGGGTAGCTGCAAGAGTGAAGGGGAAAGTATATAAGACGGTAGTGAGACCAGCTATGTTGTATGGTTTGGAGGCGGTGGCGCTAACAAAAAGACAGGAAGCGGAGCTGGAGGTGGCAGAGTTGAAGATGCTATGATTCTCGTTGGGAGTGATGAGGATGGACAGGATAAGGAATGAGTATATTAGAGGGACTGCGCAGGTAGGATGGTTTGGAGACAAAATGAGAGGCAAGATTGAGATGGTTTGGACATGTGCACAGGAGGGAAGCGGAGTATATCGGAGAAGGATGCTGAAGATGGAGCCGCCAGGCAGGAGGAGAAGAGGAAGGCCAAAGAAGAGGTTCATGGATGTGGTGAAGGCGGACATGCGGGTGGTTGGAATGTCAATGGAAGATGTGGAGGATAGAGCGAAATGGAGACGGTTGATCTGCTGTGGCGACCCCTAATGGGAGCAGCCGAAAGAAGAAGAATATATATATATATATATATATATATATATATATATATATATATATATATATATATATATATATATGTACACACACACACAGACAGAGAGAGACAGAGAGACAGAGACAGAGACAGAGACAGAGACAGAGACAGAGAGAGAGAGAGGTTCCGACATGAAAGAAAGACATGGTTGGGCAAACCCGTTGACTTCCGTGGTGCTGAAATGCCCTGAACGCTCTGGGTTGGAACGGGTTGCTGAGGAGGAGGGGGAGAGAGGTGTGACTTGGAATGAGTGAGGCGTGGCTTGTCTTACGGGAGCTCTGTCCCAGCTCAGCCTTTGGTGCGATGTCTCCCAGATTCTCCTCTCACCTTTTATGAGCTCGGCCACGCACGTTACCGATGAGGCTTTATGCCCCTCCCATCTAACACCATTAGCCAATGTTCAGAGCGATCCCTCCATGACCTCCCACCTCGAGGCAGCGCTCGGCCTGACTTTGGCTGCTTGATGGGATCCCCTGCCTAAACTGGTGCCCCAAGGTCGACACAAACGCAAAAAGAGACATTTATGACAGATATCAGAGGTGAGAACGGTTTATAGCCCTGGTGTGTTGGCGCAGTGGTTAGGGCAGCGGCTTGGGATCCAAAAGGTCCTGAGTTCAAGCCCCGTTGGGCCACTGAATTAATACACCAGGGGGTTGACTCAGCCTGTCATCCCTCCGAGGTCGGCAAACTGAGTACCAGTGTACTGGGCCGGTGTATACCCCGGTTAAAATAGGTGTACCATATCCCTGTGTCGTAAGAGGCGACCAGGGTTGTGTCAGGAAGGGCATCCGGCGTAAAACATGTGCCAAATCACGATGCGGATCATACGGATGATCCGCTGTGGCGACCCCTAACGGGAGCAGCCGAAGGAAGAAGAAGATCAGAGGTGAGAACGGTAAAAATGGGTCAGATGGGTTGATAATTTTAGATACACACAAATGGGAAAGAGACACTCAGGGAAATAACTGTGCTATTGTAACCATCTTTAGCCCACTCAGTCATTTTCACAACAATTTTTTTATAAATGATTGAGGTTCATGATAAGCAAGGTGATGGAGGACAAAAAGCAACAAAATGAGTAGCACAGAAGGACCATAATCAAATGCAACAAGCAGGAAGTGAGGGAGAGGGCTGGGAGGCAGTAACCTGCAAGTAATAGGGTTGTGTTTGCTCGGGTTAATAAGTGTAGAAACATTGTAGGTAGGGATGGGGGATGACATGATGTAAGGGCTCTTATGAACGAGTACCTTTTTAAAAGTATGTTAACTAACACCTGTCTGTTTTTTTTGTTTTTTTTTACAGGTGATCAGCATCACAAGGAGAGCTTTTGTGTCTTGGCAAGTTTCCACTTAGAAGATGACAGCATATGTTTTGCACAAGTTGAGAGCGAGGACCTTTTTTTTGATGGAACAGTTACCTAAGACTGCTATTTTTGGTATGCGTTTTTTTGGAGAACATGATCCATCCGATTCTATAATCTCCAGATTCCTTTATTTTGCTATGGAAGAATTATTTTTAAAGGAAACAGTTGTAACCTAACTTAAGTTTTGGCAGAGCATGCAAAATATGGTGCGTCTTGAAAAAAAAAGGAGTGAATGTTGTAAGTGTTTTGTCCGAGGTTAACAAGCTGTTACACTTTGAAGTCGTTTCCGTTTCCAAAACTTTAGTACTTCCTGTAGATTCTCTAGGTTGAAACTAGAGATGTGAAAAACGTGTCAGTGTGCTTTTATTTCTCACAGATATTTAGTGTCTTTGCTGATTCTATTTTTTTTTTGAAGTGGCAAAACAAAATCGCTTCCTTTTCTGTCTTCCCCCCCCCACCCCCTCAGCCCACCCCCCCCACGAGCCTTAACTTGTTCACAATTAAATAATTATCGCTTTTGTGGGTGGGAGAGGGCGCGGACAGTGGGCCGGACAAAGGGAATGTTGTAGTATATATAAATTCTTCTTTCACAGATGTTGCAGAAACTAGTTGCAGGTTGCTACAGGCAGTTGCTGCTGCTGCTGCTGCTGCTGCTGTGCTTTTTTTAACATTGGAGATCTTCATTTTTTGAAGATTTTTTTTTATTTTCACTGATTTTTAGCTGAATGCTCTTAGCATATGTATAGAATAGGCATTTGAGAGTACTTTATGAACTTTAAATGCTTTGCTTTGACTGAAGTTTTGAGATTTGATAATGCTTCGGTAAACTGCGGATTAGTTTTCACAGGTTTGACAGGTAGATATAACGGACGTTGGGGTTGGGGAAAATTTTGGAGAAATATGACACATGGTAGATTTTTATTTGCGGCCACAGGTGAGGAAGGTATGAGGGGATTTAAAAAAAGAAAAAAAAAAGCTTTTGATAAAGAGTAAAAGTCAAATTGATGGTAGTTGTGGTGAAACGGCGAAGTTTGAAAAAAAAATCCCCAATCACCCGATCTTCGACCGAAGGCGGTTTGAAACGGCAGCTGGTTTTTGGCGTTTATCGGGAAAAAAATTTAATCAAATCAAGGTTTTGTCAAAATGTTCTCTTTCCATCAAAATGGACGCAGCGAAAAGAGGTTTGTTTTGATAACCAAAGATGACCGATGATGCTCCCTATGGTAGAAACCCTTTTTGAGTGTTTAGTGTTCGTTTTGAATATGATCGAATCAGTGCTTTTTTATTTTGTTTTTTCTCCTCTCTATCGCGTTGTGATGTATTTGCTTTGAAAACCTCACCTCATGACCCGAAGGATTTGAAGCTATGAAATACTCTTCTTCTTCTTCTTTTTTACGATCCCTTATTTTACATCTTTTGCTCAGAGCGATTGCATTGCATTCGGAACATGCCGTTTTACGTTTCGACGATATCTAATGCGTCTGGTTTGGTATTATTATTATTTAGCAGGACTCATAATTTATCTACCTCAGGATGTTTTTTAGGTATGCTAGCTTGCCTGCCTGACCACGACAATCAGTTGGATTCGTTTATTTTTGTTTTGTTTTGTTTCCGATTTCATAGCTTCAAATCTTCATTTGCGTAAGGATTTCGACGTGAAGGGTGTACTTAGCATTTTGGAACATTGTACAATATCACTCTGCGGTGCAAATTCGTCGCAACGGCAAAACGCATTCATGGCTGGACCACTCAGGTTGACAAAGTTTGGCTTTATTACAAGTACACCAAATTTTTGCTTTTTAATCTGTGGATTTAAATTTTATTAGGTTTATGAAGACACGAAAAAAATAAAAAGGTTACTGTGCAATGGCAAATAGATTTCAAAGACAGTTTAATGTCTGCAGCCATAGCTATATGTACATAACATGTTCTTGGTCCATCACATGTTATAGCCATTAAATTTAAAGAAATATTTATGGAGAGAAATTTTGTACAGAAGCTTAGAAGAGATGTCTATATGATCAACAGAGAACATTTTCTTTATTTGTTTCTTTTTGGGGGGAGTGTGTGTGTGTGTGTGTGTGTGTGTGTGTGTGTGTGTGTGTGTGTGTGTGTGTGTGTGTGTGTGTGTGTGTGTGTGTGTGTGTGTGTGTGTGTGTGTGTGTGTGTGTGTGTGTGTCACCAGCTTACCAGGGG
This sequence comes from Eptatretus burgeri, assembly GCF_056783735.1. Classification (NCBI taxonomy): domain Eukaryota; kingdom Metazoa; phylum Chordata; class Myxini; order Myxiniformes; family Myxinidae; genus Eptatretus; species Eptatretus burgeri. The sequence continues at coordinate 47,568,329 of NC_140964.1, forward strand.
AAATGATTTGTCTTTAAACCCTTCACTTTTTAAGTTTTCTTGATTTTCCTTTTCTTTTCTTTTTTTTTTACCCTGTTACCTAGATTGACTTAGTGCACGCCTGTCTAATTCTGTAGATTATTTGAATTGTCAGTCTTTGACGATTTCTTTTTTTTTGGAATAAAAGATTGAGATAAACCTGCATCTATAATTTATTACACTAGGAACGTTGAGACCTTATTGCTGAACGCGTTTAGCTCTTCCGTGTGCCGTGTCGATGGAAGATGGAAGTTTAACAATGACGATGGGGTAGTGTTTATCAAGGCGGACATTAGGTATGTAAATAGGGTAAAAATATTGCAGTGGTTGAGTATGGGGTTCAACCTGAAATTGCAGTGCACTTCCACTTTAAAGAAGAGCAGAGCAGGATCAGGATGGACAAGGGGAGGCAATTATACAGGTAAGCGGAATTTTTTTTTTTCCGACAAATTTTATTACTCCAAGAATAAGCATGTAGTTAGATTGGACTGTGGCAAATCTTGCATAATTTCTGAGATTGAATTAATTAGATTTAGAGGGTTTAACGGCTATTTTCTCTCGCATTGGAGATACAAGTGACATGTTAAACTCAACAGGATCCACATAGTCTTTTGAGATTCCTGGTTTGGGTTCAATGCCCAAAACGAAATGATCTGACAATAAACTTCCAGTCTGTTGCTTTATGGGGCAGTGTTGCATCATGGGATGCGCTGGTCTTTTGAAGATTGTCAGCTGGCCATCCATCACAGCTAAAGTTTTCTGGTGGACTTTAACTCCCTGCCTTCCATTTAAAAATAAGTAGATAAAAAGAGGCTATGATGTTTTGGTACCATGATCAAGTTCCAAATTCCTACCCTGATAGCACTGTCGAGACAATGGCAAACCACCCAAAGACAATTCCTTCCCATGAGACTGTGGCAGCACCGAAGCTCCGGTCAAAGTGTGTGGTATATTTCACTGGATGGATGGATGCCAAGCACCTAAAACCTTCATACACCGAAGCCTAACAGGCAACATTAAGTGTTACACGAGTGGTTTTAGAGAGACGTGTAAAAGTGGCCTCATCCACCCAAAATGAAATGCTCTAAAATGAAAGGTACACAGTTTACTGGATTTAAAGCAACCCTGTCAGTGGTGGCAGAACAGAAAAGGTTATGACTCAAAATTTTTTCAGTGTCATTTCCTACATCGTTATCAGTGCAGCCTAAGAATAGAACTCAAAGTACCTCGTGATCGTTTGATATAGGAGTGCCGTGTATGTACGCATGATTAAAAATATATACTTTTGTACCGAGACGCCCAACAAATTTGAGACAACCATCAGCCATCAAATTCATTCCCTGTTAAGTCTCCTGAAAGTGCTTGTATATCCTACACTGAACTTGAAACAACAGCATATAGATTTGCTTTCACTATTTCCTGACCTTGGCATTGTAGCGGCCGGTGCAATAAGGTACGGGTGGCGGAGGGGGTGCGGGGTATGTTTTAACGTGTGGCCTTAACGCAGACCTCCAAAGCCATTCCGAGATGCTCTCACACCGGTTATTTTGAACATATTACAGTGAGAAATACATGGGCTGTTCAAAGTTTTCTTGGAATGAGATAAACAACATGAGTAGGCTGAGCGAAGTTGTGGATGGGGTGTGGTATGGTAGTGAGGAAATGGGATGGGGAGGCCACCTTATTAAGATGGCAAAATGAATTTTTTTTAAAATCCAATATACGAGGCTCTTTCTAACCACTGACTGACTGACTGACTGACTGACTGATATTAAAGATAGGGACCTTCCGTGTGACGTAGAAAGCTGAAATTTTTCGTGCCGACGGACATTGAAGCCAGCTGAAAAAAAAAAAATCACAGAATCGTCAAGCAACATTCATATATGAAAATATAAATAAATGAAAAATCAAATGCAGGTTGGTGAACCTAGACAATGGGGAAACGCAGTTCGTATGCCTGCACAATATGTAAGCACACCCCACTAGTAAATATATATATAATTACTTTTAAAAAACATTTCCTTGCAAATGATAATTACTCGAGTATTAAACAATTCCTCGGACAGAAAGTCAAAAACCCTTTGTGGGAGGGTTTGCAGCTCACACAAGGGGAAGTGCCTTCAATAATTAAATAATGGTTGGTGTATCACGTAATTGGACAAACTTGATGGAAATTATACGTTAACCTTTTAAGAATGACTTTTAAACGATTTAAATGCCATAATTATTTTACAACCATTTTCCTGATTAAAAACAAATGCTGAACAGGTTAGATATAGTTTCCATTCCATATTCGTCAATTAATATAAATAATTAAAAGTAGTTTGCGTGCAGGTGCCATCTTAACGTGAACACCCCCACACCCCGCCTCAACCTCCATATGCTTTCCTCCCCTCCCCAACTCCGCTCCTCCCCTCTCATTATCCACTCATTTCCATGGAAGAGAAGAACAGGCCTACATCTTCCCCTGCAGTCTTTTAGGCATATTTCATGAGAACAAGTTTCGTACTTTTCAAGCCGTCTCGGTCTCACTCTGGTCAGAGTAGCCCCCGAAGGGATTTTCTTTGACTTCAGTCACCGAGTCGTGCGACGAGGCGGTCTCGTGCGTAAGAGTCATGAAGCGAGTGAACCTCATACAAAAGCAAATGAAGAAAGAACGATACATCCTTTAAAGTTTTCACGAACTGTAGGCAAATGTTTTGCAAATATTCCTGCAGCTCTTTTAGCCACTTAAAGGATCGAATCCGCACCGAATGGTCGAGGAAGACTTTTCCACATCGGTGCCCAAGGTCATTGGACACTGAGAATAAGGTACAAAAAGATCTGCAATTGCAAATGGTTCTTTTTATTTTGAACACCAGTAAAAAAAAACAAGAACAAGCAAGCAAAATGAAAGGATTTGCTAAAAAAAAAAAAAAAATGAAAAAAACTGAACAAATCCACATGAAATGGTGGTATTTTGGTCAATGCTTTGTCTACATCCTGATATGCATAGTGTCATGTCACTTTCAAAACCATTATTGTCATTTCCTGCCTCCAGATTGTCCAAATTGAATCGGAAGTAAACTGACAAGCTTCGCCGGAATTTGCGTGAGCACATGGGCTGCCCTCCCCCTTCTCCCCTCTTCCCCCACCCCGAGCCCCCCCCCCGCCCCCCGAGGCGGCTGGAGATCCGCATTATTCGTGCACACCTTTGATCAATCGTTGGATACGTTCTCTGCCTGAATGAACCATACTTGAATGGTGTGTCTGATGAAAGCAGGCGTTCGGATAACATCTACGCTCTAGTTACGTTCAAATCTCAGGCAACAGCTCAAGGTGATTGCAAAACATGTTTTTTTTCTTTATCACCAAATAGCTTTCCAAGAATGTTCCTGCAAATAACTCAAAACTGGTTTTAATCAATAAATGCGTCCATCTCGTGCAGCTCATCAGGAATGAGAGAATAATCCACATCAGCTAAGTCTCCACGACTCTTTTTTTCCCCACCCTCGAATTAATGTTAGTTAAACGAGATTTTGCTTTTACACAATGCATTCCAGTGTTCTTACAATAATTGATGAGATGTCGGGGGTCAGCTTCTTCCGAGGAGTCATAGTTCTTGGCCTCAGAAGGCAACAGCTGTTGATTTGTTCCCTGCAAGAACAAAAGCATTAACAAAGGTCATGACAAATCGCTTTTCTTTCAGCAGGATTAAAAAAGATGAATGAGCAAATTGAGATGAACAACAATAGATGAAAATGGTTTGCACAGAATGTGTCTTCCTTCTCGACTAGTTCTGCACGTTCCTTAATATGTAATCATTGATCAAGTCGAGTGATGATGTGACCTCTTCTTTGGGATCTTTTATTTTTTTTTAAAGGCGAATGTGAATCCATTCCTCATGACATCAGATGAAAGCGACATTAGATCTCACCATTTAACCGCCCTCCTGCCCATTACAAACAACTTCAGTGCAGCAGGAGATCATTACGCCATTGAAGTCCACATTATGATTGCCAACCTATGGTTGTTTTTCCATGCTCTATCCTTTTTAAATGTTCGAACTGCCGACCTACTAGACTCAGAGCGGACGCTCCAACCACAACACCCCTGTGTCTGGTCAACCTTTTCTTGGGAGGGACTTAACACCTGGCATATGATGCATTCAAAAAAAAATCCCCCATAGATATGGGGGGGGGGGGGATAAAGTATCCTTTTGTAATACCCTCATAGATAAGGGCAAGATTGTATAATTTCACCATAACACGAGTGCACAACTGTCTCCTATTTTCAAAACTACTGTAAAATCTTTCACATCTATCAGTGAATGCTCAACTGGACAGCCAGCTTAATATCCCTTGCAAAATACAGGATACTTGATCAATGCAGTATGTCATGCCTGCGAAGCGGCACGATGACAATTTATCATCAGGACGGGAATCAAACGCAGAATAGTTAGCTCAAAGGCGAGTTAAAGGCCATTAAGTCAGTCCGATGAAAATAATAATCTTGTCACTGCAGTGATTCAAGGCTCATGGAGGAACTTGGAAATACATTGCATGCAGGACATGGACACAAGGGGGGCATGAGTGTACTTTCACGTGAATTATGAGGACACGAGGAAACAATGGACACGTTAACACACTGTACATGGAATTTGAACATAGGGTCCTAGCATCATAAGATGCATGCTTGGATGGGAACACCAAACAGGCCAACACCAGTATTTGGTAATATGTAAGTTACACAACTAATAGAATGGAAACACTCTGTAGTCAATTTAATAGCGGGCAATACCTCGTCATGATTTCCTGTTACCTAAAAAATAAGTGTCACACAAAGGTCAATTAAAGCCTTTACCAGAATGTTCGGAATTAATAGAATATCAAAATGTCAGTATGTGGTCTACATAATTCGATACCTGATGGGGCTCATGGCTCACGTTTTCAGAGTTCACGCAGCAGGGCATTCCGACGAAAATGCTGTTGGCTTGTTCCATCAAAATGTCCGCCATGTTGAAATCGAGTTCTTTATTGCGCACCACAAGAAGTCGTCAGTCATATTTGTGCCATAGGTTTGCTTAATGTATAAAAATGAATATCGACACGAGGTTGAGATTTCCCGTACCGTTTTCACACTCTCCAGCACTCACGTACTCTCCGTCTTCGACCTGGCGCGCGCTGTATTCGTTTTCCGTGCGCCGACTGCCGTTTTTGAGCTTCTCATACGGAAGAAGAACCCTGTAGGTCGAATCACCTTTTGTTAAACAGTGAGATGTAGTTGGAACAGTTTATTGTATGGATTGTCGTGGAAGTGATTGACACAAGTTGTGTGTGAAGGTTTTAAGGCTTACCGTCTGTAATACGTACTCAGTTCCTTCCCTCCAAATACGCTTTTCCATCCAATCAGCTTTTTGTGAATATCATTCCACTTACTCTGTCTCTTCTCAACCTGCCAGAACACATTCAAGCATTCCATGATTTTGACATATCGAACTCTCTTTTCTTTTCTTTTTTGCTGATAACTGCACAAACTGCTGTACATCTCTCCACAAGGACAAGTGAACAGTTAAAACATCGTTTCAGCATTATCTGCCAATCGGCAATAGATCAGAAGCTTTTCTGACCATTGGAAGTCGAGCTAAATCCAAGGGCTTTGGTTGGTCTCTGTAAACCCTTATTCTTTTCTGATGTTGGCCCATGACAGGTCCAGTCCTTGGGAAGGTTCGAGTCTGTACTGTCAACAATGATCTAAGATGAGCTGTCCATATTTCAAGTCGGCTTTCAAGTCCAGGTGCTGACGAGGCGATGTCTTCCACGACAAACTCTTCCCCTGATATCTCGGGTCCCAGATGGCAGGATTTTTTTTTTCTTTTTTTAACCTCTCCCTAATGCAGAAGTGAATAATAGATGTCCACTAACACAGCTGTGCAGTGGAAGAATTCCTCGCTAGAGCGGTGTTAAGCTTCAAGTGGCAACACTTAATTCTAAAATCATTGGAATTTTCTCCCTGGGATGAAGACATAAAGCCTGATCCATTCACAGATCCATCTTGTACTTTGCCTAGAGGTTTAGCGTTGAGATTAATCACAGGAGAGCTCACAAAACGATTACGGTCTCCCAATTTCCATCTTGTTCTACTAATTTGAACCCCCCTCCCCCCGACCCTCCCACCCCCTCCTTGCATCCTTCTCACCTCCAAATGATATCTTCTTACCATGAATAACTTACAAGCAACTACCACATCTCAATTTTAAATATTCATGTCCAATCTCTTCTGTTCAAAATTCCAGCCTTGTCCGTGCAATTAACTAATCACGTCCTGGCTTCGTACTTGGTATCTTTGTGCAATTAGTACTATGTAAGCCCATTTTGATTTTTGATTTATTTTATTTTTTGCATACTATTTGGAGAAAAACTTAACAGCACGACAATGCAAGCACCTCGGTGTATCCGCCGGCCAGGCACACTTCCTGATACAGCAGCAGCAGTGACAGCCTGCGGCCTTGCAACGGGGAACATATTGGCTCCAGGTTCTTCTGTTTCAACAACATACACACTTCTTCTTGGAACCTCTTCTCATCCAAAGAGGACTGGAAGAAGGCGAAGAAGAAAAGAAAATAAACTCGAGAAGCCAATCGTCACATCATGTACTACACCTGTTTGTTTACATTTCAAAAAAATATTACATGAGGCTGCAGACACTTGTGAGATGAGAATTGCTAGTTCGATTGCTGCCTTTGTCCATCACATCACCACCCGTGTATTAAAAAAAAAAAAATAGTGAAATGTGAACCCATAATGCAATTCGAGCAATGACGCAGGTTTGTTGAAACGAGATGAAAAGGCAGGTGTGTTACAAGAACATTTTTGTATGTGTGTATCACAGGATACTGATACGATTTAGAACCAAGATCAATTAATTAATTCTCACCAATACCGCAGAGAAATCGCAATCATGGCTAACCACATTATTGAAAAGCGAGCACATTCTGCATGAATAACCAAGGCAGCTTGAATACCCAGAACTGTCTGCGTCGAGGCAATCCATCATCTGTTTTGATGCCCTTTTACTAATGCTTAAAGCTCGTGGACGAGCTTATACATACACCCGGTGGCCCAGAAGTCATAGGGCAGTTGCCGGAACAATCGTCACGACAATTTCATTATTATTTTATAATTGAAAATTATTTTGATTGCAGAATCCCCAAAAGTGGAAGATTTGAACCATGGAGGATCTTTTTCTGCTTAAATGTGGATTCTCTGACTGCCCTATCACTTCTGGGCCACCCGATATATCGCATGTGGGGTGAGGAGATTAAGGGACGGTGTACTTCTGCATGATTTGCATGGACATTTGTATAGACGATGGACAGGTGATCGCAGTCTATGGGATTTGAGCCCAGGATTCAAGAATCATGAGCTAAACGCCCAAATGGGAGCATCAAGCAGTGCCACATCATACTTATAATTTTGACAAAACTATGAAATTTGAAATCAATTACAATAAATTCTTATAAACACCCGTCCCTCTGCATTTTGCATCGTGAAGGCTCAAAATCGGGATCAAGGAAAGCGGGACCCCTTTGTGGCATGGCAAACCGGATAAACGAGTGCACAAAGCCGCCGATGCTTTCCACGGATAGAAAGGTGAGACTTCCTAAATCGGATGTTGGAGCCCTCATTGATCCGTAACATGGGGAGTGCTTCACGATGCTGCCAATTATCTTTAGCATTCCATTTGAACTGTGTTAGGCCTCTTACGCTATTTGGATGATTCTCCTGCAGTGCGGGTACTGCAGAGAACTGATCGAACCCCAGCGTGCATGGCAGCAATGTTTTCAGTTAGCCAAAATGAACTTTTCCTGCAATTTGGCTGCTTGGAATGTTTTGGACTCTACAGTCTCTCGAGGATCATATTACCCAGAATAAAGGGAGGGTAACGGCCTTTGTCACAAACCTACCGGTTTGTGAAAAGCCTTGCATCACTTTCAGACTGGACTCAGCAGCTCAATTGTTCGCGAGTCCGCTCTGAGTCTGGGAGGTCGGCGGTTCGAACCTCGACCGAGTCCTACCAAAGTCGAAAAAAAATGCTCCGTGCTGCTTCCTTCCTTGACGCTCAACAATGAAGGTATCTTTGAAAAAAATGAATAAGTTTAAAATATTTTTTTATGGAGCTCTATATATTTCAAAATAATTGTTTTCTTATGGAGCATGAAATAATTTGAAGCTAGGTGAAGCACATTCTCAACAAGGCAGAAAAGAGACACAAAAACAAGGTTCGCAGCTGATGCTGCCTTGTATGTAATAAGACCTCAAGGGTGATCCAGGTGTTTGGAGTGCTAATCACACGAGTGCACATTGACGTAGTCCTTCCCACAATTCGCTCCTTAAAAAGTCAGAGACTGGCAAACATTGACATTCATTCCTTTTGCATGCAGCCTGTGGCTGGTGGTTGCATCATTGGTGGGAGTGCCACTGATGATGCAATGCCCCCTTGAGGTTAGAGCAGGAATTTGTAATCTGTTCACGGTGCTGGCGATTGCTCGCCAACTCTTCACAAAGGACACCGTGGGATCTTCACCAGATAGGACGCCCAGTTTAATGTCCATCCGAGGGACGGCACACACATTGAGGAATTTGTCTGTGAGATAACACTTTATAGCTGGGTCGGGGATTCAAACCCAGGCTAGACAGCTCAGAGGTGAGTGTGCATACCCATAGACCATCCTGCCTGCCCAACATTGACATCACAGACACGCAAAAGCAATCTTACCACTCGGAGCCGCTGTTTCTTGCTTTTTCTGTTTTTCTTCTCAGGCAAAAGAGTGTCACTGCACAGTACATCTGCAATGATCCCGTCAGGCCCACAGTTCACCATGACCAATTGCGGTGCTCATCAGACGTACTTAACCTAATTAACCTCAACGACAAAGAAAACCCTGTCTGTTGCCTTGCGATCAGCAACAGTAATTACCAAAACATCAATTACCGATCGTTAACCTCACACCGATGACTAAAAAGAGTTTTAAATCCGACTGGCACACTTTTTAAACAAAAGGAATAAGTAGCCATCATCTCGATAAACAACTGCGGTGAACATCACGATCCCATTTCATAGTGATTGATGTAACACGATGAACCAATCAAATGATACCTGGGTCTGTGCAACACTTTAGTCTTTCCTCCAAAGACATGGATCTCAATCCGTTTGCTTCTTTCATTGCACATTTCCACCAACGAGCAAATTTGTCTGCACCTTTCACCTGCAGCTGGAGAGAGAGAGAGAAGAGAGGAGAGAGAGGAGAGAGAGAGGTGGAGGCAAAATATGAAATAAGATCAATCAAACGAGGTTTGCTATGGATGTCAAAACCACCGCTATAACGGCACATCAATCAATAAAAGCACTGTTTTCTCTTCAAAGGAAAGCGTACCCCAATTTTGCCGAAAGGCTCAACGTCCTGTATTTTGATCCAGCTCACTGTTCGAGGGTGTCCTAAAAACGTCACGTGGTAACTTTCCACAACACCACGTTCATTCTTGGACACGTACTCCCCGCTTGCTGTGTCGGCCGAAATAATCGCTGGCCACCTGCAAGGGCAATCGTTTACGATTCATATGATTCATACAAAACAGGTGAATTATATGTGAAATGCATTCTGATTTGTAAGTGAATTCAGGAAGGGTCACCCAGACCGATTATGCATGTGACACTGTAGTTTGTGGAATCTTTTCCCTGGACACAGCATGACGGTTAGGTCGTGCCGATGAGTGTCAAGCCAACCGGCGTTAAACCAATGGTGTCCTGGAATCCATTAGATAGAAAAGTAATTTGTGCAGCAGGTGCTTTTATTGCAAGTGGGAACCATACAACACCACAATCAGACAAGCAGGGTCGTATAACTTTCTATGGCTGTGGTGGCGGCAAGGAGAAGCCGCAAGATCACCACCTTGTGATCGAGCTAGGTTCAAGTGCGATCATGCCTTCTAACAACAAGATCTCGATGATAATCTAGGTGTTTGCGTATCCATCGAACGGCTTTTGGTTATACTGATCGCACAAGTGCACACTACCTTGATCATAGTACATCATAGGATGAGCTTGGCCTGGGCACCTCAAAAACGAGCCTCGTCTCTGGCCTTGCATGCCAGCCAAAAATGGGCGCAGTGATGATGTAAGAACCAAACCCAAACAATTTTTTTTTAAGCAACTGGAGAAAAGTGATATTCGGTGAGGTTTGTAAACCGTAATAAACGAGGTTGTGCGAGTTTTACGAGATGACGAGTTCCACGCTTGAGAAGTACATTTGAAGAATGCTCGATCATCGGAAGTCTTTCTCCCAGTGTGAGGAAGGAACTACCAAGAGATTCCCGGTGTTTGAACATAGCTTTCTTCCAGGGATGGAAGGTGTGATTAAATCAGAAATGTAAGAACCAATTTGATTTTGGGTTTATAGGTCATCAGTGAACTTTTAAAACCGATCCGTTGAAAACCAAAATATATTGAGGGATGGAGCGACGTGATCAAATTTACGATCCTGCACTGTCAGCCTTGTTACCAGATTCGGAATGAGTTGTAATGGCTTGAGAAGAAAAAGCAGGCAAGGCTGCTAACAACGAGTTGCAGTTATACAAGAGTGGCATTTTGAGAGCATGAGCCAGAGTTTCAGTAGATCCTCTGACTCGGGTATGAGCAGATTTGGGCAACATTGTGCATATGGAAGAAAACAGATTTATCAATTTTTGTAAAGTGTGGCATATATAGGAAAGAGTTGGGTCCACAGTGACACCGAAATTTTTAACCTGCAGAAATTGAGGTCAAATAGTGATCCTCAAGTGTCACTATCTGGGGTTGGATATTTTTGAGAACAGATGGAGAGCCAAGGATCAGCAAGTCAATCCCAGCAACATTGCAGAAGAGATCAGATGACTGGGTTGAAAGGAAAACTAGCTCTGGGTATCAACAGCATAACAATGAAAAGTCATATTGAAAATGCCCTAAATGTATACTAAATGGATGCAGAAAAAGATAAAATGAAGAGTGTATCAAAAACGGATTCCTGGGAAATACCGACAGATAGATTAATTGGGTCTGATCAATCAGCATCATCAGTAGCCCCAGGCATCCTCACTGGAAGCCCACAGCCCCAAGGAGGTTGGCAATTCCGACCGGATTCCCCAAGTGATCGAGTGAAGAAAAAATGTTCAATAGTTGTTGGTATTCATGCGAGTTGAGAGAAAGTTGTGATTAAGTGGTGTACAGTGTCAAGTTTAAGGTGACAGCGTGGGCAGAACATGTCCCGAGTTGGGTCGAGTTTGTGTTGATATGTTTTAAGTGTGGGGTAGTAACTGGAACAGTCGAAATAATGTTACTCTTGATGAACTGCAGGATGGTTTGTTCAAACGTATGGATCACGGAGTATGGTTCGTTGAGTATTTTATCAGTGTGCTGTTGTTGTAAAGCGATGGTGGTGATGTGACTGTGAATGTTTTGGAGATGTTATGTTTAAAGATGGAATTGGCACGTTTGAAAAGATGTTGTTATAGTAACTTGCTGATGAGATGTTTTTATGTCTGAGCGGAGGTGGGAAGGTGGGTGACTGGACAGGTAATGACGTGTGCTCTGGTGTTCGAGTGGCATCAATGAAGTCAAGGTAATGTTGGAGGGGAGGTATTTTTGTTTCTGAGTGGAGATGATCTCTACCGGTGAGTTGGGTGCAGCGTGTGATGGTTTGGAGTGCTTTGTTTTGTATTCTTTGAAGTTTTAACACGTTTTCTTTCGATATGGTGGGTGCCTAACTTGGCTCGCTTAATTAATAGTGGTTTGGAGAAACTGTTTGTAAGTTGTGGTTCTTAAGGCATTGTTTTTGGAGACCAAACTTGGTATTGGTTCATACTTTTAGTACGTTGAGGTTTTGGTTGACTTGAGCTATAGTTTGTTACCTCTGCCACTGAAGGTGGATGGAGATTGTTTTCACCCATGTCTGTCTGTTTGTCTGTCTGACTGTCTTTGAGCAGGATATCTCAAAAAGTTAAGAATGGATTCGGATGAAATTTGGTGGACAGATTGGTTATGTGACAAAGATGAATTGATTAGATTTCCGTGATGATCAGGATCCGGAAACGGATATGAGAATTTTTTAATATTTCTTTGCGATTCCTCATCATTGAGAGATGGGGCCAAAAAACGATATAACGTGCTGGATAACATGATATCTCAGAAAGTTGAGGACGAGTTGAGTAGGTAACAAGAACAAGCCAATTCGATTTTGGTAAAAGTGCAGCTGCAGATCCGGCCTATCAGTGGGATGCAAAAGGTAAACTGTTCAGCCTGGCGGAGGTATGCGCTCTACCGAGTGCCGCCGTTCTCGTTCTAATTATTCCCGTGAGGGGGCTGTGTTTTTACAAAGTGTGTTTCTTGTGTGGATGAGGTGCTTGATTTCTGGTGAAAGGTTCGGATTGAACTGTGTTATGTAACCTTGTGGTATGTGTCTGTTACTACAGATGGTAAGGATGTTAAGATGTTTGTTAGTTGCATCAATAATGTGAAATTCTAAGAGGGTAAAGTTGGATAACATTGTTTCCGTCTTCTTTTGCACGATATGTTTACAGCAACATATGCTTTTATCTAAATGATGCGTGATAAATATGGGCAGGTGGTCAGATGTTAATTTGTATGATGTGTTCCAGGTAGAAACTATGGCCAGTTTGGGTGAGGTGAACATGATGTCTGGGGAGGTTGTGGTTTGGTTGTACGATTGTGGTGTTCAGGTGGGTTGTTTGCGATCATTTAGGATCTGACAAGTATCTAGCTGACAGATGAAGTCGATTATGAATTTGCTCTCCACATTCGTTTTCCGCTCGGGATATCAATCACATATGGGAACTGAAATTTCCCCCTAATATCAGGTTGGGTGTACGTGTAATGGCTTGTAAATCTGGAGTATAATCAGATGGACATGAAGTGGCTGGTGGAATGGAGATGTTGATGTAATTGTAGGTTCTGCCGTCTGCCCTAATTTTACTGGAGTTTATTTCAGTGGTCGTGTCAGCCGAGCTTGTGCCAAGTTAGCAGTTTGAGTCGGTGTGCTCGTTTGATCGGTATCCAGCGATATATATTGTGGATGCACGATCTCCAATATGAGATTTTAACCATTCACGAGTCGATCCAGAGATACCAGAACCAGACTGAAGATGATCAATTAATGTACGATCGTAAAATGTGCCAAAAGCAGCCGATATGCTCAGAAGTATTGGAATTCTATCTGATCCTTCGCCCGCTTTATGCAAAGCTATCATTTATGACCTGCAGGAGGGCAGTGTGATGTAACCATCTTTGAACCAACTCATGCTGGGGGAGCGGGTTAACTGACTCCCCCCCCCACCCTCCCTTGTAGGAATTGTGATTTGTCCGTAACCCCCGCACGTTCACAAATGCTGTTTCAGTTTTTTCTTTGAAGTCATATGCATCTTTTGATACCAAATTTAATATACATAAAAATGCTTGAAAATATGCATAAAATTAGTGCACTGTAGTTGTTTAAACAATAATCAGATAATTTTAAAACTTCTAGACATTTTATTGCTCATTCAATGATATTTTTGTTGCACTAATTTTATGCATTTTGCTAAGAATATTAAATTGTAGCTACATACCAAAATTTGTGTCAATCGGACGCTCCGTCTCTGAGATCTTGGGAGGGAGTCATTTTGACCTCCCCTCCAGCCTAAACATACTCAGAAAAAGCCCAACCTGATTCGGGTTTAACCACAGTGGAAGGTTTCTAAAACCAGTGCCAAACACCAGGAGGGTCTATCTGTTACACCCCCACTATTCTGAAGGCACCAAACACAACCAACCCCTATCCCCTTCCCAAAACCTCAACCACCTTATTCTAATCCCCATCGGGGCCTACACTATCCTTGAAAAATTTAATCAGATCAATTAAAGTGGTTAAATAGATGACCTTCCCGCTATTCCAAATCCCACCGCTTAAATCTCAAAATATATTGAAGCTAATAACTTCATTATTTATTTCATCATTAACCCACGAAGGGGCCTACACTATTGCTAGTCAAGATTGGTGGCGATCACTCAAACCGTTACAGAGATCCCCCCCACCCCCAATTAAAAATTCCCCACCCCCAAATTGAAATATTTGTAAAAGATCATTTTTTTTACACCATAAATCCCCCATGAGGTCTTCATTATGCAAAGCCACATTTAGTAGCACTGCGGCTTATAGGGCTGACGTAAATAGCCGGACCTACCCGAGGTAAACAACCCCACCCCTTTACCTTCCACCACCCCCCCCACCTAAAATTACGACCCCCATTTTTACTCCCCATTATGTCTCCCAAGTTTTGTGCACTTCAATATTCCGTTCTCACCAAATACAAGATGTAAGGGATGGACAGACAACCAGAAGAATGGAGTGTGAGAATAAGGGAAGCTTTGTGTTTGTATCAGCTTTACCTGATGGGAGACTGATTAACAAACATGCCGCACATGGACCAAAAAACAATGCTGGTAAAGGTTTATCAAAGCCGATTGACAATAGCACATTCTAGAATCTTTGAACCCCAAGGTAAAAGAGAAACAGCTCGGTAATTTTGAAGATCGTTTATAACCAGTGAAGGTTTCCTTTCAAAATTGGGATCGTAACACCTTGTTACTCTCGCCGAAGGAGAGGGTATTGCGTTTGGGTCCGTTTGTCTGTTTATCTTCTTGTTTGCGTTTGTCTGCACAAAACATTTGTTATTTTATCCACAACCGCTGGTCGGATAGAGCCGAAATTTTCACCATCGGTGCGACTACTCATGGTGCTCATTTTGCCGACTTTCGGAAGGATGACAGGCTGAGTCAACCCCCTGATGCTAACTCAGCGGCCAGCGGGGCTCGAACTTAGGACCCTGAGTATCCCAAGCCACTGCCTTAACCACTGAGCCACACCAGGCTCATTCATAGGTGCCTTAGTTATGATGTCATAATTGCAGATGTAGAATGCTACATCTGATCAGTATGAAATTTTTGAGGGTCATCAAGGGATAAAATGGTCCACAGAAAAAAAATTGATGACGTCGGTCAAGTCATTCGGCAGCCATATTGTTTTGAAAAAAAAACCTTCTTCTCTGAAGTGGCTGAACAGATCTATACAAGTATGATCACCTATCCATTAGCAACAAAAGGTTCACACATATGATGTCATAGCTCACATGATATGGAAGCCATATTGGATTTACCGTAAAATCTATAAATAAATAAATAAATCTTCTTCTCTGAAGTGGCTGAACAGATCTATACAAGTATGATCTATCTATACGACGTGGCACTTCACAATTATGATCTAGAAGTGATGCGGGATACATGGTTTAAATTTCAACTTGATTCGACACAAGGTTTGGCAGCCAGAATTTTTTTTTTTGATCTGGGTTCTTTTTTATTTCATTTATGTATTTATTTATTTATTTTTGACATAGACTCACTTGGTTGTGCCTGGATGAGTTTGAGGGTGGAGGAGCAGCTATTGAAATGTGAATCCTGTCCAGGTTCCTCCTGATGACTTCATCTTTGCTTTTTGCTTGTTTTGGTTCCTTCTGATTACTCCAATACAGGACTGTACCTATTTGGTCTTCCATTTTACGTGAATTGAATTTATTTTAATCCCAATCTAAATTCAATTGAATAACTAGAGGGGGAGCACTCGGTAGAGTGCAAAACCTCCGCCGCCAATACTGCTTGGTCACTCAAGTGAACCTGATATCCTATTCATTCAATTTGATGTCAACAGTGCTCACAGAGTTATAGTTTGCAACTTTCCCTTTTACTTTTACATACTCAATTCATTCGTACTCACTACTCAATTCCTACTCCACATACTCAATTCATTCTCTAAAAAAAAATGTTAGAGAAAAAAAAGACAAAATTTTGTTTTTTTTTCTCTAACAATTTTTTTTTTGGGGGGGGGGGGTTGGAAATCACTTAAAATATGTAGAAATGCAAAAACAAAAATTCAAATATTTTTTCAAAATGGCCACCATAGCGGCCATATTGGACTTTGGACCAAGTCCAAAATCTAATGGCATGATCCTTGGACCATACCTAATCCCCCCACCAAGTTTCGTTGAAATCCGTCGAGTTTTTCCGTAATACTGTTCACAAACAAACAGACAGGGGTGAAAACAGTAACCTCCGGCCATCTTCGATGGCGGAGGTTAATAATTTAAAATAAACGTCATGGGTCAGAGTCAGGTGTCCAATCAAAGCGGCGTTGCATGAAAGCGGGACGTCTTGGTTCCCGGTCATCACTGACAGCAATTATAAAGTGGCAGTTCTAATTATGTCATTAATTACTTAACACACCAGTACACGGGCACCACACAAAACAAGTTCTGGCAAGGGTCTGCAATCACTGATTGCTCTTTCTAGTTGAAATAGTGATGGTACCGCAAGTGATGCATTTGATTACCTATGTTATAAGTGGAGAAACAACTGAAAGTAAAGAAACAACCAAAGATGATGGAACTCAATAGATGAAGTGACGAAGTCATTTTCTTACAGTCACCGATGATTACTTGACTGCATCTTGACTGCTAGGTATGAAGTGTTCCAAACAGAAGGGAGTATTAGACAGTGCAGAATAAAGTCTAGGATCCACGGCCTGGCTACGAAGTGCACGACGAATACAAAATATTGTTCTGGTTACCAAATTCGCAAACCACCATTCAGGTCCCTTAGGTGAGGTATCTCGGTAAGTACATGTGTAGTTAGGCCCAAACCCGTTGTCTAGTGGGAATACATGTCATTTATGCGTGCTGCGACTCTTCAGGATAGCCGTTTTTCTTTTGCTATCTTTATTTTGGACCAACCGCCATGATTACCACCACAACCACAACATCAACCACCAACCACAACGCCGCTTCACCACAACCGCCACGACCTTCACGTCACACCTCGCAACCGTCGCATCGCCACCGTTCTTGCGCCGCCTGTGGGTACCGGTGTTGGACTCGTGCAGGGCGCGCGCCGAACAGCGTGTACAAAATCACGGATTTTGTGCTTCAAAAACGGATCAAAAACGACACACGCCCACTTTTTGCCGTCCAATCGGTGAGCGAGGGGCGGGTGGCCCCGCCCCCAGGGCGATCGATATATGCAAATTTATGGATCAAAAAGCCTTCACGCCCACTTTTTCTCGGGCCAATGGGGAGCGAGGTGAAAGATCGAAGGGAGGGGGTCAAAGATGAGAGGGCGAAGCTACGGGGCTGATAAAAGGACCGTGTTCGTCAGTCCAGGGAGTCCAGAGGCGGAGAGTAGGAGAGTAGGAGAGTCGGAAACAGAGAGTCAAGACTTCGCGGGCGGTGGAGTTGGCAAGAAGGAGCTGGTCGTCGTGTGCGTTGGAGTCGGAACGGAGGGGACGGAGCTGTGGAAAGGCAGCGACACCAGACGAGGGGGTGCTCGCGTCGGGAGCTGCACCCCAGGGAGGCCGACAGCGCGACCTGGCCGAGGTGGAGACGCTCGTCGCGGGATAATAAAAATCCTCTATACCCCGAGCATCAGCAACCCCCTCCTGTTTCTCCCCGCGCTGAGATAGTGCGACCAAGGGGGCCCCTTTCCCACCCCCTACCAGACACTGTCCGCGAGGCCCGCGGAGTTGAGGCGCCATCGCCGCTCCGCGTCTCATCACCAGACGGGTAGGCGCGACCCGGTCTCGGCCTCAGGCCCGCCTCATCCTTGAGGGTATTCTTTTCCTTGGTTTTGGGTATGTGTTGTCGGCGCCGTCTGTGAAGTAAAATTGTATAAGTGTTGCCGTGTGCTCGGTAGTCGGTATTAGCTCTGCATTGTGTCTTCGCTTTTGCATTTGCTTTTTGTGTAAATTGCATTGTGTTTTTTCTATGTGCTTTTAGTGGAATTGTATATGTGTGCTCCCGTGTGCCGCGAATAAATGTGCTTTGTGTTGAACTGTTTCCCACTTCGCTTCGTCTTTTCCTCTATTGAATCCCCATCTTGCTTCACGTAAAGGGTTGGTAGTGGGCTGAATACGCCCGATAATTAATCGAACCGTCGAGGTCGACGATAACACCGCTCGGTTATTCTGATAGTACGGAACGGGTCGCTTAAGTGGCCCGTGTCCGAAGTCGACCTGCGGCGAGGTGCGGTCGCCCGGTCTACCCTCCGCGTGGGTACTTAGGTAGGTCGAATTTGGCGAGCAACCCTATCCCACGCGGGGGCTGATTGGCTCGATCGCGGTGAGACCGAAAGGTCCACCCGTGACTGGTTCCCGGCGTTAGTCCGAGAGGGTCACGACTGGATTGTCCGTCCGGTGGGCGACGTGCCGCGATTCGAGTTACGTGGCCGTCAGCACGCCGGCGGGCGCGAATCCGCAACAATATCATCCTGAAAGGCAGCAGCAAATTGCTTGGCTTGTGGTAGATGTGGAATCAATGGAGAAGGAGTTTCAACACTATTTAAAAGTTTATCAACGACAAAAAGCAAAGCTTCGGTGTGTTTGAAGACTTGTTTTCATGGTCCATTCCAAGGGTCATGGTAAGGTCACACAAGGCTTTTACTTTAGCAAGCGAATTGGTGCAATGGACCATGGGTGTTGGTAGTTAGCAAGTGACGAGATTTATTATGTTTTTCTTCTAATTAGAGAAGATGCAAAGCAGCAGTAAACCAGGGAAAGCGCTCGCGGATTTTTGGGGGATCGAGTTAATAAGTGGAGCGAATTGATCACATGGATTGAAAGTGTCCAGCCAGTTATAAAATGAGACCGATTGTTCAAGATTGTCAAGGGTGTGAGGACACACAGCATTGAATCAGACAATTCCTTGCCAATGTGATGAAAAATAATGGAGTTAATGTTAAGGTATTGCTCTGGCTGCAATGGATGTGAACATTTCAGCAAAGGAAAGACGAAAGTGATAAACGAGTGATCAGAAAAAGGGAGCATCTTAAAATCGATGTCGGCCACCGGTTCAATGTTGTGGGATAAAACGACATCCAGACCATGAATCATGAACACGAATGAGACAAAGAATGTGTTGTGACAGATTCACAATATCCACCAATCGGAGAGGCTTTTGTAAAACTGGATCATGCAGGTAACGATGCAGATTAAAATCCCCCGTAATCAGATCAGTATCTTTCCAGGATGGATGAAGAGTTGACAAAACATCTGACAGATCATCCAGATACAAATGATGATCAGTAAATGATTATTATTTGAAGTTACATCTGTAGGTGAACCGACAAATATGCAAAATTATTCGAAAGATGAATACGTGAATTAATGGAGTTGATGTTATGCTCTGCTCTCTTGGGCAATAATATGAGTTATGACAAAGCCGTTGAGTATCGTCGGCCATCGTTATGTCACCAGGTAACAGCCACGTTTCAGCTAGACAGTGCAAATCAATAACCAAATGCCCGAAACTTCCACACTAAGGGTGAGAGACTTACCATGCAGTGGGAAGAGAATGTGTGTTAAAAAGAGCCGCTTGGAAGTGAGAAGAAGCTTGTGATGAGGAGGGCGTCATGTGCGGTTTGACAATTGTGGAATTTGAACGCACCACAGCAAAGGAGCTTTGTCTCACGATGATTCTCAACAGCAGTTGAAATTGTATTCTTTGAATGGGGTGGAAAGTTAGGGCTGGTGAAGGGAAGAGAGGAATGCACACCCACTCCGTAGCTGCTGAGGCCGAGTTTAAATCGGACCCAGCTATAAACTGTCATCCTGATGATTTACAGGCAGGGTGATCCATCAATGCAAGTGCCGTCCCTCGGATATACGTTAAACTGGCAACCCATCTGTCAGCATTAATTGGTGGACATTAATGATCCCATGCTTTCCTTCACGAAGAGAAGGAAAGATATCATCCGCATCATTAACAAATTCCAAATTCCTGCCCTGACGTCTTCGATGAGCATCAGGCCTGGCCAGCCGGTTTGTGAAGGAC
This sequence comes from Eptatretus burgeri, assembly GCF_056783735.1. Classification (NCBI taxonomy): domain Eukaryota; kingdom Metazoa; phylum Chordata; class Myxini; order Myxiniformes; family Myxinidae; genus Eptatretus; species Eptatretus burgeri. Next base: position 47,588,287 of record NC_140964.1, read on the forward strand.
TTAGGCCAAAAACGTTCCCCCACCAACCCACAAGAACATAGGAATAATTGTGGCCATGAAAGAAGGAAGAAGAAGAAGGTGGTGGTGGAAAGTTGACAGAATGGAGAATAGATTAAAGACCTGTTTGCAATATAAAGCCAGATGGACACCGAGTACAATCATCATCATCATCATCATCATCATCATCATCATCATCATCATCATCAACCTACTTGGTCCACTGCAGGACTCATGCCTCACTCCACAGAGTAAATGTTTCGTTCAGGGTATTGGCATACTCGTCACACTTGCCAAGTGCAGATTGGCAAGAAACATATTACGGGGCTAGCGTATTGTTTCAGCATATTACAGGAAGTATAAACAGGTCCCGTTAAAACTGCTACAGCATGATGGTTGGGGGGGGGGGTTGTCGGAGTGATTAAAATGATATTAAACTAGAAGGGCACTCGGTAGAGCAGATACCTCCGAAACCATAATGCCTGATCCACGAGATCACATCTGGCCCAATACATTTTTGAAATATGCTGTAGCTATACAGTACTATATCGTATTTGGCCCAATCTCTCAATTGTGAAGAATCACTTTTAAAAATTAAACCATTCTCGTATTCAGATCTGGATCCGGATCTTCACGAAAAATCGAACCAGTTCGTCCTTGTCACACACCCAGCCTGTCCACAAAATTTAATCTGAATCCGTCCACAACTTTTTGAGATATCCTGTACACACACAGACAGGAAGGGGTGAAAACATAAACTACTTCACATTCGGTGGTGGAGGTAATGACAGCAATGTAGCACATCGTGTAATAAGACACACACAAAAATATTTAATTAATATATACTATAAAACTGAATTTGTACATTTGGTTATACATTTGCTTTTTTTGTTGTTGTATATGTATGCTTCAAAAACTAAAAAAAAACCCCATGAGGGGACTGGTGGTTATTTCCCCAACAGGAAAGGCGAAAATGTGGGATTAGAGGGAAGGAGCCACCCCCCCCACCCCACCCTTTTTCCTGAAATGGTACGGTCATGGGGAGCACAAGTGAAGTTAACAGTATGGTCCTTATGTTTCATGAAGAGTTAGGTCTGCATCTGGCCGTTGGTTTCTGAAGATATTGTTCAATAAATTACCTGAATTTGAAGCAAAATCACCCTTTTCAGCCTCTAAAAGGGGGCAGATACAGATGGGGAGCACAACCCCATGAGATCTTACTGTCCTGATGCAGTGTACAAAATTTGGGCCACATCACTCAGGTAGTTGTGGAAAGGAAGACGTTTTAGTGAAAATGAGGGATTCAGGGAGGGGGCCCGTGGCCCCTTATCGGTCGGATAGTTTGCGAGATGTTTTAATGAAATGTTAACGGACATATGGACGGACACCGGGACCCACTCCAAGAGCTTACTTCGGAGGAATAACCGAAAAACGACTGAACTAAATCCAATCAAATTTTGCATGTTGCCCAAGGGTACCCAAGTATGGTTTCTATCTGGGGGAGGGGAGGGTCAGGGTGGGGGGAGAATACTGTTACGTTAGAGGGGGGTATGCATTCAAAGGGTAATTAGGATGTTTAATTAGGTATGCCATGCTGTTCGAGTTTACCAGGATCTCGATGTAATAAGTAGCAATTCAGTGGTGATAAGTTGTCTAGTAAATGTTCATTTCTTCAAGGGGGGAAATGATAATTGTCACGTAATTAGATAGGGACACGGGATAGGGTAAGTGTGTCTGCGTAAACCCCTTTTGGTATTCTCTGGAGACTGGCCGTGACGTCACAGGACAGTGCAGCGGATGGCTCCGCCCCGTGATCACGATTGGCAGAAGGTGACGGCGGTGGGCCAATAAACGGCTCGATTGGAAGTGACGAGGACAGGAGGATAAAAAGGTTCTGTTCGGGGTCGAAAAGGAAGAGGAAGAAGATCGGGACAAAAACGATCGTGTTTTTTTTTGGTGTGGAAGCTGTTGCGCGGGGAGCGTCCTTGTTGTTGTGCTGATTCGATCGTGTTCTTCATCGTGTCTTGGAGCCTTGCTGAGCCTCGTGCCTCACCTTGGTTGTCTCTGGGGTTCTGCTGACTCGGAGTACGGGGTCAAACGGTGGGTGGACCTGCATCCCTCTCCTGCTCGCAACTTGGCGAAAGAACTGGTTCCCTGGCGGCTGTGAGCGGACTTGGGCCAAGACCAGGAGGTCGACAGGACCACGGTTTCTCCTGCCCCCCCTGACGAGAGCAAGGCCAGCTCGTCCGACGCCGATCCAGGGACAGTTGCGTCCACACCACGGTCCAGCCTGACCACCTGAAATAGCTACGTTGTGTGTGTGTGTGTGTGTGTGTGTGTGTGTGTGTGTGTGTGTGTGTGTGTGTGTGTGTGTGTGTGTGTGTGTGTGTGTGTGTGTGTGTGTGTGTGTGTGTGTGTGTGTGCTTGGCGCCTTAGAGGGTTTGAGATCTGTATATTCATTGGAATTGTCTGTGTTTTTCCCCACGCCCGATCCCACACCATCCCATCGAATCGCCCCGGATCCCTTTTCTTGCCGAGTCTTGTTATTTCTGGTTAATAATAAAAACAAATAATTAAAAAAACCATCATCAACTCAGTGAAAAGTGACTCGTGCCACCTTCCTCGTCCCGTTTGCGGTAGAGCGATTAGAACCGCCATGTTTGGGTTATAAATAAATAAACCGCCTCCATCATTTCGGCTCATTCTACGTTGGCGGGACTGTTCAAGTCCCGTGGACGTCACATTGGTGTCAGGAGTGGGATGTTCGAACCCCTCTAAATTATATTTGGTATCGGGAGAACATACCAAGATTAAAATCTCGCCACAAATTGGAATATAAAATTACTACAGAAAAGCGCGCGAGCGCGGGAAAATTTTGGCGGGATTTTTCAAATTTAAATTAATTGGCGGCAAACGGGACTTCTGCACCATGGCGGATGTGCAGATGTTTGAGGAGGAAGGCCACGTGTCTGGCAGCGAGTCGGGGGAAGAAGGGAGAGACGGGGGTAGGGTTGGAACCTCCCCCATTCCGAGCGTGGACCGTGTTTCATCGCCCGTAGCGGGGCCAGCAGCGCCGGAAACCGGCGCGATGTCGATCTAGACAATGTTGGAACGTTTAATAGGGGACATGACGGTACAAATGACAAATCAATTCGTGACACAGAGGGCAGAAATGACGGCACAGAGGGCAGAAATGGCAAATCAATTCGTGACACAGAGGGCAGAAATGACAGATCAATTGGGGGAAATGGGGGTACAGTTGGGTGCACGGATTGATTTAATGAGGGATGAATTGGGGGAAAAGATGGAGAAAATGAAAACTGAGATGCAGGAGTGTGTGGATGTTAAATTGGGGGAAATACAAAGTAAATTCGAGGATAGATTGGAGGAAACAAAGGTAGAAATTACATTGGAGGGGGAAAATATACGGAAAAAATTGGTAGATAAAATTGATGCAACGAACATTCGGGTTGATAAAGTGGATGAAAGCCTGGAACGTCATCGTGCCTGTGTGGATGCTCGTATGCAGCTGCAAGTTGAAGAGTGGGGAGAAATGAGGAAGCAAGGGATGAATTTGGCGGAGGAGGTAAAAGAATTGGAGGCTCGTTTGGACGAACAAGATAAAATTATGAGCCAAGATGAAGTCTTGGATAAAGGCCTGGTAGAGCCGTCTTTTGTAAGTAGAGTGTCCGGGTTGGTTGAGGAGCAGCTACAAACTCGCGACGGAGCCTTGGAGGAGGTTGTGCGGGCCCAGAAGATCCTGCAGGAAGAGGTGAATCGGTCCATTCAATGTTTGGAACAGGAGGCAAAATTGACCCATGAGACCCTCACCACAAAACATCTTTGGCCACAGTGGGCTCCAAAATTGGATACGCAGCCACAAGGGTGTTTGATCCCTGGGCTGGATTCGGACAAGGGAGAAACTGAGAAGCGGGCCACCGGGAAAGTGATCCCCCTGGTAAATTTCGACGGGTCAGGGAGCGTTGAAGCTTTTCTGACGCAATTTGAGTGCATTTCCCGACTAAACGGGTGGAATGAGCGGGAACGTACAGGGAATTTGGTGGCAACGTTGCGGGGACCAGCCGCAGATGTGTTAAACGTGATCGCGGAGGGATATTGACCAGCTCCCTCATTTGCGAGGCGTTGAGCCGTCGGTTTGGGTTCGCGGCAAACTGTGATCTGGTGCGGGCCCAGCTCCAGCACCGCAGATTAAAGCCGGGTGAGACAGTGCAGGAGCTGGCACAGGACATTAACCAATCAGTCAGGATCGCGTATTGGGACCTTACAGTGGAGGCGTGGGACAGACTGGCACTCGAGAAATTTTTAGCTGCTCTTCCTGACCCTGAGGTCCGAGCGCTGGTGGAGTTACAGGATCCACCCACCGTTCACCGAGCGGCCGAGTGCGCGGCCAGGCTGGCCTCGTGGAGTCGGCCGGGTCGGGTTCCAGAGAGGCCATCGGTGACGATCCGACAGGCGGAGATCCAGGATCAGGGAGGGGGGCTGGGAGAAATTGGCATTACCCAAATGTTTCAGGAAATTTGCCAGAAACTGTCAAGTTTGATAAGGGGTAATTCGGTAGTTGATGCTCCAAAGCGGCGGGGTCCAGCCCAGCCAAAAGAGCAATTCGATTAAGGCCGAGGGGGTCCAGAACCGGAAGAGACATTTCACCGATACTCACGGGGGCCTTTTATGGGGAGTTGTTTCCGGTGCGGGCGACGAGGACACATGCAACGATATTGCCGGTACCCGGCGATGGAGGGACCCTCCAATAGACTTTTAGACTCGGAGAGGGTGAATCCTCCTGCTGAACCGCCAGGTCTATCCGAGATGCCCTTTCATAGGTCGGGTCCGGAGATCACTGTCGGGGGTCGGGGAGACTAGATTGGGCTGAGCATATACGGCCATGCTCGGCTGCTGAGATTGTGGCGAAGTGCCCTCTGGTGGAAAAAAAAAAAAAAAGAATTGTGGGAAAATTGGCATGGGTTTGTAAGTTCTGCTGGGTTTTAGAGTGACAATCGGGACAGTGGGTAATTGGTAACAAAGAGGGCACGAGTGGCTGTCCAATGGCTGGTGCGTGGATCGGGTGAGAAGTGCTGTGTGAGTTGTTTTAAGTTAAGAAGTGAAATGTATGGTGCACACTGATTTTTTATTGGACATGGTGTGGTAACAGGGAAGGTCATGGTCGGCAAAGTGTTAGAAATGCAGGTGTCACATGTAAGGCCGATGGGGTGGGGGAGTCATGTGGGTTTTGTGGGTGGGGATGATGTGCTTGTCCACAGGGATTGCTGAAGCTCACGGTGAGCGTGAATTGCGACCCCCTTCAAGGAGATTCACCACCTGGTGGCTAATGGTGACAGTGTCTGGAGGCAACTGGGAGAGGGTCTGGTTGGGCGACCAAGGCGGGTAGGACCTTGGCGACCCAGGAAGGCCAGAGGAGCCAGTGAGACCCCTTCCAGAGTGTTGTACGGGATTAGAGCTGATGGCTACCAGGGGGGAGGGAATCAAAGGGAGCGGGGCGGAGAAACGTCCGGGTTGGACTAAAGCTTACCTGTGGGCATGGTTGCACCTGAGATGCCCCCATCATCTTGTGGTAACCCACCCCACGGCCACGACGGGATTCAGCCTGCATGATTAAAATGAGGACCATGACCTAGAAATGTGATGATGACCATGGTGTGAGTGTTGTGAAGATGTGCGAGTCCCACTCGATCCCGCACAACTTGACATGTGCAGCAAGGGCATGATGTCCGCATAATTTTGGGGCAAGCAAATTTGAAAATTGGCTCCCCAGGTAACGCTGGGTCTATTAGCATCCACTGGGGGAGGCGGTCAAGTGTAAATATCCTGTGAATAGTGTCGTTAAGGCTTAGAGTAGGAATGTAAAGTATAAGTGTTGTGTTTTTGTGGAACCTTTTGTTTCCCCTCCCCAGATCACTGGAAGAGTGCTGGGCAAGAGCGATGATCCAGAAGATGGAGTGCAACTTCGCTCAGTGCTCTCATGTGATAAAATAAAATAAAAAATAATAAAAATAAAAACGAATGATTGTTTAGGCGAGGATAAGGCCATAAGGGGGTAGTACATTAAGCAGGATAGGTAAGTTAGCTGCGACTCGCTGCCCATTGCCCCTCCTACTTTATTTTGTTAGGTTAATTAGGTGTGAGTCAGTAAGTGTTAAGGCTGGTACGGTAGCGCCTGTGATATACCTTGCAGGAGCTGCGGTACCAGAGGAGGGGGCAGTGTTACGTTTGAGGGGGGGGGGTATGCATTCAAAGGGTAATTAGGATGTTTAATTAGGTATGCCATGCTGTTCGAGTTTACCAGGATCTCGATGTAATAAGTAGCAATTCAGTGGTGATAAGTTGTCTAGTAAATGTTCATTTCTTCAAGGGGGGAAATGATAATTGTCACGTAATTAGATAGGGACACGGGATAGGGTAAGTGTGTCTGCGTAAACCCCTTTTGGTATTCTCTGGAGACTGGCCGTGACGTCACAGGACAGTGCAGCGGATGGTTCCCCCCCATGATCACGCTTGGCAGAAGGCGACGGCGGTGGGCCAATAAACGGCTCGATTGGAAGTGACGAGGACAGGAGGATAAAAAGGTTCTGTTCAGGGTCGAAAAGGAAGAGGAAGAAGATCAGGACAAAAACTATCGTGTTTTTTTTTGGTGTGGAAGCTGTTGCGCGGGGAGCGTCCTTGTTGTTGTGCTGATTCGATCGTGTTCTTCATCGTGTCTTGGAGCCTTGCTGAGCCTCGTGCCTCACCTTGGTTGGCTCTGGGGTTCTGCTGACTCGGAGTACGGGGTCGAACGGCGGGCGGACCTGCCTCCCTCTCCTGCTCGCAACTTGGCGCCAGAACTGGTTCCCTGGCGGCTGTGAGCGGACTTGGGCCAAGACCAGGAGGTCGACAGCACCACGGTTTCTCCTGCCCCCTCCCCCCCAACGAGAGCAAGGCCAGCTCGTCCGACGCCGATCCAGGGACAGTTGCGTCCACACCACGGTCCAGCCTGACCACCAGAAATAGCTACGTTGTGTGTGTGTGTGTGTGTGTGTGTGTGTGTGTGTGTGTGTGTGTGTGTGTGTGTGTGTGTGTGTGTGTGTGTGTGTGTGTGTGTGTGTGTGTGTGTGTGTGTGTGTGTGTGTGTGCGCTTGGCGCCTTAGAGGGTTTGAGATCTGTATATTCATTGGAATTGTCTGTGTTTTTCCCCACGCCCGATCCCACACCATCCCGTCGAATTGCCCCGGATCCCTTTTCTTGCCGAGTCTTGTTATTTCTGGTTAATAATAAAAACAAATAAACATCATCAACTCAGTGAAAAGTGACTCGTGCCACCTTCCTCGTCCCGTTTGCAGTAGAGCGATTAGAACCGCCATGTTTGGGTTATAAATAAATAAACTGCCTCCATCGTTTCGGCTCATTCTACGTTGGCGGGACTGTTCAAGTCCCGTGGACGTCACAATACCTTAATACGCGACTTTTAAAATGACGTATCCCACCTCAGAATGCTCGGTGCACAGGCACAGAAACCCCAGGAAACAGTGGTGTTCGGGGAATCTCATGTGTGCGAGAAAATAATTGTTACTTAAAATAGCTTCCAAAGCTTCTAAAATAAGCTGAAAATGTTTGGAAAAGTACCTGGAGAGAAAGGGCTGTGCCTCGGCACAATGAGAGACTTGGAGAGCTTTCTCAGCTCGCCGAACGGGCAGTTGCTCATACTGCAACCACCGAGCATGTGGGGCTCGAGTGAATGGACGTGTGCTACACAGACCGCCGCAACAGATCGCTACGAGTGAATGGACTGTGTATCTGGATTAGGTGCTTCTGAATACCGAGAGGAAAGACATATCTGGGTCTTGTGAATGAACAGGGTAAGTTTAAAATAATGATATTTACTAATAATCACATTGGGAGGGGTAGGAGCGATTGGAGCTGAGGGCTGTTCTCAATATATTTTTGTTTGGTTTTGTTTTGTTCTAAATATACGCAGCAATGATGGTTAATAAAGGTGATGCGAGCTCACTTCCAAGCAGATGGAAGATGACATCGGGTAAATTATAGAGCGAATTGAGAAGAAAGTTTGTCAAGTACAACATGTTGTCTTTTGATTAAATCAGTTAGCAAAGCAACGGGTAAAAGTGCCGAGTAGTGCATTTGGTTATCTCCATTAGCGGGTTTCAGGAGACGGAACGAAGTCCTACCAGGACCCAAAGTATCCACAACCACTTCAGTAAGGGATCACAGTTCATGGACCAAGCTGTTCAACTTTGTTTTGTTCTCAGAGTTTTGTTCCGAAGGCTCTTTTTAGGATAGTCACCAAACCCCGGACTGCCTCCAATTGTAGTTTGTAAGTGGTAATATTCCTGGGGATGGTTTTCAAAATCTCAGTGAGGGTCTTTATTATTCATGTTACTCCAATTATTACTGGTGCACTTTTGAAGCTCTTCAGCTTCCAAGATCTTTTGATTTCATTTTTGATGTCCTGGTATTTGGTCATTCTCTTGATTTCTGCATTATTTAAGCCAACATCACTGGGTACTGATATCTCAATCAACAATGCTGTCTTTTCCGTTTTGTTTCTGAGAACGATGTTTGTCGTAACGCTTTATTTTCTATTTTCACGCTCGATGGGATCATCAGGTCGTACGTGAGCAGAGCATGATGTCCTTATTTTCAATGATTGCTCTTGTTTCGTGTTTCCATGAGTTTTCTGGAACTGGGATGTTTAAATTTTTACAGACATGCCAATTAATCACTGCATACTTTGTTGTGCCATTGTGTGTAAAGTTGTTCTGATAATCGTTTTTTGCATCCCAAAAGCAGGTGACTAGTACTTTCTGTTTCTGTCTTGCAGAACCTACAGTTATCTGTCTGGCTCAGTCCTGCCATCTTTTTTAATCCATTGGTGTGGTGTCCTTGATCTTGGACATTATTATTATTTGTTGTCCATCCCAGTTGAGCTGACCCGTTCTTAGCCATTCCAATGAGCCTTCTTTATCTATCCCAACTCGGTACAATTATTTTTTGTATTTTCTGCTCTTTTGTCATTCTCCCAGTTGTTGGTGTATATTTGTTGATATTTCTTTCTTTTTTTCTATTCACCCCTGTTTTTGGAAACTGTTATCCATCACCCACACCTCTTTTGAAATCATATATATATATATATATATATATATATATATATATATATATATATATATATATATATATATATATATATATATATATATATATATATATATATATATATATATATATATATATATATATATATATATATATATATATATATATATATATATATATATATATATATATATATATATTATATTTCTTGAGCCTGGTGTTGGCGCAGTGGTTAGGGCAGTGGCTTGGGATCCAAGAGGTCCTGAGTTCAAGCCCCGTTGAGCCACTGAATTAATACACCAGGGGGTTGACTCAGCCTGTCATCCTTCCGAGGTCGGCGAAATGAGTACCAGTATACTGGGCCGGTGTATACCCCGGTTAAAAGAGGTGTACCATATCCCTGTGTCATAAGACGTGACCAGGGTTGTGTCAGGAAGGGCATCCGGCGTAAAACATGTGCCAAATCACTATGCGGATCATAATGGATGATCCGCTGTGGCGACCCCTAACGGGAGCAGCTGAAAGAAGAAGAAGATATATATATTTCTTGTCTTCTTAGCAATTGTTACATCTGCCACTGAAGGTGAAGGAGGTTATGTTTTCATCCCTTTCTGTCTGTTAATTGCCGGAACCCTTCGGATTTCGGCAAATTATGTTGGTTGGTTGTGTGTGTCATTCTGTGTGTCTGTCTGTTTGTTTGTGTGTTTGTTTACCCTGTAGCAGCCACACCGTTCCAGCGATCATGACCAACTGGGTACAGATGTCGGCCATGGTCCAATTAGACACTTGTCGTTTTTGGTGAATCTAGGTCAAAGGTCAAGGTCAAGGTCACCAAAAAAAAATCGAAATTATTATTTTCGCAATAACATCCGCTAACATGGTCGTATCGACTTCAAACCAAATCCAAAATGTGCATCTTCAAATTCTGCATCCAACCATTTGTCTCATTGGGGTGTCACACCAACACCCTTCTTAGCGGCTGGGGGTGGAATGTCAGGGGGGGTTTTCAAATTGCGATAAAAAAAAATTCAAATTGCGATAAAAACGTCATTACAATCCCGATTGACTTCCAATTTGGCATGTGGTATCTTGGTATGAGTGTCCTATTATATGCCAAAAATGATGAAATTTGGTTCAGCCACTTCCAGTTACCATGGCAACAAAGTTCCCTAATGATAAACAAATGCAAATTTTTAGATTTTTTAAAAGTTTGACAGTGTCCACAATTGTGCAGATTTGTTCACCAATATTTGCACCAATGTAGGCAATGGCACTGGCTACTGATGTTTACGTTTGGTTGACCTTCAATCAAGGTGTCAAAGTCGACCTGAATAATTTTTTTTGTCATAACGTACTCAAAAATGGTCATATTGACTTCAAACTAGGCTTAAAATGTTCACAATTCATATCTCTAATTATGATTTTGCACATTTGCATGCTAAAAAATGCAAAGTTTAGAAGTTCGCCCCAGGTCGAAGTTGAGGGGGGTCACGTAAAAGTTGATTTTCACTTTAAAACGGCCATAACACAAAAAACAGTGACAGATAGCGACTAAATTATCATTATCAACATATCGGAACTTGCATATAACCTTTTATTTGACACCAAATTTGTTGACTTTGCGTGACCTTGTAAGGTCAAACCCGAGGTCACCGGTTTTTACAATGATGAGAAAGTGGCCATAACTGCAAGAGTTTGAAAGATAGAGCAACGAGGTTTACGTCATATTGATCGCCTTCGAAAAGTAGGGAAATACATATTTTTAGTTATTCTCTATCACTTCCCGCTTTCGAGATGTATCGAAAAATAGCGTATTTTGGGGAAATTTCTGTAATTTTCTTTGGAGATATAACTTCTGCGATATTCAAGATAGAAAAACTGAATTAACACAATATTGTTCGGCATTGAAAAGTAGGAGTATATGTGTTTCTCGATCACTTCCTGTTTCCAAGATATAACGTGTCAAAGTTGACGTGCATTCACAAAAACGAAAAATTCAAACTGCGATAAAAATGTCATTTTCAGACCAAACTAGTTCAGATTTCGTGTGTACTCTTTTACTATGAATATCCATTATTACTCCAAGAACAGAGTAATTCTCGCTCTCCACTTGCAGTTACCATGGCAACGAATCTTCATAATGATGAGCAAATAGTGAATCTCGGTCAAAGGTGTGTGTGTGTGTGTGTGTGTGTGTGTGTGTGTGTGTGTGTGTGTGTGTGTGTGTGTATATATATATATATATATATATATATATATATATATATATATATATATATATATACATATATACATATATATATACATATATATATACATATATACATATACATATATATATATATATACATATACATATATATATATATATATATACATATACATATACATATACATATGTATATATACATATATATATATATACATATATATACATATATATATATATATACATATATATATATATACATATATATACATATATATACATATATATACATATATATACATACAGTGGTGCCCCCAGAATCCGAATTTAATTTGTTCCAGGAGGCTGTTCGGATTCCAAAAAGTTCGGATTCCAAAACTATTTTCCCAATAAGAAATCATGGAAAGTGGATTAATCCATTCCTGGACCCCAAGAAAACCCACTTTCAAGACACTTTCAACTGAAATTAACCATGTTGAAGGTAAAATAAGATGAGTAAATGACCTTTTCTGGGTCTTCTTCCAAGCCTGGGGGATGAGCAGGAGCGTTGTCGCTTCTTCCATCAGGTCTGGATGCAGCTCCGGCCTATCAGTGGCCATTGGAATCCAAAACGTAAACTGTTCAGCCTGGTGGAAGTATGTAATTAACCATGAAGCACCAAATGGTGTTTTATATCCCAGTACACTCTGTGGAGACACAAACGTGCTGTTTTCACCGCACGGTTCCACAGAGAGAATCAAGAGGTGAAGCGATTGGGTGACGCAGCATGACGTCACTACCATGCTCGCGAAAAAAACGTTGAGTTCGATAAAGCCGATTCATCAGAGGGTTCATTGAATGAGTTCGCTTCACGACGGGTTTTCGCGCTTTTATATTTTTCAGAATCGTACACACAGTCGATTTCGGCAGCTCAAACATGGCAGCGAGATCAGACACACGGGTAACGCTCTCCTGCTTAGCGATAAGTTCTTTCTTCAACTCAATTGTCGTTCTCACAGACTTCCTCTTACTGCTATTTGCTTCACTGCTCTTCTTGGGTGCCATGGTGAATGCACAAGGGTGATAATTGAAGAAAAAAACCCAGCACAAATCAAGGTGAAAACACGAGGTAAAGTAGCGATCGACACACGAGAGATGCTTTCACGAGTACTTCCACCGACGAACTGAATGAACAAAGCGCGAAGATGCGGGTCGAACAGGCGGGGGAGACGCACGTGAACAAGCATGAACGCAACGTTGTGTTCGGTTTTTGAAAATGTGTTTGGTTTTTAGGGCAAAATTTTCTCGAAAAAATTGTTCGGATTCCAATTTGTTGAAACAATGGGGCGTTCAGATTCTGGGGGCACCGCGGTATATATACATATATATATATATATATATATATATATATATATATATATATATATATATATATATGTATTATGCCATCAGCCGTAAGCTGTATCGTGCAATTTCGTTCCACTCATCGGGGGGGGGGGGGGGGGTAGACAAAACCTTGATAATATGATAGTATATATCCAAATGCATACGTATCCAAAAGTTCTCCACTCAAATAGCTGCAGTTATTGTGCATTTTCATCTTGAAAATCGATGCATTCCTCGTGCTCTCTCATATGAATTTTCTCCACTCGGATCACGTGTGGGCCACGTGACGCCTCGACAGCCAATAGATCGGCTGACATCGTATGCAGATTACGTCAGACTGTCATGTGACCAGCTAAGTTGTCCAAGATGGCAGCTTCCTGCAGGGAGGAAATCACCGGCAGCTGATCGGAGATTTTTGATGAATATGGCCAGTGAATATGGCTCCCCAGTGTATTATTCACCAGGACAATGTAGCGAACGAAGAAGTCAAACGTTTTACGCCTGTAAGAAGGGATAAATGGAGAGAAAGTGTCAACAAATGGCTCGTCTTAGACGGTCACGAACGATGTTTAGCCGAGAGTGCCGGTGCGGGAGGACTAACTTCGATCATGGGCCTATTGTACCCGGAGTGCCGGTGTAAAGATTTCAAGCTACCCCCCTTTCAAGTTACCTCCCGATAATCTGAAATCGATTTCAAGTTACCCCTGGGGGTAGCTTGAAATCAATTTCATCCTACCCCCTACGATTTCAGATTACCCCCTCAAAACATTCATTTATGTATGTTTATATACAAAAAATAGTAATTTAATTGATATTGAAAACTAATTAGGGAAAAACTATTGACCACGTGACCGCCTTTAAAGAGTTTGCAATGAATTTTTATTTTATTATGAATGATTTTATTTTAATATTGTTATTAATTGAAATCAGTATTTCTCATATAGTTATAGATTTTGCCACATTTTTATGAAATCCTTCTTCGATATAGTTGATATAAATAGACATACTGGTATATCTTTTTAACCAACTCGGACTATACTTACAATTATAGAAACAACACAATAAAATCAATGTATAAGAAAGGCAATGAAAACAGCTTATTTTTAATTCACAATTTTGTTGTGGTGGTGGTGGTTGTATGGCAGCTTAGCTGCCGGGGTAGCTCTCATTTCTTGAAGTGTGACTGTGTTGCTGATGCAGTGCCCCTCTACTAGTACACACACTGGAACTGGTACTCATTTCGCCGACCTCGGAAGGATGACATGCTGAGTGCGTAGCCTGGTGTTGGCTCAGTGGTTAGGGTGGTGGCTTGAGATCCTAGGGTCCTGAGTAGTGGTTAGGGTGGTAGCTTGGGATCCTAGGGTCCTGAGTTCAAGCCCCGTCAGCCGCTGAATTAATACACCGGGGGGTTGACTCAGCATGTCATCCTTCTGAGGTCGGCGATGGACGTTATGTATGCTACGGACATTATCATTATGGACGTTATGTTCGTCAGTGGCTTGATGAAAACTTTCCCAGAAAGTGGATCGGCCGCCAGGGTCCAATTGAGTGGCCGGCACGCTCCCCAGATCTTACACCTCCAGATTTCTTTCTTTGGGGGCTCATGAAAGACCTTGTTTATCGTGAAAAGCCTCGTACCATTCAGGAATTGAAGGCTCAAATCACTGCAAAGTTTGAGGAAATTGATATCGAACTCTGCAGATGTGTAGCTCTGTGCCCGCTCTGCTGCAATTGTGCATCGATCAAGAGGGAGGGCACTTTGAAAATTGCAAGTAAAACAGCTTGGTACAGTTCCGTAATAATCTTCTTGAATAAATGGTTAGATAAACATGTCATTCATTTATTTCTACCTTCTTGTACACTGTAATACAAATGGCAAACAAACAATCAACTGAAAGAAATCGGGCGCTACTTCTGACTCACCCTGTATATATATATATATATATATATATATATATATATATATATATATATATATATATATATATATATATATATATATATATATATATATATATATATAACTATATATATACACACACACATGTGTATATGTGTATATACGAGGTGTGTTCAAAAAGTATCCAACCTTAATTTTTCGTGCGTAAACAAATTAAGCAAGGGAGGCGTGGTTTGGTGCACGTATGTAGGCGATCCTAATTCGTATGCGTGAATATTTTCCCGCTTGCAGAAGCTGTCAGTCGCCGACAGACCGCCGATGAGTGAGGAAGTGTAAGTGAGCGCCGTCGGATTTTCGTTTTTGTTCCCTAATATATGTATAATATATTCCCCAAACCCTAACAAATCGATTTCTTCTGCGCATTCATAGATAAACACAATGCCCCAATCCAGTCGTCGTTTACGAGAGCGAAGGAACGGCCTGTGTGGTTGTTTGAAAGTTTTTTTTGTTGTTTTTTTTTTGGGGGGGGGTTGCACGTACGGGCACACACGCACGGGCATGCGAGAGCGAAGGAACGGCCTGTGTGGTTGTTTCTGGATCGCGATTTGAAAGTTTTTTTGGGGGGGGGGGTTCGCACGTACGGCCATGCGAGAGCGAAGGAACGGCCTGTGTGGTTGTTGTTTCTGGTTCGCGGTTTGAAAGTTTTTTTTCCCCCACGTACGGCCACGCACGTACAGGCACGTACTAGTTTATTTACAATATGAGCTTTGGTGTTTCTCTCTAGGCCATAATGTTTTTACTTTTTTTGACATCAGATTTTTTCATCAAATTTTCAACAAACCTTTATGATGAGAAGATGGAGAACACCAAGTAATACAGTAAACATTTCTTATTTTTTAGCTGTTGTTTTCATCAAGTGTAGTTCAAGCACCAAGTGGGTCTTCACATTTTGGGATGCTTTCCAGTTAAGGCCCAGTCACACCTTGACGTTTTAGCCAGCAATGGCAACGTATCAAAATTTATGTAAAACGCTGGCTTACATTGAACTTTTGATCTTTTTTTTAAAGATTCGGATGTATTCATAACGAGTTGGTCGTATGCATAACATATTAGTAACGGACACAGAAAGTTTCATTGTCTTATAGATAACTTATACCAACGAATGCTTAGCCTGTTGTCGGCCTTCACAACCTATGCCCAACGATAGTCTAACTTATGCATAGCGCGCTGCACGTATCGCCAACGATGACGTGACGTAGCCTATTAAAAGGCTGCCACACAACAATTTAAATCATAACTGCTAGAGAAATGAAAGTGTCAACATCGCAGTCACACCTTGGCGATCTTGCCAGCGTATGCCGACCTCTGAAAAATGCGTCTAAAACGCTGGCGCACGTCGAATACGGTATGGGTAAGTTTGGTATACGTGAATAGAACGCTAAAGTACGCTATCATACGTCGTATTAAGTGGAGTACGTCTTGTAATTTTAAACGTGTTAAACATTTTACAACGTACTTGCCGTATGCCTCACACGTTCCGCATGCGATGGGAATAAGTTGTACACAGTACGCACGATATGCGAACGTTGGCACACGTCGACAAAAGTTACTTGTAAGGTACTCATAAGTCGAAACACGTCAAGGTAATGGTTAGCGTCAGTGTTCCAGACTCCGTTTTTTTGTTTGTTTGTTTGTTTTTTTTTCCTTCGGTATGACGGTGATGTTGACACTTCGATTTCTAGTGCGGTTATGATTTAAATCGTTGAGCGGAAGCCTATTAATTATATTATATTATAACCGCACTGGAAATCGAAGTGTCAACATCACAGTCATACCGAAGAAAAAAAAAAATTAAAAAAAAACCAGGGAGTCTGGAACACTGACGCTAACCATTACCTTGACGTGTTTCGACTTATGAGTACCTTACAAGTAAAGTGTGTCGACGTGAGTCAACGATCGCGTAATGTGCCTACAACTTATGGCCAGCATTATGCGGAACGTATTAGTAATACGCTGGCATAAGTCTTAAAATTTCAAGCATGGAAAATTTGAGGACAACCGCAAAGTACGTTTAAAGCCAGCATACTACGACGTATGGCAGTGTTTTTCAGTGTGCTCTCAATGTTATCAAATCTTACCCATAACGTATTCGACATGTACCAGCGTTTTACACAAATTATCCAAAAATCGGCATAAGCTGGCTAAAAGGTTAAGGTGTGACTGGGCCTTTACCTTCGCAAACTTTGTTGCGAAGGTTATGTTTTGATTGGTGTATTTATTTATTTATTTATTTGTGAATGTGTGTGTTTGTTTGTTTGTTTGTTTGTTTGTTATTCGCATAACTCCAAAAGTATTGAACTGAATCGCAGCAAATTTGGTGGGATGATTGGTTATCAGAGGACCATTTGATTAGATTTTGGGAGCGATCGGGTCAAACGTCAAGGTCAAGATCATGAAAAGGTCAAAATCCTCTTTTTACCATAGTGCGGTCAATTTGTATCCAATTTGCATGCAATTAATGCCAAAATGTTCAGAATTCAATGCCCCATCTTGTGATATGTGACATGACACAATGACGTAATAACCCTTATTAGCGGTTGGGAGTCAAAGGTCAGGTGGGGGTCACGACATTGCAAAATGTGCGGTTTTAGTCATAACACGGTCAATTCTTATCCGATTTGCATGAAACCAACACCAAAATGTTGACTGTTCTGGTCCCCACACTCTAATACCAATTACAAAATTAAGAGTACAAAGGTCAAGGTCATGAAAAGGTCAAAATCGTCATTTTGCCATAGTGCGGTCGATTGTTTTGCAATTTGCATGCAACCAATGCCAAAATGTTGTGAATTCAATGCCCAATCTTGTGATATACGATATGACACGACGTCATTACCTTTGTTAGCGGTTTGGGTCAAAGGTCAGGGGGTCAATGACCTTTATTATCATAACGTGGTCAATTCTTATACAATTTGCATGTAAGTAGATTCAAAATGTTTAGAATTCAATTCCCTATCCTGTGATGTGTAATATTTGACAGTGACTTTATTGGTGAGTTTAAAGCATTGGGGGGGGGGGGGTGTCACTGAACTTACAAAATATGCATACCTTAGTGGCACGTACGTGCACTAAACAAAAAATGTTCCTTTTTATAAATTAGGAACCAGCTGACGTATTACTTTTGGATTGCGCAACCACAACCAGCTGATGTCAACCATTCTAAAAAAGGCACGATCACCTGATGTGTGCTTCAAATGCGTCATTCTTATGTGCCATGATGCTTTCGGCTGCTGGTGCAATTTGAAGTTATTAAAAAAGAAAAGATATGCACATTTTACAGTTGTAAGGATGCAGGTGATAAAAACGGATTAGCAGGCAAAAACATAGTTCTCTCCATGCAAACCAATAGGACTTTGGCACCAGGAGAGGCGTATTTCACAACTTGTAGTTCTATTTATCGATAGTACTTCAACCCCCTATCGTGCAACTAGCCAATGTCATTCGCTCTACATATAGTACACACAGCTGAATTAGTACTTTCAGATGTCATACTTTCTGAAAATGAATGTTTCTTTGTTCACAATAAATAACTTATTTAGAAAAACAGAAACTCGTGTTTGCTTAATGCCCCTAAAATGCCAGAAAACAATTTCTTATAATGTGACCAGTTGTCATCAGATTGACTTGACACTGACACCCAAAAAGGTCAGGGAGTTCATACAGAAATTGTACAATGTACGTGAATCAGTGTCAAACAGCAGGAAATTTAATGTTTTTAAGCCATCATAACACATATGAGATGGCAGATGTGGTATGGGATTAAATACCCTCACAATCAACGGTTTCTGGGGGGGGGGGCAAAATGTAGCGTTGGCAAAGCTATGCGCTCTACTGAGTGCCCGTTCTAGTTCAAGATGTATTGTTACCTGATGTGACCCCTTATATTTTGGAAACTAATGTTACATGGCAACTAACATTACCATGTTCAGAGGCTCTCTGAACAAGAACAAAAACATCATGAAAATTAATGCTCAAATATAAATTGTAACAGACTGCAGTCAGGACAGGTCAGATTATATCTGTGACTTGCTACAGGGATCATGTAAACCGGTACGAACCTGTTTCATGGTTGGGTTGTTGGCGACTAAACCATCTCCCCCACCAGGTTTCCTGGTGAGGAAGATGTGTAGATATGGACACCTCACAGGATTAAAAAGAAAACCTGTCAAAGGGGGAAGGAGCTCCTTGTGAGTCAACGGCCATCCATATCTAGTGCCAAACAGTGTCTGTGGACGTCCTCCTGCTGTTGGGTTACTTTTTATTCGGAGGTAGGTGGCAGGATTTGCACTGCAGCCACCGTAAAACATTTCATTTCGCAAAACACACAAATACAAAGAAAACTGAAAACTCACTCCGTGGGAGTCCCTCCTGTGTTGCTGCCCTTCGCAAGGCAGCTCACCGGATGACAGGATTGGGGCAAAGCCTTCGAGACCCCTACTCGTTGATAACAGGAGGAAAACCACGGAGTAACCTTCCCGGGTCAGATTGTGGTTGTGCGTGTCAGGTTAGTGCTGAGGTGTCGTCCACCAGACTGCGGTCTCCTTGGGTTAATAACCTGAGGAGGTCCCTTCGGGTGGGTGCCTGGAATATCCTTTCCAAAAGAGAGGATGATCACCTGTCTCTGTTGCCATCTGAGCTCAAGCATTTGAACACTGGTATTGCAGCACTCGATGAGGTTCGGAGACCGGATAGTGGCAAGATCATGGCAGGTGGTTACACTTGTGATTGGTCTGGCCACTCTGATGGATACTATGCCCAAGAAGTTGCTGAAGTTGTGTCCAATAAGCTGACTCGAATTTTAATTGAGGTAACACTGGTCAACGAGCATATTAGGAGACTAAGTATTCGTCACTCCTTGGGTGTTATTTCCCTGGTCTCTGAACACGCTCTGACTGAGGCGAGTGATGTCACCGTGAAGGATACATTCTATGCCACGCCCGAGTCTGTGGTTGATCAGTGCCCCAGGCGAGATACTCTTATAGTCTTTGGGGATTTCAATGCATCGACTGGAACTGATAGGGATGGTGATGAGATCTGTGTTGGTCCCCATGGGTCTGGAACTGTGAACCAGACAGCATTAAGTTCCTTAACTTTGCAAGAAGTCATGGACTTAGGGTCGGTGGCTGGTTCATGGTTTCAGCACCCACAGGCTCATCACTGGACTTGGTATTCCAACGCTGGTGATGTGGCAAAGGAGAGTGACCATGCGCTCATTGAAGGTCACTGGAGGATGATCCAGAACTGCAGGGTATAACATAGTGCTCAGTTCCTTAATACCGACCACAGGCTTGTGGCAGCAACGCTGAAGTTGTAGTTTAAACCTGGGAGAATGGTATCATCCCAGCCGAGGCTGGATGTTGGCAAGCTGAAGGATAAGAGGGCAGCTGAGGTTTGCCAACAGGCTGAGTGGGGATTTGAGAGGTCTGGGTGCTTTAGGGAATCCTGAAGAGTTGTGGAGTGCCTTCAAGACCACCATCCTTGATGTTGACAGTGGATGTCTTGGAACTCACCGAAGGGTGAAGAAGAATTTTGTCTCTCAAGGGACACTGGATACCATTCACCAGAGACACAGGGCCAGGCTTAATGACAGAGTTGTGCTGTTCAGGGAGTTGTGGCATAAAACTGTGGGTGCACTGAGGGTGGTCAAGGAGGCCCATGTGCGAGGAATCTGTAAGGGGGTAGAACATCACCTGTGGTCAAGTGATTCTCCTTCTGCTTTCAGGAGAATTTGCATGTTGTGTTCCTCCAAACCCGTGCCTTGCTGTAATGCGGTTAGAGCAGAGGGTGGTAGGCTCTTGACAGACAAGTCTGAAGTGAAGGCCAGCTGGGCCGGTTACTTTGAGCGGCTGTACCAGGCTGATCCAACAGCTGTCAAGTTGGATGTCAGGTGTGTTACTATCCTTATTACTGACCCATTAATCAACTGTGATTCACCATCATTTGTGGCAACACAGGCTGCAGCTGTGGTATCCATGCTGAACTTCTCAAGGCTGGTGTGAATGCTGTACTCACGTCATTGCATGCAGTTCTGTGCTCTGCCTGGAACACAGACATCATCCCAACTGACTGCAAGAGGGGCCTTATTTCCCCTCTCTGGAATGGGAATGGTGATCGCTAGGACTGCAACAACTACCGAGGGGTAACACTGTTCTCAGTGCCGGGCAGTCTTTGCTCGGATAATTCTTGAGAGGGTTCGCCACCATCTGCTTGGCAACCAGCGTCCAGAGCAGTCAGGCTTTACACTAAAGAGGTCAACAATTGACCGTATCCTTGCCCTCCGGGTCCTCACCGAACACAGACGAGAGTTTTGGCAGGGGCTGCTTACAGCCTATGTTGATCTCTGCAAGATGTTTGATTCAGTCAATCGGGATGCCCTTTGGAGGATTCTTGGTCTTCGTGAGGTGCCACCAAAACTGATGAATCTGATGTCTGAACTATACTCTGCTACTGAGTGCTGTGAGATGTGGTGATACCATCTCTGACTTACTTCCAGTTGTTACTGGAGCTCGTGTGGGGTGTGTACTGGCCCTCACACTTTTCAGCGCTTGCATTGACTGGATTCTGCGGAGGATGTCGGAGAGATCAAGCTGCGGTGCATCGTTTGGGAATGTCAAGATCTCGGACCTTGATTTCGCAGATGATGCAGTCATCTTTGCGGAGACTCTGGATATCCTTTTGGGGCCCTCAAGGTGCTGAATGAGGATTCAGAGCCACTGAGGACAAAGACCAAGGTTTTCATTGACATCTTGGATGCTGCTATCTTGTCTGTATCTGTTTGTAGTGAGGATGTTGAGGTCACGGAGAGAATCTTTTACCTTGGCATTGATATTCCTGTCTCTGCTGGCTTTGAGCCAGAGGTCAATAGATGTCTGGGTTGTGCTTGGGGAGTCATGGATTCACTGGAACATGGGGTGTGGCGCTGTCGGTGGCTGTGCAGAACGACAAAAGTCCGAGTCTTCAGGTCCTTGGTGCTTCCAGTCTTGCTCTACTGATGAGACTCGGACTCTGATCAGGGATCAGAGACGGAGACTTCATTCCTTGGTACCAGGTTTCTTCAGAGAATCATTGGCTATCGCTGGTCGGACTTTGTGTCCAACGAGCGGTTGCTGAGAGAGACTCAAATGAGATTTGTTACCTGCATAGTCTGTGAGCGTCAGCTGCGGCTGAATGAACATGTGTCTCGTTTTCCTGACACTGATCTTGCTCAACAGATTCTCTCAGCGAGGGAGCCTCGTGAGTGGAGGAGGCCAATGAGCCGACCACGTGCCTCGTGTTTGCAACAGGTTGATCAGCATCTCAAGGAGATGGGGATGGGCCAGGCATCTGTCTGGGGGATGGCCAGACGGAGGCCCCTGGAGTACTGGCGGAAAGTGGACGTAACAATGCGCTGCTCCGGCACATGCTCCCATACCTGACTTGGCCTGACCTGACTGTTGAAGGTAAATTATGATTGGCTGCTTTCAACTCCTTGCCACTCTTCTTCTGCCATGAAAAGACAAAGACATGGTAACCGGTGTTACAAAAAATATTCAACTAATTTGTCGTGTGAATCCCATCCATCATACTTTCAGGTACATATTTTCAACTTCATTGGAAATGAATGTTTATTGATGTGATTGGTAAAGAAAATGGGGTTTTAGCGAAATCATGTCAAAATAAGTGGGCCATTCCTGCCCTTTTGAGTCCCTTATTATCTTGTGACTACTGGGACATGATTAACATTTTGAGGAACACAAGCATCTTGAAAGTAATGTGAAGATATAATTCCAATTTTATTACTAGTTTGGCTAACTTTCAATTTCCTTTTCATTGAAATTTGAGAGTATGCACGATGAAAAATACAAATTTTTCTACTCAACAATAACTGTCAATAACTCAACAATTTTCTACTCAATAGCAACAAAAAAAAAAACAAAGAAAAATTATGGAAATGACAAAAACTCTTACCCAGACTTAGCTACAATGTTTGCCAATGTACAAACATCAAGTCATCTAAAATTGCAGGGAAAATAATGGAGATATACCCCTTTTAAAGTTTCGGGACATACGTGTCCCTTGGTTCTTAAAGGGGTTAAACAAGGCCCTGTGATAAAATATAAGAGCCAAGAGTGATTTAAAAAAAATGTTTTAACAAACTTCCATATCCACTCAGTCAATTACACCCATTTACTGTTGTAAATGATTACTTGATTTTTTTTGTCATGTTCACCATGGCATGGAGTTGCCCTTAGCGAGGAGCAGGAAGAGGGACAAATTTTGAATTGTGTTATTGTAGATTTTGAGTGCGAGGGTTAATCCTAAGATATCCATGTGCATAATGCGTGCAGGTTGATTTAGTTCTCGTTTCCACTGAATGGACTCACATAAAATTCTACAAAGAAGATAAATGCTGTAAGAGTGCGAGCAGACATAATACATTCGGTGTTGCAGAAATACATAAATAACCGCAGACTGCACAGAAATTGCAAGCAAGTTAATTCTTTCTCTCCAAAACAATTGCTCGATGATACGAGTCAATTGGAAATTAATCACACTTTCTCTGGCAATTATTCTTTATCAAATGGCGGTGGAAGAACGGTCCGGGCCGAGTTTACCAAAAAATATAAAATAGCCTGTGATTGTCTAAATGCATCGAATGATTTGTCTTTTTGTTTGCTGTGTCTCGCTCATTAATTATCACAATCAATCACCTCGACTGTCATCATTAGAGTTTGTTTTATTTACGCCGCAATGTAATATTCCTCCGGTTTGTTTCCTTTCAACACGCTGTTTGTCAACGCCGCGTTCTCACCTGGTTTGCGAGAACGTGAAAAGGCTGAGGCCTACTTTAGAACAAAACTCTCACCTTTATCACATCGAAAACAAAAAAAAAAAAAGTTTGGAATCTCCATACATTTTTGCACCATAAAAGCAAGAAGTCGTTAAAAAATTATTGTGTTGATACTGCACAAAGAAAAACCTTGTCAACTTGAGTTGTTCACTTTTCTCCATGTATGGTTTTCCTGATATGAAACAAAAGGTATCATTTGAGTCAGTTTTGGCAACAACAGCAACAATAACTGGAACGGTACTCTTTGACGTCATTGACCGATATTCCTCCGCCCACATTATGACATCATTATACATCCTTGTACTAAATTTGATTTAAATGCCTTCAGCTGTTCTCGAGTATCACATTTTTACCAGACATGACCTCTGACCTTTGACCTCTTGATGCCAAAATATAATTCGTTCATCTTTGCATCCTAATATATACTTATAGTTAGTTTGGTTAAAATCCCATCACTGTTTCACAAGTTTGCTCAGTGACAGATTTTTTTTACTTAATGGGACCTCTGACCTTTGACCTCTTGACCACATCATCTAATCAGTTCATCTTCACATCATTACACATACTTGTACCAAGTTTGACTTGGATCCCTTCAGCCGTTGTTAAGTTACCACGTTAATGAAAACCTATCATGGACGCACGAACGGACAACCCGAATACATGCCTTCATCAGCGGAGGCATAAAAACTTTTGACGCTGGGAAAACTGCAAATCAAAAGTCTTCTCTGTATCCAATCGCTTGGCTTAACAAAGAGGATTTTAAAGTGGAATGGAAAATAGACATTTTTACTGCATTAGATGTATAGAGTTTAAAAATTTTGCAAAACACAAACCCAACGAGATTGAGGATTCAACAATGCAGAGCATTGTCCTAGTACACAGATTACGTTTTCATCTGAAAACGAGAATGGCACTTGGTGAGTGCATACCTCCACCAGGTTGAACAATTTACGTTTTGTATACCACTGATAGACCAGATCTGCATCCGAACCTTAAGAGAAATCAAATCGGCTTGTTCTGTTCACCGACCCAACTCATCCACCAAATTTCACCGAATCCGTCCACAACGTTTTTTGGCCCTATCTCTCAATTATACAGAATCGCTTAACAATTGTAGTATCCGGATCCAGATTATCCGTCCTTGTCACACACCAAAACCGTCAACAAAGTTTCATCCGAATCCGTCCATAACCTTTTGAGACATCCTGCTTGCAGACAAACAAATAGACAAACAAGGGTGAATACATCACCTCGATCCACCTTCGCTGGCAGAAGTAATTAACGATCTACATTAAAGTGGATCTGCGTGTGGACTCACACACTCATTGGTACACCCGTAGGCCAATTACAACAGCCTGTCCAATCCCTTCGGGAATGGCTGAGGCGACATGTAATTAACTGGAAATACAAGTACACTCCATGCATGTCTGAGATGATGAAAGTTTTCATGAAGATAATAAAAACTGCATCAGTATGCTTTAGTCAACGTGAACAGCAAGGCTATAAAATTTGAAATATGTCGTTATGAAGCATAAAACACAACATGTGCTAAATAATGTCCTGCTCAAAAAATGAATGAAGAAACCACGCTCTCAATAAGTTCAAAATGTTCGCCATAGCCACAAGGTGGTGGCAACGAGGAAGGGAATTCCTGTATTGGGCGATGCCATTTGGGGTAGTTATCAGCCAGTGCATGGTTGGGGCCCACTGCGGACAGAGGGTGTTTGGAATCCTAAAGGGTTAAAAGGGTGCCGGAAACTTTCCAAACAATCGTGGGTAACTCTACAAACAGCACCTGTGGTTCAGGACCACAATTTCAGCAATGCCAGCAGAGAAGGTATCACATGATGACAAGCCAATCACAAAGCCTCTTTGAGGAACTGATGACTGAAACTGCAATACCATCCCATCAGACCAAAGGGAACTGAACATGGACTGCTCAATTACATCCTACAACTGAACAGCCACAGTACTCAAGGTAAACGAGAAGGGCACTCGGTGGAGCGCATACCACCACCACACAATGCCTGATCCACCAGAACATTTCGGGCCCAATACATTTTTGAAATATCATGCTATACAGTACTATATGGTTTTTGGCTCTATCTCTCAATGGTGAAGAATCACTTTTAATATTAAATAATTCTCGTATCCAGATCCGGATTCGGATCTTAACCAAAATCGAATCAATCCGTCCTTGCCACACACCCAACCTGTCCACCAAGTTTCGTCCGAATCTGTTCACAACTTTTTGAGATATCGTGTTATATATTAATTTAACCCTAATCTCTCAATGGTAAAGAGTCAATTCAAAAATTGTAGTCGTCAGATCCGGATCCGGATCTTCACCAAAATCTAATCAGTACGTCCTTGTCACACACCAGACCTGTCCACAAAATTTCATCCGGATCTGTCCACAACTTTATGAGATATCCTGTACACAAACAGACAAACAGACATAAAGGGGTGAAAACATAACCTCCTTCACCTCCGGTGGTGGAGGTAAATATGTGAGTCCAATTTCTATGATACGAAAAGAAAAACAATTACCCAAACCCTCAGAGCTCCCCTTCCCCGTCGGCCTGCTATCAGAATTGGGTCAGCAGGGTGGAAGGGGATAAAAATAAAAACCAGCACTATCCATCACATATTGTTCAACTCGGAAACAATAGAAGTCTAAATGCAGTACCTGGTGAAAACGTGGCACATCAAATCAAAGAAAGCAAAATGACATCACGGAAAATAAATCAGATGAGAGACAGGTGTGTGTGTGTGTGTGTGTGTGTGTGTGTGTGTGTGTGTGTGTGTGTGTGTGTGTGTGTGTGTGTGTGTGTGTGTGTGTGTGTGTGTGTGTGTGTGTGTGTGTGTGTGTGTGTGTGTGTGTCAGTAGTTGATGGACACGTCGAGGTGAGAGTAGTTGGGTAAAGCTATAAAAGGAAAACAGTGTATTTGAATCATGCAAACACTTGAATATGTACCAAGAAGTACAAAATCAGTTTCTGAAAGAACCAGAGTTCAACTCCAACAGGCAAACATGTCGCAAAACCATGGTGGTGTCCGATCGAAGAACAAAACAACACAAGCCCTCTATCCCGAGTGCTTCTGTCAAACAGCTCAGGAGAGTACAATGGTGTGTGTGTGTGTGTGTGTGTGTGTGTGTGTGTGTGTGTGTGTGTGTGTGTGTGTGTGTGTGTGTGTGTGTGTGTGTGTGTGTGTGTGTGTGTGTGTGTGTGTGTGTGTGTGTAGACGCTCTCCGGATCATACACGTGAATGTACAAATCCAAATGGACACACATGTGCACATATGCAGAACTCTTTTTCATGAAAAACGAATAAAAATGGCTTTTCATCCTTCCTTTAAGGCCCGGTCACACCTTGACGTTTTAGCCAGCGATGGCAACGTATTAAAATGTATGTAAAACGCTGGCTTACGTTGAACTTTTGATGTTTTTTTTTAAAGATTCGGACGTATTCATAGCGACTTGGTCTTATGTATAACGCATTGGTAACGGACACAGAACGTTTCGTTGTGTTATAGATAACTTATACCAACGAATGCTGAACCTGTTGTCGGCCTACACAACCGATGCCCAACGATAGTCTAACTTAGGCATAGCGCGCTGCACGCATCGCCAACGATGTCGTGACGTAGCCTATTAAAAGGCTGACGCACAACGATTCGAATCATAACTGCCGTAGAAATGGAAGTGACAACATCGCGGTCACACCTTGGCGATCTTGCCAGCGTATGCCGACCTAAGAAAAATGTGTCTAAAACGTTGGGGGCACGTCAAATACGGTATGAGTAAGTTTGGTATACGTGAGTAGAACGCTAAAGTACGCTATCATACGTCATAGTAAGTAGAGTACGTCAAGAAATTTTAAACATGTTCAAAATTTTACGACGTACTCGGCGTATGACACACGTTCCACATGCGATGGGGATAAGTTTTACACACGATATGTAGACGCTTACACACGTCCACAAACGCTACTTATAAGCTACTCATAAGTCGAAACACGTCGCGGTAATGTCTTTTTTACACGAAACTTATTTCTAACTTATGTTTGACGTGCTTTGAACCAATTCTTTACGTAGTCCCAACACACATCGACGTATGTAGACGTATTCCAATGACGTCTTCCAGTCGACAAAAAAAAAAATGAACGTGTTTCTAGCTTACAACTGCCATATAAAGACGTGTTCCCAGCGGTTTTGGGAATTGGTATATAAAAATGGTGTTCATAAAAGGGGAACCCAACAGTGTTTTCGAGTCCTTTTTGAGTTGATGTCCATGTCAGCAGTAACAGTATCAGTATCAGTATCAGTATTAGTATTAGTATTAGTATTAGTATTAGTATTAGTAGTAGTTTGTTCATGTTGGCAGTAACAGTATCAGTATCAGTATCAGTATCAGTATTAGTAGTAGTTTGTTCATGTTGGCAGTAGTACGTGAGTGTGAGGGGGAGGGTGTGGGTTATGATGGATCGTCCTTGCGTTTAACGATTTAATGATTTAAATGATAAACTCAACGATTTAAATGGCTGCATCTCCACTATTGAAAGTAGACGCTTGCGCTCAACAATTGGATTTTTTTTACAATCAACGACTTTTAAACGGTACCAGTCAGCTATTTTCATTGTTTACAATGAACGATTTAAATTGCTGTCACTCGCCTTTGTTTTTTGACGCTGGGGTTTGGAAATTTGAAGCGTTTCTTCTGAACGTGTAAAAACGCTCAAACTCGTCTATTTTAAATAGACGCTGCCGATGGACAATTGGAATCATAGCCAAGCTAGACATCGAAGTGTGAACATCCTCGTCATGCCGAAGAAAAGTTTGAAGAATGCTGCAAATAAGTGTCCTGGCCGTGGCCGTGGACGATGACGCAAGGACGATCCATTATACCGACGTCTTTCAGCCTATAAGTAACTTAAAAGTAACGTCTGTCGATGTGTGGCAACGATCGCGTAACGTGCCAACAACACGTTAATCATAGGTTAGAAATAAGTTTCGGGTACACTAAACATTACCTCGGCATGTCTCAACTTATGATTAACTTACAAGTAGCATGTGTTGACGTCTGTCAACGATCGCAGACCGTGCATACAACCTGTGGCCAGCGTAGCGGAACGTGCGAGTCATACGCCGGCATACGTCGTGAAATTTCAAGCATGAAAAAATTTGAGGACAACCAAAAAGTACAACGTTTAAAGCCAGCGTACAACGACGTATGGCAGTGTTTTTCAGCGTGCTCTCAATGTTATCAAAACTTACCCATAACGTATTCAACGTGTGCCAGCGTTTTAGAAAAAAAAATTCAAAAATCGGCATACGTTGGCTAAAACATCAAGGGGTGACCGGGCCTTTAGGGTGAATGGCAATTGGAATATACAGGAAAAAGAATTACGTACGTGCAAACAAAGAATGCGGAATAAAGGTTGTGCATGACCATCGGTCCAATCAACGTGTTTCTGGGCTGGCAGGATGACCTGGATGTACGCACACTCACCGTCCCTCGGATGGACATTGAACGGGCATCCTGTCTGCCAGCATCGGGTGTCTTTCAGGAAGAGTCGGCAAGCTATCTATCGCAGACACCGTGAACAAATTACAAATTCCTGGCCTAACCAGCAGAGGGCATTGTATCAATGGCACAGCCACACCCTCAGCCAATGATGCTGCCCTGCAGCCTTATGCTGCAAACGAACTGAGGTATTTCTGAGCATTACAAACTGTGCAAAGGTAAAACAAAATGTAAAAATGGAGAACTAAAGGGAAGTGAAAAGAAACACGTTGAAATACAAAATGCAATTGCAGTACTACGGCTATAATAATAATTACATTGACATACAGCGATTGCTTCATCCATGGTTCAACTTGCTACATCAATGCAAGGCCAAAGCACGAGGAATCAAGGACAAATCGATTTGAGAAAAGGAATTGGGTAGGGTAGAAGGAAAAACAGATGTGGGAATGAGGTTACGGACGAAAGAAAGAGGGAAGAGGAACGCATTGGGCATAAAATGAAGAGGTCATTTGAACCTTTAAGACTGCCAATGGTAGCATATAATCCAGTGCTACGTGCTGCGTGGTCGGGTTGTCGGCAACTAAACAGACACCCCTCACTGGCTTGCCAGTGGAGAGGATGACTGTGACTTGCTGCAGGACTGAAAACAACACCCGACAAAGGGTGGATGAGCTCCCTTTGGGAGCCAACAGCCATCCAGTTAGGAGCTGGTGTCTGCCAAAAAAAACACCTATGATCCGCTTGAACCGGTTCATGGCAACTTAGCTAGCCCGAGAAGAGTAACGGAACCGTTGATAGAGCAAATGTCATCAAAAGGAGGGTGAGCTAGTATGAGCCAACAACAATCACAAAACTAGAAGGACAATCGGTGGAGCGCATACTTCCGCCACGTCATGCCTGATCCACCAGAACACATCAGGCCCAATACATTTTTGAAAATATCATGCTATACAGTACTATATTGTTTTTGAGCCTATCTCTCAATAGTGTGGAATCACGTTAAAAATTAAATAATTCTCGTATCCAGATCCTGCTCCAGATCTTCACCAAAATCGAAACAGTTTGTCCTTGTCACACACCCAACCTGTCCACAAAATTTCATCCGGATCCGTCCAAAACTTTTTGAGATATCCTGCACACAGACAGACAGACAGACAGACAGACAGAAGGGGCAACAACATAACCTCGTTCACCTTCGGTGGTGGAGGTAACTACACCTGTGGGGAAGAGGGTGGATACGCTGTGTCGCTGAAGCCGTGGAAGGCACGTTTGTCATCTGACACTGCAATCCAATTCCACCCCCAGCCACTTTTGTACCCTTTTCATGCTACAAGTGGGCACTGATTTCTGCCCCTTAAACATCAGGATAAAGTTGACATGAAAGATGCAATATGGTAAAAATTAAAGGTTTGTATCACACAATACAAATGAGAAGGCTTTGCTATTTCGTTTCAACAATTCCTGAAAATGATGCGTTTTACAAATCCACCGTCGATCTTTGGTAGCCCTTCATTACCGAAGAAGGCAGTTCACATGACACATGAAAACCACTTGGTCAATAAGTTTGTTGTGCAGAAGCCGCTGCCCATACAGTAACCACACTCTAACATAGCAAGCAGTGTAACGTGGTGTCAAGGAAAATTCAAGAAGACCAAACCCATTACCAACAATCCAGACAGAAATTCCAAGCTCGTTCGGGGTGCTGGCGATAACTCGCCTCATGTTCATGAACAACGCCGTGGGATCTTTGATGACATCCACTGATGTCGGCAGAGGGGACAGCCAGTCTAATGTCCACTCGATGAACAGCACACACATTCATGGCTCGCCTTGCCTACGAATCACCAGGATGACGGTTTACAAATGGGTCGGTGCTTTAATCCAGGATAGACAGCTCAGAGGAAAATGCATGGACCTCTCGGCTATCCTCCCATCTTTCCACCACATAAATTTTCTCCGATTCATAATATGTATGCCTGGTGTTGGCTTAATGGTAAGGGTGGCGGGCTTTGGATCTGAGGGTCCTGAGTTCAAATTCCGCTCAGCTGTTGAATTAATACCAGGTGGGGTTAACTCGACCCGTCATCCTTCTGAAGTTGGCAAAATGAGTGCCAGCGTGCTGGTATCCTGTGTCGGAGTGGCGACCCGTCCAGGATTGTGCCCAACAGCCCAGGAGACTGCTTAAGCAGCACCAACGCTCTGCACAGAGTGTGTTCCCAATGGATGGATGGATATGTGAATGGCCTCTGATATTAAGTGCATGGTAATATACAAACAATGTGTGTACAGCACCTGGGATAACCTAAAAGTTTAGCAACTACGAGGCTTCCTTCCACATGCTCCGAGTAAACGTAAGTCAGCTTGCTCCTCTTGAGGTCCTGCCTGCTTGGCTGAGGCCCGGCAGGAACCCGACAATCCCTCTCCGCTACGTTCGGGTTCAGATAACAATACCAGGGCTCTTCCGGTCCCAGGGAAGCGGCGTGTAATCTGCAAATAGCCCGCCACTTCAAGCACTTGGGGTTCTCGCACTGGACCCAGGTTTGCCCTTCGAGAACAAGCGTCTCCCGGGTCGGGTCTTCATTCATCATCTGTGGACGAAACGATTGTTAAAACACCCGAGCGTGCGTTCATTGCGATCACTACAGATTTACAACTAGAGGGGAAGCACTCGGTCGAGTGCAAAACCTCCGCCGCCAATACTGCTAGGTCATTCAAGTGAACCTGATATCCTATTCATTCAATTTGACGTCAACAGTGCTCACAGTTATAGTTTGCAACTTTCCCTTTTACTTTTAACTTTTACATACTCAATTCATTCGTCATAACTCGATTCCTTGAGACAGAAATTGATTTTACGTGGGTATATCCACCTGAAGTTCCAAAATCAGCCGCAATTATAATTTTGGCATGTTTTTTTGTTGGAAATCACTTATAACATGTAGAAATGCAAAAAAAAAAAAAATAATAAAAAAATCGAAATTTTGTTGAAAAAAAAGTTGCAAAAAATATTTTTTCTCTAACAATTTGGGGGGGGGGTTGGAAATCACTTAAAACACGTAGAAATGCAAAAAAAAATCAAATATTTTTTCAAAATGGCCGCTATGGCGGCCATATTGGATTTTGGACCAAGTCCAACATCTAATGGCATGATCCTTGGACCAGACCTAACCCCCCCCCCCTCACCAAGTTTCGTCGAAATCCGTCGAGGAGTTTTTCCGTAATACTGTTCACAAACAAACAGAAAGGGGTGAAAACAATAACGTCCGATCTTCGATGGCGGAGGTTAATAATGTGTGCAGAACAGTTATGAGGACGGAGGGAGGACTCGACACGGCTTTAAAGCGGGGGTGCTGCATCGGGGAGCACGCTCTCCTGAATAAGTCAATAGTCACAACGCACGTTTTATTATTTTTTTTTTCCTGAGTAAACCTTCAGGTAAAGATGAGATGTCTCATCCGAAGTAGAAGGAGACCCCGGCGAGGCTCCTATTTCACTATCACGTGGGTGGGGGGGGGGCAGTGGTGCACCACTGCGATCCACCGTGGTTGATCTCTTACCCCTCCCAACAACCTGATAACTCATTCCGTCGATTTCAAAAGGCCGACGGGCTCAGTGGACCCGTCTGATGTAATATGTTGGCACGCCTGGCCTTTCAACTCAAGACCCAAAGATTCGAAACCAACCGCGTTAACCATGAAGCCACCACAGCGGCCCTTGGACCCGAAATCACTGCAGTGTGTGGGCCTTGGCGCCTAGGCCCACAATTACCTCAGATCAATTTAAAGTGTCGTCGCTTGATCCTCCATTGGTCACCACCATGCGCACAACATGCGTGTATTTCTCGGGTCTTGGTGGACCGTTTCGACGTGGTGGGCCTTTTATTGAAAGGTAACCACAGCGGCGAAACCGTCAGGTTCCGTGAATGGTGGAAGTGAGATTGACACCGATTCTCCAGAACATCGTGGAGCGTGGTGGACATGATGGCTCGGCACATGGAAAGGAAATATCAAACCAATCGAGGAATTCGAGCGTCCTCTGGTGATCGCACGTCCGACGGCGGTACAAAGCTTTCCCATCTTTGAGATAAATACAAAATTCCAACAACGACAACAACGAAAAACTGTTTGACTCGTTTAAAATATTTCATCAAGTTATGATTCTCACCTTTCAATGCATCGGAAGCCGTGGATGAAGAAGAGGAACCCCCATTTGATCGTGGCCACGTGACTTCAATCGGCGCTGGATTCTACATCAATGACGTCAGAACCACGTGGGTACGTTTTTTTTACGTACGGCGCTCGTTTTTTTTTTTTTTAACAAATATCCCAAGAAAACTACTTTGCGGAGCAATACAAAATATTAAGTACAAGTCGCGAGACTCAGTAACCTTCCAACAAGGAGTACATTCCAACAGGTGCTGTAAGTTTAGGGTGAGACTGCGCGAAACACGTTAAACAAATATTCCCGCCTGAAGACGGGGATGTGTTCAGTCGACAAGTTTCTTGAATGCTCGCTAAGTGGCTTAAGCACTCAAGCAAGCACTCCGTTCAAAACCGTTGATAAGGAACGGCTGGCTTGGCAAGCGCTACCGAGCTGCTTGGTAACTGAACACACCCTGTGTGTCCTGGAATTCACGTCGCACTGATGAGTCGCAATTTCCAAGGGACCATCTGTTTATTACGTACGCAAAAATTAGAGGATTAACAGAGGGAGAACGATACTGGCCTCTGCAAATGGCCGTGAGATCAAATAAAACATTCTCAACATCGGTGTTGTATACTTTGGATGGAGTCCAGAGGTGGGGACAGGAGGAAGGAAGGAAGGGAGGGAGGAGGGGAGGCAGAGGGAAATGGAGGGTGAAGAAAAAGAAGAAGAAGAGGAGGTATTTATTTAATTTATTGAGCAAGAGAAAACAGACACACTTTTACAGAAATGTCGTCTTTTCGTTCCGATGGCTCTGAGTGCTGGCGGGTAATCGAGTCGTACAAGACAAAGGTATGACTTCATACTTCCACAATGGATGACTTCAGAAAACCTGTGGCTTCTTCTGGCCCAATAAGATATTCAACAGACTTGCAAGAAAGAACTGGTTGCCATAGCATTGCCCTTGAAATCAAGCGTCGCTGTCTCCTATGGCTTGGCCGTGTGCTTGGAATGTTGCCTGGACGAATCCCCAAGGTTGCTTGGAAATATAATGGACACCATCCGGAAAAAAGGAAACCAGACTGGCCAAAAGCAACTTGGCCGAAGAATGTGGTTAACTGAATTGGGCGACATGATTATGTCATCCTTGTGTGAGGCACAGAGTGTAGCTCGGGAAAGATAAATGGAGGAAGCTCGTAGTAACCTTTCGGCTCATCGGGATGAAGAGGAAAAGTAAGTTAGTAAGTTTATAAAGTCAGAGAAAACAAACAAAACTAGAAGGGCACTCGGTAGAGCGCATACCTCCGCCCCGCAATGCCTGATCCACGAGAACATATCGGGCCCATTACATTTTTGAAATATCATGCCATACTGTACTGGATCGTTTTTGGCCCTATCTCTCTCAATGGTGAAGAATCACTTCAGAAATTAAATAAT
Organism: Eptatretus burgeri; assembly: GCF_056783735.1. Taxonomy (NCBI): domain Eukaryota; kingdom Metazoa; phylum Chordata; class Myxini; order Myxiniformes; family Myxinidae; genus Eptatretus; species Eptatretus burgeri. The sequence goes on from NC_140964.1 coordinate 47,622,882, forward strand.
TCTCGGATTCAGATCCGGGTTTGGATCTTCACCAAAATCGAATGAATTAGTCCTTGTCACACACCGAACATGTCCACAAAATTTCATCCAGATCCGTCCACAACTTTTTGAGCTATCCTGCACAAAAACAAACAGACAAACAAAGACAGACATACAGACAGACAGAAAGGGGTGAAAACATAATCTCCTTCACCTTCGGTGGCAGAGGAAACGAATCCTCCAGCGTGCAACATTGTCGGGGGCGCCATTTGATGTCCCGGCAATGCCGCCGTGCAGCACATAGAGATGGAATTGGGAGGGAGCAGTGTACTTCTCAGGTGAATGTGTACAAATGATATAGTTTATGTGTACAAATGATACTTACTCGCCATGCAGCATATGGAGATGGGCAGGGAATGAGTGATGTGCAATAGTTCATTGATTCAGTGATTATTTGCACAATTAAAATAAATAATAGTCCTAAAACAAGCTCGAATGAGCTAAGATCCTTGTCCTCTTAATGATGACGTCATAAAAACGAATATGACGTCATTGTGATGTATCAGGTTTGCGATAAATTATAATTTATGTATCTGTGTTAATGCCCTGTGTGTTAAATCAGATATATCTGTGCTAATGCCTGGCATGATTCCCGCAAACAAAATTTAAACAGCTTGCCTAGTTTCGGAGATAATGGTATAGGCAATTTCCATTAGCGGCGATATGACGTCAACTTTTTTGTAGGAAGAATTTCCAAAATCGGAGATGGTCACTGCCTGCGCGTGGGCTTTCTGCATATACATGGCAAGTTTCACGAAGATCCGATGAAAACTCTGGGTTGTGAAACAAAAAATGTAAAAAAAACAGGAATGATGTCATAAAAATTGATACGACGTCATAGTGATGTATCATATGTGCGGTAATTGATCTCTGCTAATGCGCTGTTCGAGTCCCGCAAACAGAATTCAAAAAGCTTGCCGAGTTTTGGAGATAATTCTTTTAGGCGATTTCCATTAGCGGAGATATTTTGACGTCATAACTTTTTTCTAGGAGGAATTTTCAAAATCGGAGATGGTTACTGTCTGCGCAGTGTATTTCTTCATAGATACGCCAAGTTTCAGGAAGTTTCGATGAAAACTGTAGGCTGTGAAACAAATGAAACAAAAAACAAAAAATGTCAAAAAATAGGAATGACGTCATAAAAATTGATATGACGTCATAGTGATGTATCATATGTGCGGTAATTCATCTCTGCTAATGCCCTGTTCGATTCCCGCAAACAGAATTCAAAAAGCTTGCCTAGTTTTGGAGATAGTTTTTTCGGCGATTTCCATTAGCGGAGATATTTTGACGTCATAACTTTTTTTTCTAGGAGGAATTTTTTAAATCGGAGATCGTTACTGTCTGCGCAGGATATTTATACATATATATGCCAAGTTTCAGGAAGTTTCGATGAAAACCGTAGGCTGTGAAACAAAAAAGTCCACAAGAACAACAACTTGAGTAAGACTTAGAGATCCTCCACGAGGATCGAATAATTGATTTCTCAATCAATTGCCTCATAGCGTACGTAAACCACCACTCTTTCATCCGAATTTGTAACTCTTTGAAAATTAAGTAAGTCATCGAAAAATGAATGATTAATCTATAAATTGATTAATCAATAAATCAAAGTACCCTTTCGAGCCAAATCACTTGTTCACTGTCATGTCCAAATATCAGTTTCCAAGTTCAAAGGGTGCCCAGGATATTGCCAGATGAGAAACAAAATAAATAAGGAATTAATAAATCCATAATAATTAAGTAATCCATCAATTAATTGATCAATCAAAAAACAAAATAAACCAATGTCACCCACAGGGCGACCCTATCTTGCCAAAAGGTGACCACGTGTGACTTCTTTAAGGTCACACTAAGGTGAACAGAGCTGCTATCCACCAGGAGCGACTCCTTGAGGAATATCTGCCTACGAGAGATTCCGATGAGAATCGTTCTACAGAGTTACCATGAAAAATATGCGTTTGCCTCATAACATCACCAAATGACGTCATAATGTCTCAAGCTTGACATATCTAGAAAGCACTCATCGAGGTGTTCAATTTGAGGTACTACACGATATGGTTCCTAAAACTTGAAAATTTGACCTTGGGGTCAAATATGTTTGACCTGAGGCGCTAACCATGAAGGTCAAGGCCAATCGCCACCAAAAATTAATCAGCTGAGCGCCAGACCATGAACTATATTCCCATGAAGTTTGAAGACGATCCGATCAAAATTACTCAAAAAATAAGGGTTTCGTCGACTCCCCTGATTTGCGACAAAGTGACCTTGACCTTTGACATTGACCTTCAAAATTTTATGCGCTGAAAGGGACCTCTATAGGCCTCTGATATGCGAAGTTACAAAAATTTCCAATGATAACTGTGTTCTGCAGAATTTTTTATACGTGATTACAGACAAACAAACAAAAAACCATGCAAGCTGACTAATATATCTTGCAAAAACTTCGTTTTGGCAAGATAAAAAAATAGAGTTTTTGTCAAAGCAAATCTCACTTTTGTCCCGAAAATTCAGCTTCCCAGCTCAAATGATGGCTGAGATATCTCCTGGACAAACAAACAAAAAAAACAAGAACATGAAAAATCACTCATAGAGCGACACTTGGCAAAACAGCACAAAGTAGAATGGCACTCAGAAGAGCGCATGCCTCTGCCAGGTGGAACAGTTCATGTTTTGTATCCCACTGATGGGCTGGATCTGAATCAAAATCTCATCCTCTTGTTCTTGTCACCTAACAAACTCATCCACCATGTTTTGTCATACCCCTTTCCACAACTTTTTGAGATATTGTGCTATAAATATAAGTATATATATATATATATATATATATATATATATATATATATATATATATATATATATATATATATATATATGTATATAATTTTGGCCCTATCAATTTTGGAAATTAGGCCTTTGTTGACCTTTTGACCTTAAAATTAATTGGAGGTCGAGTTCATTGAAATGATATGCAAATCCTGTTCAAATTTCAAGTCAATCGGATTAAAGTTGACAATTTTAGAAACAATTTTAGAAATGTGGCTCTTGACGTTTTGGCCCACGTTTAGCTATTGGCCAATATTGACCTCAAAAATATTAGGTGGTTGAATTCAATGAGCTGATATGCAAATGCTCTTCAAATTTCAAGTTAATCAGATGAAAATTGAGGATTTTAGAAATTACGTCTATGTTGACCTTTAATTGTTTTTTTTATTTTTATTTTTTTTTGTATACAATGTCGAGGCTCGTATGAGAGATAACACACAACACACATCAAGGGGAGCATGAGACAAGAAGGGAGTGGAAAGGACAAAATAGAGGGGAAAAGATACAGGAGATCTGTGGAAGGGAGAGGGAGGGGCGCGGAACATGGGGTATACTAGATGGACATTACAGGGACTTTCAGGAAGGAAAGCAGAGAATTTGAAGGATGCGAGTTTGGGGTGGATTAACGGGGGTAAAAAAAGATCGAGGATTTGGATGGGGGATGAGAAGAAGTAGTTGTGAACAGCTGCTTTGAAGTCCTGAAGGGAAGAATGGGATTGAACAGAGTGAGGGAGTTTATTCCAAAGGTGGGAAAAAAGAGGAATTAAAGAGTGAAGGTGAGCAGTGATTCGTGATTTTGGTAGTTTTACCAGAAGGGGGTTGTTGGCGGATCTTGAGCGCCCTGTGGAAATATGGTGGGGACAAATCGCAGACACAGCAGGGGGGGGATGGGGCAAGACTGGAGAGGAGACGGTAGAAGACAGAAAGACCACTGACCTGCCTGCAGTGAGAGAATGAGAGGCCCAAAGTTTTGGCCTCATTGTGGGAGATACCAATGGTCCGAAAGGCCTTGTTTTTCATTGCGTGAACCCGAAAAAGGTGAGAGGCAGGAGCACCAGCCCAGACGGGAGAGCAGTACTCCATCAGGCTGCGGACATTAATATTAATGGGTGGTTGAATTAATTGACCTGATGTGCAAATCCTGTTCAAATTTCAAGTCAATCGGATGAAAATTGAGGATTTTAGAAAATTCGGGCCAAATTGGCCTTTTGGCATATTTTGAGCTTTTGGCATATGTTTACCTCAGAATTAATAGGAGGTTGAATTTAGCAAACTCACATGAAAATGCTTTTCAAATTTCAGGTTTATTGGATTAAATTTGTGGATTTTAGAAAGTTGGCCTATGTTGACCTTTTCACCAATGGAAACCACAAAAATAGTAGGTGGTTGAATTCAGTGACCTGATATGTAAATCCTTTACAAATTTCAAGTCAATCGGATGAAAATTTTCAATTTTAGAAAGAATTTAATAATTTGGCCTATTTTGGGTTGACCTTATGGCCTATGTTGACCTATTGACCTACGAAAACCTCAAACGTAATAGGTGGTTGAATTCACTGACTTGATGTGTAAATCCTGTTCAAATTTCAAGTCAATCGGATGAAATTTCAGGATTTTAGAAAATTTGGCTCAAATTGGCCTATTGACCTATATAGACCTTTTTGGTCGAACGAATTTTACGAACCTTCGATGTGAGACCGTCGCATGGCCGGTGACATTAATCGCTGAAAATTTCAGAACGATCGGTTGAGGAGCGGTGTAGAATAAACTCAAAAGCATCTGAAAATGCAAAGTCCGTCCGTGTCTGCTTTTTAATCAGACTTCTTATTCTTATTCTTGGAAGGCTAAACATAACATAAACAGCTGAAATATTTTCCGATTTTAGGCGACCTTGACCTTTGACCTTTTGATATAAAAAAACAAAAAACAATAAGCTTCTAGCTTTTGATTGGTGAACCAATTCAGTTCCCCAATATGCTAATTCTTAAAATTTCAGATAAATTTGATGAAAATTGACGTTTTTATGTGAGGTTGACCTTTTCACGCTTTGACCAAATTATTAATTCATCTCCATATTCTCATAAAAAAGCTATGTTGAAAATTTCATAATAAAGCTCAAATGATAATAAGAATCTCAGGTCAATGAGATGAAAATTGATGATTTTCGATGATGCTGACCATTTTTTAAATTTGTATACCAAGTTGAGGCTCGTGTAAGAGCTAACACATAAAACATATGACAGGGCAGGAGACAAGAGGGGCAGAGGGAAGCACAAAATAATGGGGAACAGAGACAATATGAGGTTTGTGAAAGGGAGAGGGATGGCGCGGAGTACACGGGGTAAACAAGATGGTACTACAGGAACTTTCAGGAAGGAAAACAGGGAATTTGAAGGAGGTGGGTTTGAAGTTGATTAATGGGGGTAGAAAAGATCAAGATTTTAGATGAAACCGGATGGGGATTTTTTGGAGTTTGGATGGGGGAAGATATGAGATGGTGGTGAACAGCTGTTTTGAAGACAACTGTGGGATTGAAGGGAGAGTGGGAGTTTGTTCCAGATGCAGAAAACAGAGGAATGAAAGAGTGAAGGTGAGCGGTGATTCTTGATTTTGGTAGTTTTACCTACCACCCTGTTGCTGATTGCTGGCGGACCTTGAGCACCCTGCAGAAATACGGGGGGGGGCATATCTCAGAGCAAGGGGGGAGGCAGGAGAGGAGACGGTAGAAGACAGACCACCAACCTGCTTGTGGTGAGAGAGTGAGAGGCCCAAAGACTCAGCTTCATCACGGGATAAACCAATCATCCTAAAAGCTTTGGTTTCCACAACATGAAGTCAAGCTAGGTGTGAGGCTGGAACACCAGCCCAGAAGAGGGAACAGTACTCCATCAGGCTGCGGATGAAAGCTTTGTAAGTGGTTAGAAGCTCAGGTGTGCCAAGGAAGGACTTTGCACGATGTAGGATGCCCAGTCAGTGACTGGCTTTGGAGGCCAGCTTGGAGATGTGGTTTTCCCAGGAAAGATCATGGCAGATAGTGAGGTCCAAAAGATTGAATGAAAGTACTTCTTCAAGGGGATTATTGAGAAAGTAGAAATGGGGGGTGGGGGAAGGTGTGGGTGGTTCCAGATGGTCCTTTTGGCAAGACATGGTGAGGGTGTGAGATTTGTCAGGATTGAAAGACATATTCCAAATGTTTGACCAGCTTGTGATTTTATCCAGATCTGCAGAGAGTGAAGAGGCTGCTGCCTGCCGATCTGATGGATGACAGATGGTACGGCAGAGGGTGGAGACATCAGCAAGAGATAGAGGATTTTCCAGAGTCAAAGAGATCATTGATGAAAACCAGAAAAAGAACAGGGCCAAGAACACTGCCTTGAGGAACTCCAGCCTGGAGAGGAAGAGGAGATGAGAGAGAGAGAGCCATTAAGAGCCACGCATTGACTGCGACAGGAAAGTAAGTCCACGAGCCATGAGTGGAGGCTGTCTTGGATACTGTCAAAGAAATTCTCAATTCCTCCTGTACATTTGAGTCAATTATTAAAACAAAAACAGATGCACATATGCACAATTCAAGAGGAAGTTCAACAAGCAACACAGTCTTCCTCCGATTCTCCAGTACATAGATATTTGAGTTCTTATATAATATTCAGGGAGAAGAGGTGGTGAGATCATCCAATGATGTTTTCATCATCCTCAAGACAGAACGGTGCCAAGACTGCAGTCCTTTGGTTGCTAGGATGGATCACACACGGCTACTTGGCCTGGAGGTCAGCCCGAATTGAAAAGGCTACAGAACGATTTATAATCTGAAGCTGACAAGAATGCAAAGATATCTGGATATCATCTTAGAGGTCCCATGACACTCAAAACTTTCTGGTTATTTATATATTAACTTGACCTTCCTAGTGAAGAAATCACCCATGTTTCTTTTTTAAAATCAAAAATGGGATAATTAGACCAACATTTCGAACATTTCTGGTGCTTTTCACAACTTGCTATGCCCCGCCCCTTAAAAAAGTTAACTTCAGCGAACCGCAGCCTTCACGTCATCTGCAGAACGCAACTCGCACAGAGTGGATTGACTCGATGTCGCGCGCCGTATAAAGTACGTACAAACGCATTGTGCACATGTGTTTGCTATCCCACTGATCGTCTTAATTCCTGTGATTGTTTTGCCGAAAAGAAATTCTGCTTCTGAGCCGTGTATGCACAACAATCGCGAGGCAATTATTTATCCCTTTACTACCGTGTACTAACAAATCGTGTACAAATCCAATACATGTATGCACAATAAAGGACTATACCATGTCCACAAAATATAAAATGTGACTGTTGAACCTTTCCATTAAAAAACAAACTTATAGGGACATACAAGTAAAATACTAAAGATTAATATTGCATCATTTCAATGCGCAAGGAGATAATTTTAAAATCAAACAATGTGAAAAACCTGCACCCACATTTTGCAGCTTATTGAATTGTTCGTTGAAACCAGCCTGCTGGGATAGGTATGATTCCACATACATGCAAGCCAGGTATGGCTGCACTCGACATACATGGGTTTATTCGAAAGTGAAGGTACTGCTTCCATTGGCTTGCTATTCATTAACATTTAGCCAAAATGCTGTAATAAATGAACAGGGAAAATATGTTGGCACAACTATGAAAGACAAATTTACCTGTCCTATTACACGGCCTCATAGCCTCGGGACTCTTACGCATTGACTTGTACATTGTGTGCATGCTAATACAAGTTACTTGTCAACTCTAGAGTCTAGACTAGTCCGATAAATCCGTCGTCCGTCCAACTCGTCCGATAAATCTGACGTGCTGCAGCTTTCTTTTATTATTCTCTTTTCTTCATTGTTTTCTACTGGCGCTACATGACGACAGTAGGGATAAATAAATAAAAAAAATGCAACAGAACGTCAGATTTATCAGACTAGTTTGCCAATTCTAGACAATTGTGTCGCAAGGTGTGTTCTGCACACAAGTTTTCATCGTATCCGGACAGCGAGATTGCTTCGTTTTATGCGCGGAGAGATACGGCCGATGACATGGGCTGACCTTGCTTGCGATTCATTCACCGTGGAGAAACATGTCCGCTGTGCTGCGCTGGTCACGTCACCTCACTAAAATATTTCTGATATCGAGCAGTATGCAAGTATAATTTACATTATTGAATTACGAATAGGATTTTGTCTAACCAGTTGTTATTGCAAAGTCTTCCTTCAATGTCCTCCCGATCATCATGAACGCCAGGAATTTCATCGCCATTTTCCTCTGCTTGTCCTGCTTCGGGCTCGAACTGCTAAGGCCGTATTCCATTTCCAGCTGCCTGAACTTCACCTCCCGTGACTACGTTATCCGACAATTCTCCATGTGCTTCAGACCAAAATGCTTCATTTCTCTAACACTCACTGTCACTACCAGACAAATGAAAGTCCATGTCATCCATTATATTCAAAACCAAATGTTTGATTTTTTTAAAGCAGAAATGAACGAAGCAATTGAGTCGACCAATCAAATGTGGAAACACAGGAAGCCAATACAATCACGTAGACCACCAACCCGAGTAATTTGCATGCAGCCTTTGTTGTTCTGGAGATGATGTCATGTGGGTTACGCGTCATTCACTAGATTTCGGCAGAATTTTTAGGGGCGTTCCCGAAGAGGTTTGTTTTTTTAATATTACATTTTACAGAACGAATATTGTGAAAAAAACATTGTCAGATCTGAAATCACGATGAAAAACTCCTATAGGACATTATATATATATATATATATATATATATATATTTATATATATATATATATATATATATATATATATATATATATATATGCAATTTCAGTACTTTTGGGTGTCGTGGGACCTTTAAGTAAACATTCCATTGAAGGTAGAATAGAGCCTCGAACCAGCCTTTCAGACACCAATATAATTGATTATATATGAGAATCCCTCAGCTAAATAAGATACGTTTGGTGACATAGATGTAAGATGCATGTTGTTTTTGAATACATTTCTTATTCAAGGGTTATAAAAATACTTGTGCTATATACAAAACAAATAAAAAAAATACTTTTTCAAGTTAATTATCAATCAAGTTTAATTGTCAAAATTTTTATTTTAATTTTTTATCACCCTGAAACCCATTATGCTAATTTTGGAGAAATTTGCATCAACAATACCATAAGAATAGAGTTTGGTGAGCAATGTGGGATGCCAGACTGTATCGAAAGTTCACGATATGGCTAGGAATATGGCTCGGATCTCATGTTTGGCATTTAAGACCTCCATCCATTGTTGGGAAACAGAAGTAGCATGCCCAGGGTAGAGTGACCTGGTTTAATTCCAAATTGATGGTCGGAATTCAGGCCATTGGAGAAGGATTTGATGTCGGAAGCGATGATGGATTCCATGACCTTGCTGATGATTGGGAGAAGGCTGATTGATCTGTAGTTGCAGGGATCTGTTTTTGCACCTTTTTAATGTAGAGTGGTAATGTTTGCTGATTTTCAAGCAGATGGCAGATGATCTTGAATAAATAAGAGTATGATTACAACAGAGAGAGGGTGAGCAAGAGCAGCAGAGCAGGTTTTCAGAACATGAAGGCTGATGCCCTCTGGACAGGTTCCAGAATCTGAGTTGAGGTTTGACAGCAAAATCTCCACCTTGTCAGGAGAAAAGGACACAGAGTCCAGGAACAGCTGGGTGCGACTGGGCCAGGTGGGTACAGAAAGCGATGGGTTTGGGACACAAGATTTAGAAGCAAACACAGAGTTTAGGCAATTTTCAGGGGAAGCCGTAGTCAGAGGTATTCCTCGGGTTGTGGAGGAGTGAAGGCAGCGCAGGGAGAGTGAGGAATCGATTTTTTTTATATATATATAAAGAGAGCAACTGCACCACCAGGACGAGGCTCAGTTCTGTCATACCGGAGCAGGGAGAGGTACTAAGGAGTTGGAGACGTTTTTAGGGAGGAAGGTTTCTGTTAAGCAGATTATTTTTGGTTTGTCATTGGCAACCTGAATGGAGAGACAGTCAGGTTAGAGCGAAGGTCCCAGATGTTTGAGGTCCACACTGTTAAGGAGAGTTGAGTAAATGGTTTTATTCAACTGAACATAGACATTCAAACATGGAGAAAATGGAAATGGCTGCAAAATAGTTAATTGTAA
>NC_140964.1:47640422-47660422 GCF_056783735.1 Eptatretus burgeri
TGCATTGAAGTTGGAAAAAAAAAAAACAATTCATAATGGAAGACGAAAATGCATTGCAAAATGGGATTTTAAAAATGTGTTGGTCAGAGATGTGTTGAAATACTGTTGTGGATTTAAGAATCAGATCTGAGTAATAAACACAATATCCAGGTCCTCAGACAGTTATTTCCATAAACGCATGTTCAGAATAGACCCATCCCCTCGTATAGTGGGATTCCAACTCTTTTATGCATTGGGGGAAGGGTACAGAACAGATTTCCTTTCTTATGGGATAACCTTTTCCTCTTTGCGACATGTTTATGAAGTATGATTTTACACGTAGCCATTAGCCCAACGGAGACTCATTCTACCCCTTTCCACCAGGAGACATTGGTTTGGAAATACATGATTTATTTACGCATTTTATTTTGGTTATCATTATCACATTTCATTCATTCTGATGGTCAAACATGGCTGTGGATCATTTACCACAGGCATCCACCTTTGTCCATCGACGTTCGACACCCATCTCTCTTTCACTGACGTTTGACATTCACCTTTTTCCATTGACGCCTGACGTCCCGTTCGGAAGCTCCATGGAAGCTAGCTGGCTCCTGCTCGTGTCGGGCGGAACGGGGAGGCGATAGTTGCCATTGACGTTTTATAAGCGCCCCACATTTTCGCTCGACAATTCCGGCAAATGGCCGCCCTCTGGCGCCCGTCCAGCGCCCCGAACATGGCATTGTAAGCCAGGCCTGTGTTAATTTGGAGTTGCATCTTGATAGATGGTGGGGAAGGAATGATCGTGAGGCTTGATGGTTGGAGGCCACGGGCAGTGATGCACCAATAGGCAAGCTGGATTTGCCTGAAGTCTGCTTAAGGCTCCGCCCACACTGCTCGCCTATAAAAGGATGGGAGGACCATCGTTCTCACAGTTGGTGATAGTTCCTGACCATTCCTGCTAGATCTGCTCGGTACTTGGCTCTTGGCATATCTGATTTTTGGCATCCCTGGTTCCTGGGGGTGACGATGTGATATCGATTGGTGTTCGAGCCTGTTTGCCGGTGGGTGCATGGCAAGGCAGGGCGCTGGCAGCAGTCCAAGGCATGCCCACACGTTTTGGGACATTTTATTTGACGCACGATGACTTCTGCCTTGGAAAACCGAGACCAGATTTCTTTTTCCCCTGAATGATCTGCTGGGTACCCATCTCTAGTGTTTAATTGTTAAGTAAGGCAAAGTAATAAGCATCTGCTCTTTGTCTATTTTTCTGTAACTGTTTGTTGAATTCTTTCTTTGTTTGAGATTATTTTCTTGATTGATTTGAATTCATCCATTTACACCACAAGGAAATAAAAAGTTATTCCATTTATTTATTTTTCTTAATAATAAATTCCTTGTTGATGTTTCATCCTGTCCGTGCTTGTCCTTTCCTTCCATTGATCCAGCATTGTCCGAACCTAGATAGACTGGGAGGTAATTCCCAAACTAATTAACCTGTCATAGTCGGCGTGCACCAGCAGTAAACGCACGGCCGCCTTACTTAAGATCTAATCAAGATAAGATTGGTGCATCACCAAGGGTGCGTTCCCCGGTCAGGAGGCCACGTGACCTCTAGTTAAACGGCAAATTAGACGGTGGACACTGGAACTCTTGGTTAACTGATTGGCATTCGTGGTTGTTAAGCAACCCACCATACCAAAAGTTAATTGTGAGCGGTGGTCCCAGGTCCGGCTCTTCCGGGGAGAAAGGAGGATTAACCCCCTCATAATACACCTGGTACCCGTGGCCATAACAAAACATTGGAGGAGGGCTGGAGTGCAGAACAATTGAGAGAATAGAGGAAGGAAGATTTGTACCAGGTGGACTATTTCGACATCTGATGAAAGAAAAGTCGAATTGAAATCAGGTTTTTGAACAAGAAGAGCATGGTAGAGAGAGGAAGTCTAAACATTTTGAGAGAGCTTTTTTGTTGGTTTGAAGATTAGGTAAGAGGGGAGCAGAGTAAAGGAAGAGTTTGAAGAAAAAGTCATGAAGGTGAGTGGTGAATACCTTCGCGATCAAAGTGGGATTGCCAATGAGGAAAGGGAAGAAGAAGAAGAAAAAGAAGAAGAAGAAGAAGGAGAAGGAGAAGAAGAAGAAGAAGAAGAAGAAGAAGAAGAAGAAGAAGAAGAAGAAGAAGAAGAAGAAGAAGAAGAAGAAGAAGAAGAAGAAGAAGAAGAAGAGCAGAAGAAGAAGAGCAGAAGAAGAAGAAGAAGAAGAAGAAGAAGAAGAAGAAGAAGAAGAAGAAGAAGAAGAAAGAGGAAGACTGTACAGGAAGTCACGTTATGGGAGTGAAAGATGAGAATGGAAGAGATTCTCCTTTTTTTCGTATTTTTTTTATAATTTAAGACAAGAAACAAAGGGTATAGTTGGGAGGAAATTGAAGGAGTAGCTGGGAAAATTGTAGTAGAAAAAATAAAAATAACATCAGAGATGGGGAATCCCCTGCCATTGAATGAAAAAGGTCATACATATTCCAGATAATGAGGGAGGTGAATTGGAAACAAGACACCATTTGGTCATCATCTCGAAAAAGTTCCCCAGGGGTGAGGAACATAGGAACCAAAAATAATTGAAATCAGATGAGCTGTTTTCCATTAATTACAAAAAACATTTTTTTCAAGATGGCCGCCCCAGTCGGCCATCTTGGATCCGGCCACGCCCAAAATCAATAGGGTTCTTCCTTTTCAGGTGGTACATGTGTGACTCAAATTTCAAATCGATACGGCAAACAGTTTATGAGTTATCGCACTCACAGCTGACTCACGTCAGCTATATTGACGCCCGGACGGACGGACGGACGGACAGCCGGACGACCTGGGTGACAACAATATCTCCCTTCCGCCACGCGGCGGGGGATAAAAACTGAAGGTGATAAAGAGAAAATGCAACAACACCATCGTGAATGGGAGGAAGAAGTGTTGGCCTCAAGGAAACCCGGCATAGAAATATCGACGATTACTCACCAATTAGCACAAGTTTTAACACAAAACCGAAATAGAAACACACAATAAACACAGAGATAACAAATAACAGTAAAAATGTGGCAAATACGATCGGACCTTTGACCTTTTGGGCAAATTATTAATTTGTCTTCTCCATATTCTCATAATAAGGCTTTGTTGAACATTTGATGACAAAAGCTCAAATTGTAAAAAGAAAAGTTACGGCCCGGACAGACACACAGACACACACAAGTGATCGCAAGACCCCATCTTCCGCTACGCAGGGGACGGCCTGATAACTGCCGAAATCCCATGGTACCAAAAGCTAAAATGAGTGTTATAATTTTACATACACATTGAATGACAATAAACTGTCTTCACAAAGTTGACAAGACCACAATTTCAGTTGCATGTAGTAACTCGGACATATCCCCGAAGCATTTCCGCAGGAGGATCATTCACAGATGACAAACTAAAACAGCAGAACGCATACCTCTGCCAGGTTGAACAGTTTACATGACGTGTCTGCAGGATGAAAGGATGAGAAGGCAAGACAACACCCGAGTAGAAGCTCCACGTTTTATTCCACATGGGGCGACACACTGCGCATGCCCATCCAAGTGACTTTACAGAACATGTCAACATTTCCCCCACCTCCCCCAAAAAGAAAACTATACAGCAATGTAAGGTACAATCACAACACGTTCAACCACTCAGGTGCCTTACTCATGCAAGCAGAGCGTCGCAAAAGCGGTGACTGCACTTGTGGAGTGCTGATAGTAGCAGACTCAGTAGGACGTGGAGAAGGGGAAGGAGGAGTGGGAGAAAGGGGTGTGAGAGGGAGAGAGAAAGAGAGAGGTGTGGGAGAGAGTTTGTAGCCTGCATCCAGCCAAAGTCATTGCAGTCCCACATGCTTGTTGATCAAAGCAATATGTTCCGGCAATTTCTGTGGCATCAGTGCCTGCAGCTTGTCTACCCTGACTGATCATGCCTTTCTCACCAACCTGTCATTTAGATTTGTACATGGACTAACCGATGAACTCAACATTCCAAAATTCCTCCACGCAGTGAATACTTCCAGGCCTCACCAAACAACCACCATGAAACCTGACTCTCAGCTCTGCCTCCTTCATAAAGTGCTCTCGGTTTGCTTTACTTTGGGTTTTTGATCACTAAATAAAAAGAAAATGGTGATCAATCATGTTCAGCTTTTGTATTATTGATTACTTAGTACTGATGTTTTTATTATTATTATTTATTTATTTATTTTAAATTTGTGTTGGACTTTTCATTTTTTTTTTTTTCAATGTTGTTGGTTGTGCTCTGAATTATAATGATTATAAGTGTCCCTCATTATAATGGGTTTTGTGACTTCAAGCAGAAAAAGGTTCACGTTTTCATGTCCACGCACTCCAGACCATCGTGGTAAAGGGTCTTTTCAGTGTCCTTTTCTCCAGCTCAGCCAAGCGTGGTCCCACTATGAGCCTCCTTCGTTTTGATCTGCTCATTATCGACAGCCTGGCTATGTTGTTGATGTACTGTTCATCTCATCTGCTCATTGAAAGTTTTCCCCCCATTCCAATCTGCACAATGTACTCCATGAACACGTCTGCAAACTGCTTCTGATGATGTCAACCATGCAGATTGTTGTATTGCCAAAAGGTGCATCCTCTTGTCAACAAGAGTCGACAAGCTTCAAATGCGAATGTGGCTATCAGAGAATGATTTTGTTGCTTTGTCTGATTATAATAGAGGGCTTTATTAAATTTAGTTCTCATTGTCGTTGGTGTGACATTTGAGAACCTTCATGTGACTACTCTTTGCAGAGCGAGTATTGTTGATGTATGGGCAACCATAAAGACCATCTTCATTTGTGATGAGTTCATTCTTCTAAAGTGCTGATCATAAAATTGCCAGTCTTTCAATAAACACTATTCTTATTTCAAAATACAGATATAAAAAGAGAAAGGGGTGAGGGGTGAGAGAGAGAGAGGAGAGAGGGGGAGAGAGGAGGAAGGGGGAGTGAGAAGGGAGGGAGAGTGAGAAGGGGGACACAGTATGGGTGGGGAAGGTAAGAGGGGGTGAGGAAGGGGGAGAAGAGCGACACCTCACCAAACGTGGCTATACATTCCAGGAGGGGAGTGGGAGCAAGGAGAATGGGGGAGAGAGGAGGGGGAAGGGGAAGTGGCGGAGGAGGTGGTGGTTTGGTAGCAGGTGAGGGGAGGAGTTCTCGACTTGTATTTGGTAGTGTGACTTGGGAGAAAGGGGGGAGGGGTGATACAGGATTGACCAAAATAGAATACGTTAAAACAGCATGTGGAAACTGTCCAGAGATGTCCATGGGTGGGGGGGGGGGAGGGAAAGGCAGCATGAGGGGAAGGGAAGATTGAGTGAGGGAAGGGGAAGGGAAGGGCTATAAAACACACCAAAACAGCAACATTTTCTTTTTAACCACCAGGATCATTGTAAAACCAGGTGGGAGCATTTAAAACCCACGCTATCTACCTGGTAAATTAAAAACTAAACCATCAGTCCATAACAGAGGGGGGTGGGGGAAGCAGGGGGAGAGAGGGAGAGGGGGGGAGGAGGGATAGAGTGGGAAGGAGGAGAGAGGGATTCCAGCAGATGTGACATCCAGTTTTACATCCATCTGAGAGACGGCACACACATTGATGAATCTCCCTGATTGTGAAACACCAGGATCACAGTTTATAGCTGGGTCAGGATTCGCACTCAGGCTGGACATCTTATTAGAGTTAGAGCGAGCACACGTCCCTCTTAGCTATCCCGCCATGATGTGGCGATTCATTGCTTTGTTATTGTAACAACTGAAAACATTTTTTACTCCTTGTAATCATCTAATTACCTCTGCCACAGAAGGTGAAGGAGGTTATGTTTTCACCCCTTTCTGTCTATTTGTCTGTCTTTGTTTATGTGCAGGATATCTCAAAAAGTTGTGGATGGATTCGGATTAAACTTGGTGGACAGATTGCGTGAATAACCACGACTAATTGTTTCAATTTTGGTGAAGATGCGGATCCGGATCCGACAACTAGAATTCTTACTGATTCTTCACCATTGAAGATACGGCTAAAAATGATATACAGCACAATATCGAAAAAGATTTTGTACGGATTCGGACGAAACTTGGTGGACAGGTTGGGGGTGTTGTAAGGACGAATAGATTCGATTTTGGCGAAGATCTGATTTCTGATCTCGATACAATAGTGGGGAAACTTCGCTAAATATAGCATAACAATTGTGCATTTTGTGAGGAAAGCACCAAATTTGGCACACTAGTTGCCTATCATATTATGAACAGATTTGGATATTGGGCCATCTCAAAATTTTGATGGCAGTGGAAAATGGCTGCCACAGCCATCAGCGGCTGAATTTGAGATGGCCAATATCCAAATCTGTTCATAATATGATAGGCTACGAGTGTGCCAAATTTGGTGCTTTCCTCACAAAATGCACAATTGTTATGCAAAGTTGCCCCATGACAAGAACTATTTAATATTTAAAGTGATTCTTCACCATTGAGAGATCGGGCCAAAAACAATATAGTACTGTATAGCATGATATTTCAAAAATGATTGGGCCCAATATGTTCTCGTGGATCAGAGTACATGGCGGAGGTATGCACTCTACCGAGTTCCCGTCCAGTTTATTTTGCCTTACTCACTCTGGACATTTAATAAGCACTCCACTCAAGCAAGCACTCCACTGAAATGGGTAAAGAAACTTTTAAAAACAAAATGATTAAGTTCTTTTTCTTCGCTCACTGCAGATCTGGATAAAATCACAAACTGGTCCAACACATGGAACATGTCTTTCAATCCAGACAAATCTCACACTCTCACTATGTCTCTTCGAAAGGACCGTTTACAAACCCCCCCCCCCCCATCCACTTTCTCAACAATCCTCTGGAAGAAGTCTTTTCTTTCAAGCTTCTAGGTCTCACTATCTGCCATGACCTTTCCTGGGAAAGTCACATTTCCAAACTCGCCTCAAAAGCCAGTCGCCGACTGGGAATCCTCCGTCGTGCTAAGTCCTTCCTTGGCCCTCTTGAGCTCCTGACCACTTACAAAGCTTTTGTCCGTAGCCTGATGGAGTACTGCTCTCCCCTCTGGGCTGGTGCTCCTGCCTCCCACCTTTCTCGGCTTCACGCTGTCGAAACCAGGGCATTTAACATCATCGGCATCTCCCGCAATGAAGCTGAGTCTTTGGGCCTCTCACTCAATCACGGCAGGTTGGTCGGTGGTCTTTCTGTCTTCTACCGACTCCTCTCCAGCCTTGCCCCCCCCTGCTCTCTCTGCGATTTGTCCCCACCACATTTCCACAGGGCGCTCAAGGTCCACCAACAACCCCCTTCTGGTAAAACTACCAAAATCACGAATCACTGCTCATCTTCACTCTTTCATTCCTCTTTTTTCCCGCCTTTGGAATAAACTTCCTCACTCTATTCTTTCCCATTCTTCCCTCCAGGCTTTCAAAACAGCTGTTCACCACCACCTCTTATCTTCCCCCATCCAAATCCTCGATCTTTTCTACCCCCGATAATCCACCCAAGCCCACTTCCTTCATTTCTCCTGCTTTCCTTCCTGAAAGTCCCTGAAATGTCCATCTTCTCTTCGCCATGTTCCCCGTCCCATCCCCATCCCTCTCCCTTCCACAGTTCACCTAATGTGTCTGTTCCCCACTGTTTTGTCCCTTCCACTCCCGCCCCTCTTGTCTCATGCCTCCTTGCTGTGAGTTGTGTGTTAGCTCTCATACGAGCCTCGACCAAGGTATACAAAAAAAAAAAAAGTGTATTTTTCTTTGTTGAAATGACAGGTCATATAATGAAAGAAGATCGTACAAAAAGGGGAAAGGTGGTGTAAAATAAAATTGCACATTTTCAGCGAGCGAACCACCGAATGACTCATCGCAAGAGGCACCGCATGGCCAAACGAAGGAGAATGGGACCTGAACTTTGTTCAAGTCGATCAATATATTTAGTGACAGTACGAATATTGTGGAGAGCTCGCCAAGTGGCTTAAGCACTCAAGCAACCACTCCAACGAAATGGTTAAGAAATGGTTGGCTTGGCAAGTGATTAGCAATCGCCGATCGGTTATATAAACACCATGCACCCAAAAACAACCGGAATGTCCAGCGATGTCTGAATTGGATATGTGAATGCTTTTATAGCAGTTGGAAATGCTGCTGAAGTCAAGAAAGAAGTTGAAATTTTGAAATTTGGCTAAGATTCAGAGATTCTAGAGGTTATGGAATGTGCGGAAATTAAAGTCACAAATGATGTCATTGCCTGGCGTTTATGAGCATTGCAATGTATCCAGTGATTTGTAGGACTGATGATCAGACAATCGATGATATGTGAGGAAAGTGAAAAAAGAACTTTATCGTTAAGAAACCGTTTCGGCCTGTTCCAACTCAAGGAATTGTTGAGCATGCCAAAATCAATGGTGGATTCGGACTCGAGCGAGCTGACAGAGTGTTGACCAAGATGGCATGCCGCGTTCTTCGTAAGGCTTATTTTGGTTTTTCGTGATGAGCACCCCCTAAATTATCTTCAAAAGGGGTGTTTAAATTCACCCAAACACTCAGTTTTCATTCATGCACCACCTTGGAGTTCTCTCAATGTGCATGTAAAGTTTGGGGCCGCTAGGTTTCATGGTTTTGGAGTTATGGAGGAGACTGACGGACAGAGGGACTGACAGACATGCACACACTGACATTTACTATTATAGACCTGAAAATACAACTCGTCACTTCACTGACGGGAATATTAAGAGGGGAGTAAGAAGGAGGGGAAGGACAAAGAAAGGATAGAGGAGTGAGGGAGGGTATGGAGAGAGGAGGGGATTTGAAGAAAGAGAGGAGAGAGAAGAAAGAGAGAAGAAAGAGAGAGGAAGGAGAGGAGGGAGAGGAGGGAGAGAGAGAGGAAGAAGGAGAAGGAGGAGGGAGGGCAAGCAAAGAGGGAGGGAGGAGGGGTGGGGGAGCGAGGAAGGAGGGAGCTTGGAAGGGGGAAAGAGCAAGGAAGGTGGGGGGGGGGAGAGCGACGCCTCTCCAAACGTCGCAATACACTCCAGGAGAAGAGGGGAGTAAGAGTGACGAGGATAGCGGAGTGAGGAGGAAGAGGAGTGGGGACGGGGTTTAGGAGGAGGCAAGTGTGAGGGGAGTGGTTCTCGACTTGAATTTGGCAGTGGGACTTGTGGAGAAAGGGGAGAATAGTCTTGGATTTAACGAAGTGTGGTACCTTAAAACATCACCTTAATACAGCACGTGGGGACCTCCAGGAGATGTCCATGGGGAGTGGAGAGGGAAGGGGGTTTGGGAGGAGGTAAGTGTGAGGGAAGGGGGATGGAAGGCAGTGCAAGGGGAAGGGAAGGCAGCATGAGGGGAAGAGAAGGAAGGCAGTGTGAAGGGAAGGGAAAGGTGAAAAAAATGCACCCAAACAGCAACATCTTGTTTTAACCACTGAGTTCTATATAAAAATGGGCAGGAGCATTTAAAACCCAATCTATCTACGTGGCAAAGGCCTGCCTGCCTGCATGCATGCTCACACATGCAGTGACCTGTGCACCCCTCTGGTCGGCTCACTCCGAATCTGATTCATACACTATGGGGAAGCAGTTTTAAATGGAAAACGAAACCGTCAGTATTTAACAGTCTCCTGAATCAAGGGGGAGGGGTGGGAGAGCAGGGAGAAGGGTGAGAGGTGAGAGGTGAGAGGTGGGGTTTACGAGATGGAGATGGGTGAGAGAATGGAGATGGGTGAGAGAGTGAGGGGGAGAGAGAGAGAGAGAGAGAGAGAGAGAGAGAGAGAGAGAGAGAGAGAGAGAGAGAGAGAGAGAGAGAGAGAGAGATAGAGAGATAGAGAGATAGAGAGATAGGTGAAATGGAGAGGGGGGAGGGGGGAAGAAGAAGGGGCATTCCGGCAGATGTGACATCCAGTTTAACGTCCATCCGAGAGATGGCACACACGTTGAGGAATCACTCTGCCTGTGAAACACTGGGATGGCAGTTTATAGCTGGTTGAGATTCAAACCCAGGCGAGACAGCTTAGGCCTTAGAGCGTGCATGCATACCTCTCGGCTATCCTGCTGTGATATGGTGATTCATTGTTTTGTAACAAATGAAAACCCTTTTTACTCATTGTAATAATCATCTAATTTCTTTTGCCTTCATATCTCAAGAAATATCCCCACATAGAACTGAGTAACCAGATCTCCATTGAAGCTTGAAGAGTGCTTGCCAAGTGCCTTAACCACTCAAGCAAGCACTCCAACGAAACAGTTGAAGAAACTTATAAAAACAAAATGTTTAATTTTTACAGGTGTATCTTCCTATGCCAAAGTGATGGGTCGTATAATGAAAGAAGATCGCACAAAAAGGGGAAAGGTGGTATAAAATATGATTGCACTTTTTCAGTGAGTGAATGCCCAAGGCACCGCATGGCCAATCGCAGGCGAACGGGCCCTGAACTTTGTTCAAGTCGATCGATATATTCAGTGACAGTGCGAATGTTGTTGAGTGCTCGCGAAGTGGCTTAAGCACTCAAGCAATCACTCCAACAAAACAGATGATAAGGAACGGCTGGCTTGGTAAGTGATTAGCGATCGCTGATGGTTATATAAACACCATGTACCCGGAATGTCAACCAATGTCCGAATTGGACAAATGAACATTTATTTTGACTGTTGAAGTCAATAAAGAAGTTTAATCAAGAAAATGCTCTAGTGAGCACATTTTTATCATATTCAATCTCATATTACCTCTCCTTGATTATGCATCAAAGTTATTCAGAGTGGTTTTAATCAACATGTGTGGTTCCTTGCCTCTGGCATCTTTAACTACGATCATATCATCGAAGTACTGTCTTTCAAAATGAACATTTAATATTTATGGTTATCATCTGCCTGGACCATGACATAATTAATTTGAACAAAGACACAAAGTAAACCTAATTTGTGACTTGAGAGACCCCTACCTCAAGAGTCTGATCCTCAGCCAAAATACCTTTGTGTCTTACACATTGTAGTCTTTGATCTAAAAAAAAAAAAGCAAAAACACTACATATCCAAGGAACTAGGCCTTGTCTCACGTGCCCATATCAACTTACTCACAACTACGTTACAATTAAATCAAAGAATTTCAACAAAGCTGTTACCACAACTGAACTGTGACTTTGTGGTTTATCAACATGCTCATACAAATTATTCTTAATGAGGTAATGAGATGTTGAATCCCCTGCCCGATTACCAAACTGATTGAAACAAATTGTATTTTTAATGTCACCAGCAAAAAGCCTGTCCATGTGGACAGGTGGAAGAGGAAGCCCTACTTAGAGTATGTGTTTAATATATAGCGCTGCTGTAAAATACACAAACTTCTTCTGCCCTCTCAGTACAGGGATCATGTGGGGTAATTGTTTCGGGCTTAAAAGAGACAGGTAAAAAAAACAATGTACAATAGGGGATAAATAGGGTTTCTCATTGTGATTCAGATGTAGCATCCTTTGTTACAGAGTGTCGGTCCTAACAAAACGGTCTCTTGGCAAGGTTTATTCACCGGGGGAAAGAATGTAATACTGGTTGGTTTGCCATTGCCTTCCCAGCAGTAGTTAGGACAGGAATTTGTAATTTGTCCATGGTGCTGGCGATAGCTCCCCTATTCTTCACAAAGGACACCGTGGGATCTTTAAGGTCCACCAAATAATGCTGGTAGATGGCACCCCCAGTTTAATGTCCAGATCTGATGGTCGGCACACACATCGATGGGCTGACATTCAAACCTAGGATAGACAGCTTATGGGCCAGTGTGACAGCCAGAACAGGGTTTAGGGATACATAAAAGAAACAGTTTAGGGATACATAAAAGAAACAGTACATTTAGGTCATTTATAAAAACAGGAAAAAAAAATGAGGAGGGCACTCGGTAAACCGCATACCTCCACCACATAATGCCTGATCCACGAGAACATATCGGGCCCAATACATTTTTGAAATATAATGCTAAACAGTACGATATCGTTTTTGGCCCTATCTCTTAATGGTGAAGAATCACTTTAAAAATTAAATAATCCTTGCATCCAGACCGGATTCAGATCTTCACCAAAATCGAATCAATTCGTCCTTGTTACACACCCAACCTGTCGACCAAGTTTCGTCCGAATCCGTCCATAACCTTTTGAGATATTGTGCTCTATATATCAGTTTTGCACTATCTCTCAATGGTGAAGAATCACTTAAAAATTCTAGTAGTCGGATCAGGATCCGGATCTTCACTAAAATCTAATCAATTTGTCTTGGTCACACACCGAACCTGTCCACACAATTTCATCCGAATCCGTCCACAACATTTTGAGATATCCTGTACACAGACAATCAGACAGAAAGGGGTGAAAACATAACCTCCTTCACCTTCGGTGGTGGAGGTAAACAAATACAAACAAACATATCGATATGGAGAATCGGGACAACACAAGCAACACACTCTTTCTCCGACTCTGCAGGACATAGAAACTTTGAAGTCTTCAATAGTTTTCAGTGAGACGATGTGTGTTCCTCCTCCATACATGCTGACGTCATAGCTGACTTGTTGATGGTTCAGGGAAGAGATCACTCGCAGCTTTGTTACAGCAGCAATCTGGAGGTCAGCTTAATTTTGAAGGGATAAGGAATATTGATGACCTAAAGGTTGATAGGAGTTTTCGGAGGGGGTGAGATCTTCCAATGATGTTTGGATTATCCTTGAGACAGAATGACGTCAAAACTGCAGCCCTTTGGGTGCTGGGATGGATCACACATGGCTCCTTGGTCAGGAGGTCAGAAGGTCAGCCCGCACTGAAATGATTAGGGAAAGATTTATAATTTGAAGCTGACAAGAGTGTAAGAAAACATCTGGATATCACCTGAAGCAAACATTCCATTGAAACTAGAATCGTGTCTCCAACCAGACTTTCAGACACCAATATAATTGTTTATGTATGAGAATCCCTTATTAAGCAGAAAAATTACCCCCGTTTGGGGGTGAAGGTCATCTCTGAAGCTCTGTAGATGTGGATCTCTGATCGGCTTAGAATGGCTTCGATGTCGTCTTGTCTTTTGGTTCAACGTACAGACGAAAGCCCGGGAGTAAAAAGGATAGAAAACCTCAGAAATCAAATTACAAATTCGAAAAATACGACCCGACCAGATTCAGATATTGTACCCCACTATCATAATCCGTTGGAAATTCCGCCGAGATCGGATAATAAATGGTGGAGTTAATGTTGAACTTAGCTGATTTTTCAACTTTGGAGTGACCTTGACCTTGACATTGATCTTCAATCGTGTCCAAATTCATACCGTCGCACATCACTCATCGACCCCGACCTACATACCAAATATCAAGAAAATCAGAAGAAAAAAATGGGAACGTACGTACGGACGGACATCGAGACTGGTTTTATTAACGAGATGACCTAATAAAATCAAATAATAGTTAACTCTATTGTACTTAATAATTAAAGATTAATTGGAAGGCCATTCTGTTTTGGGGGACAAGGGGCACTTTTTACCAAGCAGATTAACCTCTTCCAGTACAAAAGAGATATAAAGTCTTTTAAAAATGCAAATATATATATATATATATATATATATATATATATATATATATATATATATATACACAATTAAAATAGATGCATTTTCAAACACACGAATGTAATAATCATGTTGTATTTGAGTATAATTCT
Source organism: Eptatretus burgeri (assembly GCF_056783735.1). Classification (NCBI taxonomy): domain Eukaryota; kingdom Metazoa; phylum Chordata; class Myxini; order Myxiniformes; family Myxinidae; genus Eptatretus; species Eptatretus burgeri. Next base: position 47,654,133 of record NC_140964.1, read on the forward strand.
CATCAAAGGATTATAACAACACATTTACAAGTTTAAATGGAAACATTTTATTATTATAATATTATTTTTATCACCCTCAAACCCACTATGCTAATTTTGGAGAAATTTGCATCACCAGTAGTGACAAGCGAGAAGCCTGTTTTTTTGAAGTCAGTCAGTCAAAAGCTTAAAGGTCAAGGTGACATACATCGTCAATTTTCATCCGATTCACCTGATATCTATATACAGTATATAACTATATCTATACCTATATCTACATTCTACACAGCATCATGATGTATATGCTTCCCCGCTGACATTTCTACAGTATAAAATTTCTACAGTATAAAACTTCTACAGTATAAAATATAAAAATGAAAAACACGGCCCATCGTGAAGCCGTCCGTGACTACTGTATGTCTTTTCATTATGCAATGTTTGAACGTCAGGTGCAAGCCGATTGCATGTACATCTATTAATTACGTACTATTGGAATGTACCTTTTAAACCCATAGACCCTTTACACTGCTGAGACCCCTTAGAGCTTTGAAGACCCTTAAGATCCTTCAGGACCCTGAAGACTCCAAAGACCCTCAAGGTCCGTAAGAAACTTTTAAAACCACTAAAACCCCCAACAACATTCAGAGTCGCAAGACCCCTAAGACCCCTACCACAAAGACCCCAAAGATCCTTTAGACCCCTAAGACACCAAAGACCTCTCAGACCCTTAAGACCCTTTAAGACCATTAATACCCCTCAGACCACTAAAATTCTCAATACCCTTCAGACTCTTGAGATCCCCAAGACCCTTAAGACCCCCAACACCGTTTAAGACCCCTCAAACCCCCAAGAACACGAAAACCCTTAATACCCCAAATTCCCCCCCAATGCCCCGACGACCCTTAAGAACCCACGAGCCTTAAGTCTCTAAGACCCTTAAGACCCCTTTTACCTTTAACACCCTTTCCACACTTTAGATACTTTTAGATCTCTTCACCCTTTAGACCTTTTTCCCCCTTTAGACCCCCAGAACCTTTAGACTCCTTAGACCTTAACACCATTTGACCCCTTACACTCTTCAGACAGATTAGTCAACATGGACCCTTGATCAACTGGAGCTTTCGACCACTTGTACCTTTTTAGACTCTTTTTACTTACTTGAGAGATGAAACCCTTTTGACTCCTTAGACACCAACTACAATTGGAATGTACCCTTTCGAGTTTAGAAATTTAGACAACCTCAAACCTTTTAAGCGCACACCACACAAACATCTATAGTCTTCTTGCAAAACAGACTATACCTTTTTAGCAAGTAATGCGCAAACTTGAACCACTCAGGGGGTGGGTACTCTGCTAGTACAGTATATATCAATGAAAACACGATCCGTCTGTGAAGTCTCGGTATATTTCCTTTAATTACGTACTGTTTGAACCGTCAGTTGCACCCTGACTACATGTACGTCTATTAATTACGTCCTGTTGGAACGTACCTTTGAAACCTTTTGACACTTTAGACTGCTGAGACCCCTTAGACCTTTGAAGGCCTTTTAGATGCCGTTAGACATTTACATCCTTTCGACCTCTTTCTCTTTATACCTTTAATCCCTTGAGACCCTATATACCCCAAAGACCCTCAAGAACATTAAGACTCTTGAAGCCCCCTGAGACCATAAGAACCTTTAAAATCACTAAGACCTCTAAAGACCTCCAAGAGGTCAAAGAGCCCCAGCACCTTCAAGACTCCCATGACTCTTACACCCCTAAGTCCCTTAAGACCCCATGACCTTGAAGACTCTCTAAAACACCTAAGATCCTCAAGACTCCATAAGACCCTTAAGACACCTTTTACCTTTAAGGACCCTTTCAACACTTTTAGACAACTTTATACCCCTTTGTACCCTTTAGACCTTTTATACCCTTTTGACTCTTTCCCCCCACCAATGCTTGTCAAGGCTGGTTTTGAAAGTCTGGGTAGAGGAGGCTTCTATGGTACTATGCAGAAGATTATTCCAATCATCCACAATCCGATGTGAGAAGAACTTATTCCTGACTTCTTGGTGGCTCCTTGCTTTGAAGATCTTTAAGGAGTATCCTCTGCTGATGTTTGTGTTCTGCTGTTGGGTAAAGAAGTCAGTTTAACCATTCTGTGTAAGATCTGTGTCCAGTTTAACCATTCTATGTAAGATCTGGAACACCACGATAATGTCCCCTCTTATTCTCCGGTTGAGGAGGGAATACATGTTCAGTTCAATTAACCTCTGTTGATAACTGAGATGGCAAATAGCAGTGATAAGTTTGGTGGCCCTTCTCTGCACCCTTTCAACCTTGTCAGCATCCAGTTTGAACCTCTGATGCCAGAGATAATTACCATACTCCAGGTGGAGACGAATAAGAGTCTTAAACAGCAGAGGGAGGGTCCTGATGTTCAGGTGGATGAAAATACTCTTAATAATCCTGAGGATTTGGGATGCCCTTTCTGACTGACAACTGACAACAGTTGAGACATGTTGGTGAAAATTCAGCTCTCAATCAACAACCACTCCCAAATCCTTTTCTGTAGCTGTACTCTGCAGTTCAGTTCCTTGCATTGTGTACCTGGCATTATTATTACTCCTGCCTATATGAAGGATCTTACACTTTGACTCATTGAAAGGGAGTTGCCATCTGTCAGCCAAAGCGTCCACTCTGTCCAGGTCTGCTTGGAGAGCTTCTTTGTCTACAGCGTCACATACAGGTCCATTGATCTTTGTGTCATCCGTGAATATTTGTACCCTTGCATGCACTTCTGATGGTAGGTCATTAATGAAGGCAACAACAATGTTGGCCCGAGCACACTTCCCTGCTATGTACTGGAATCCAGGGAGATGCAGCTCCATTGACTATGACACGTTGGAACCTGTCAGTCATAAAGTTGTGAATCCAGGCTGGGAACTGTCCTTGGATTCCATAGGCGGCCCAGCTTCATGAGTAGCCTCTCGTGTGGAACATTGTCGAACGCACGTCTGAAGTTGAGGTACACCACATCGATAGGCTTCCCCTCATCAAGCAGTTTAGTCCATTAATTTGCAATGGTGAAGAGCTGAGTAGTACAGGATTTGCCAGGTGTGAATCCGTGCTGGTAGGTCGTCAACAGGTTGTCGACTTCCATGACCTTCATTACAGCATTCCGCAAAAGACTTTCCAGGATTTTGCCTCCCACTGATGTAAGGCTAAAAGACTGTAGTTCTCAGCCTTCTCTTTGATACCTTTCTTGTGAATTGGTGTTAAGTTTACTTTCTCCACACTTCTGGTAAGATCCCTTCCTCAAGTAATTTATTGAAGATTAGTGTTTGTGGAAGTGCTACAAAGCTTGCAGTTTCTTTCAATAGTCGTGAATGGATATTATCTGGAAAAGTTTGTCTTACCTGGTTCCTTGAGGCCTACCCATCCTTCCCCTCTCGGTGTACGGTCATGTTTATTTGTATTCTCTCCCAATTACCTTCAATTCCTATTTTCCCCACTTTCCCAACGTCCCCCATCCCTCCCAATCTAAACACTCTGTTTCTTGTCTTAAATCCCCAAAAAAATAAAAAAAACTAGAACAGGCACTCATAGAGCGCATACCTTCGCCGCCACTACTTTTTTTGTTCTTGGTATGAGTGTGGGGAACTGGTTTCATATGAATGGTCTTATGACACAAACCACATATCTATAATGTCATGACCCCCCCCCCGACTTCCGGGGGCGACGGACTAAACAACGATCAACTCACGTTGTTTTGGCGAGTCTTCACTCACAAGTTCGGTGAATACAACGTTTCAACAAGAGAAGGTAATCTCGTTTGATGCTGGTTTCATGCAAATCGAATAAGAATTGACTGAGTTATGCCGAAAACCGCATATTTTTCAAGGCCGTGACCCCCCCCCCCGACATTTTACCCCAACCGGTGACATGTGTTATGACGTCATTGTGTCACAAGATTGGGCATTAAATTCTGAACATTTTGGTGCTGGGTTCATGTAAAGCGGACAAGAATTGACCGCGTTATGACAAAAACCGCATATTTTTCAAGGTCGTGACCCCCCTGACCTTTGACCCCTAACCGGTAACAAGAGTATGGGCATCATTGTGTCATATTGCATATCACAAGATGAGGTGTTGAATTCTGAACATTTTGGCATTAGTTGCATGCAAATTGAATAAAAATTGACCGTGTTATCGTAAAAAGACGATTTTGACCTTTTCGTGACCTCGACCTTGACCTTTGATCCGAACGATCCCAAAATCTAATCGAATGCTTCCTGGCTAATAACCAATCATCCCACCAAATTTCATGCAATTCGGTTTAATACTTTTGAGTTATACGAATCACAAGATTACAAATAAATAAATAAATAAATAAATACACGCCGACCAAAATATAACCTTTCGCAGAATGCGAAGGTAAAAATATGTAAACTACCTTTCTCCCGCATAGCCACGAGTCCCAATCCTTCTTCTTGGTATGGTTGTTCTTCTTCTTCTTCCTCATTCGGCCAGCACACCATCGTTATTCTACTGAGCTGACCCTCTCTCGCGATGACCTTCATGATTTCTTCTGACAACCTTCCATTCCCGAATTTTACCTGTTCTTCAAAAATACATCAAAAATCAATAATCTTCCTTGTGTCATTTCGATCTATACACCTCCTGTAACCACGTGGCTCTCTACTCTTCCTGGTTCTCTACTCTTTCCATCGACCCAGCAGCTTCACACTGCGTTTACAATTCCAAATTTACCACACACTTCCACGATTTTACTTCAACCTTCCCTTTTCCGAATGTTACGCAATCCTTATTTAAAATAAATAAATTCACTTTTGACTATACACCTCCCGTAACCACGTGACCTGTTTCCACCCCCTGCATTTACCAATCCAAATTCACTATTCACCTCAAGATTTTTCCACAACACTTCCATGACATAATCTGATGAACAATAATAATCTCAAACAATAATAATAATAATAACGATCTCTTATAATGCTTCATCTTCCTCTGTCACGCGTGTGGTAATCTTCACTGTATCATAATTCACGACTCTTTTTCCATTTAAACAGACTGCTCTCAATTCGACCTTTCCCTCATACCTTGCCGAAAAAATCCAACAGTTACAGCGTTTCTTCTCTCCATTCTCTGAATTCGCCTTTATTGCATCCATCAAGAAATGTGGTTCATCACATCTCTGACGTAAAAAAAAAACATATAAACCCGTATCTTGCCAAAAGGTGACCACATGTGACTTCTTTAAGGTCACACTGAGGTGAACAGAGCTGCTATCCACCAGGAGCGACTCCTTGAGGAATATCTGCCTATGAGAGATTCCGATGAGAATCGTTCTACAGAGTAACCATGAAAAATATGCGTTTGCCTCATAACGTCACCAAATGACGTCATAATGTCTCAAGCTTGACATATCGAGAAAGCACTCATCGAGGTGTTCAATTTGAGGTACGACACGATATGGTTCCAAAAACTTGAAAATTTGACCTTGGGGTCAAATATGTTTGACCTGAGGTACTAACCATGAAGGTCAAGGCCAATCGCCACCAAAAACTAATCAGCTGAGCACCAGCCCATATACTACATTCCCATGAAGTTTGAAGACGATCCTATCAAAATTACTCAAAAAATAAGGGTTTCGTCGACTCTCCTGATTTGCGACAAAGTGACCTTGACCTTTGACCTTGACCTTCAAAATTTTATGCGCTGAAAGGGACCTCTATAGGCCTCTGATATGCGAAGTTACAAAAATTTCCAATGATAACTGTGCTCTGCAGAATTTTTTTTTCGTGATTACAGACAAGCAAACAAACAAAAAAAAAAACATACAAGCTGACAAACATATCTTGCAAAAACTTCGTTTTGGCAAGATAAAAATTTAAAACCCCAGTTTGCGATGAGTGTTCACTTTCCATCAACCATTCTTTTTTTCCAACTTCAGTGCCAACTCACCCCTCTCACGCCTCTCACCCCTCTCACCCCTCTCACCCCTCTCACCCCTCTCACCCCATCTTCTCAAAGCAACCATCTCACTCTTCTCTCTCCAAGCCTCCCTCTCACCTCTCTCAAACCCTCCCCCCCTCACCTTTCTCACTCAACTCTCCCCACTCACCCTTCTCCAAACATTCACGCTCACGGTGTGTACAGCCTTCCTGCACATGTCGAGTCACATAATTAAGACTGAAAAAAGCGTCGCCGGAAATTTTCATTGGCCAAATATTTTTCGTAGGCCAAGGCCCAGGCCTCACGGACCTAGTGGTGAATCCGGCACAGCATTCACCCCCCTCACC